>NC_133535.1:93036619-93352869 GCF_048544455.1 Silene latifolia | reverse complement strand
TTAATGTTCCAACTTTTTTAATCCTATTTTCCTCCAAAATTCCATAAATCAATGACACAAATTCTTGTTTAAATGAAAGTATACATCTTAAGTTAAAGAGGGGTTAAATACCATCCATTTGTAAAGATAAGACAAAAACAAAATGTCTAAATATTAGCAAAAGACTTGTCTTATGTATTCAAGTTGTATGGTATTTGACCCATTTTAATCTTAAGACTGATATATCGCTTAAGAGAGACTTATCAAATCAATAATCATATGTACAGCATACTTCCAAATTTATTTGTTCAATCAATTATTCAATTATCTTTCTTCTTAACTTCATCTCTTCAACTCATCGAATTCTCTCAACCCTCAAAATCACAAATAACTATTAAATCATCGATTTTATGAATTGATTCAATTCATCATCCAACTATCCAAGCCTTCAATCTATTGGAAATTAACATATTTATCAATCATTTATGATCTATCAACAATTACAACTTCCACTTAATTACTGAAATAACAACATTAATATGCGTTTAGAACAAAGATTTAATAATTACCTCAAACCAAAGGTAGCTCCGCTAACTGTCTTTAATGTCAGATTTTCGACTATCGATTCGACGGCGGAATCAAAAGGAAGAAAATGAAGAATTGGCGACTCCGCGCAAGTAATCAAAGTAGCATTTTTTAGAAAAAAATATAATAAAGAATAGAGAATATGGGTTGATTTTTACAGTAAGCTGCCTATTTAATAGTAATTTAGTATATATTTTTTCATATCGTTGAGTTTATTTAGGAAAGAGCACGATTTTTGGTATGGTTTAACTTCCCATTTAAGTAAATAAATTGCGTAAATATTTCATATAACTAAATAAATGGGGTAGCAAATTATTCTTCTATCAAATATTTTTTTTGGATGGGGTTGCATCAGCTACCCTTTGGTACATTGTAGCTTCGCCCCTGGCCACTAAGAGGAGATTTCCTACTATGGAAATTAGAAGATGGAGGATCATCCATGGTATTTTAAGCTCAATAACAACATAAGGAAGGTGTCCTTGTGTTGTGCCCATATTTTTGCCTAAAGAAATGTAAGAAATTTCTACCTTTCGTCTTTTCAGACAATCTTTTCTTCATGCATGTAACTAGATCTTTTAAGACTAAAATTAAAGTAATTTTTCTCACTAATTAGAGATTTCTAATTAGGGGTCTAGCACCTACAAGTGGTATCAGAGCCAGGTTGTTGCATGCATGTCGATTTTTGACCTTTTTATCGAGTTATAAGATGACTTTATAAAATCGTAATTTTGTGTAAAAATTAGTTTTGGCACAAAAATTTTTGTTGCATGTATACATTCTGACCTAAAAATGGTTTTGGTCAAATTTGGTTAATTATGGAATTTTATTGCTAATTAATAGATTTTTTTGTCTTAAAACCGTCTTAATATGCATAAAATTGGTTAATAGTTAACTAAAAATATTTGCATGTTAATTCTGGCCATGAAATTTTGATATATTCACACATGCATGGATTACTTAGAAAAAGTAAAAATCAAAAAATTAATTTGATTAATCTTGCATGATTATTGATTTTAATAGTTAAATATCAATAAAATGTGATTATATTGGTTAAAATTTGTTAAAATGTAATTTTTGGCATGAAAAATTTATCTTAGCTTACTTGCATGTAGTATAAATTGGATGTAAACATAGAAAATTAATTTGATTAGTTTTTGCATGTTTATTGGTTTTTATGCGATAAAATCGATAATATGTAACCATAATTTTCCCAAATATTAATCGAAATTTTTTGGTAAATTTTTTTACAATTTCCAGGTTATTAAAAATGTTCCAGAATATTAAAAAAATTGATTTGGTATTTTTTTTGAATTTTTATATTTAATTAATAATTATATCGTAAAAGTTGCGAAAACCATATTTAAAATTATGTATTTGATACAAAATAAATTTTTGGACAAAATTTTTGAAATTTTGAGTTCCTGGAAATGTTCCAGTATAAACAAAATTTTATTTCAAAATTTTATTATTTTATTTGGATTTATTTCATAAAAGTTATGATTAAATAAGTTTTAATTAGCAATTTTTCATAAAAGGTTATGAAATCGTCAAGAAATTAGTGAAGAATAATTTTTGAGTTTCAAAACAGGTTGGGATGTTATCTTGTGCTTAAATTTAATTTAAGTACTAATTTGTGATTTTTAATGGTTAAAAATCGCTTAATTAACAAAAATTACGAGCTTAATATCAAACCGATGGTTCATAGGGCGATTTGGCATTTTAGGGCATGTTTAAATATGATTTTTATATTGAATTTTTTTTTAAATGAATGTCATTTAATTTTATGTATTTTATTAATGTTATTTGTCTAGTATGGACTTAGTTAGAAATCGGTATTACCCGAAATGTATGGGAATATCGGTTTGGTTTGTAATTAAATGCGATCTCGTATCGCCGTCTTTTAATATTAATAGATTTATTTTATTTTAATTTTATAAATGTATAATAGGAATTGCTATGTAATTCATTTTTTATATACTTGTAATTTTTTGTTAAGAAGACCGGCGGAATCCTAAAGACGGAGCCTTTCGGAAAGGAGTTCCGATGAAGACCGGAGTTTCCAAAAGACCAAGCTATATTGGAAGGCGTTCCAATGAAGTTCAAGGGACCAAGGAGTTGGTTTCCGAAGTTGTTATAGTTAATTAGATTAACTAGTTTAGGAGGCCATACTAGAAGTTGTCTTATACATGTATTTTATTTATGCATTCATGCCAAATCGTCATTACATGCATTTTATTCGTTTTTACGACTGTTGTCAATTAAAGTTATATAGAATTCGCTGATTTAGTTCACTTAAAGGGAATTGATAATAAATTGACAAGATCTCTTACATTGTTTAAATATTGAGGCTAGCCCTTCCAATTAGTAACACCTATGAATCCCTTCTTCATTAGGGGGAAGGTACGGCTCACCGTGGTGTTCCCTTTTTACGTCGGGTAAGTAGGGTAATAAATGTTATTACACGTAAAAGTTGGTTGGACTCAACGGAATTGCAAGATTGGTATGTCTGGCGTCACTGGGTCCAGTTTTGTGTTCCGGGGCTAGGAGATAAATTTACTTGAAATCTGTCGACCGAGAGTTCTAGGAGTAGAATCAGTCAAGGAATTGACTCACCGAATTTATTTAGATCTCGTATGTCTGGCGTCACCGGGCTGAGGTTTATTTAGAGACGAATCTCGGGATCATTTATATAATTTAGGTGAGAGATTATTATATAAATGCGGATTCAAACTTGATAAAATTGTTTTCAAGTTTTTTTTGTTTACGATAAATGTTAAATTTCCCAATTACTCCGTTTTTACTATTTTATATCGCGCAATGGCTAGTATTCAATTCGCTCCTCAATCTATAGATTCGATAATCCGTTATACATGAAAATAGTTTTCTAAGAGTATACGGTATCTTAAATTTCGATTTTTCATCTTTTCTCCGTTTTACCACCATAGTTAATGACAAAAAATTTTCAATTCTTTTGATCCTCATATTGTCCGTTTTAAGGGTCTCTTGTGAAGAGTATAAATGGGATATTACCTTAATCAAAAGTGTGTTGATTTTGCAATATCATTTTATTACAACGATGCTACAATCTTATTGCTCATAAGATAAATGTTTTCACATACTTAAATTGTTTGAGCATGTACAAATGTTGGAACGAATTGGTAATATGATTTGTTTGAAATCATGATTAACCAATTACCACATTCACTTCATAAAATTTCTTAGAAGTGAGTGGGAGCTCTAAGAGGGATGTATATATCTTAATAGTTAAGATTAGGACGAGTTTCAAGAAAGTTTTTTTGATTTGGTTAAAGTATTGGCTCAAAGGTTAATACTAAGTTATTGTGAATAGCAGCACCAAACCTTAGTGCGACGATAATTCTAAATAAACTTGTTGCTTTTATATATGTATGACATTAGTAGATATAACACCCCTTGCTTTTTGGAGAATAAGAAAGTTGGGTGTGTGACACCTAAAACGTTCCTTCTTCTCTAAATTTCTTTATGATTGACATTAGTTATAACTGTACCACTTCATCAATATTTGATATCGATAGTGGTTATCATAATTATACTTGGTACATAGGATAATAATCGTGTGACGATTAGCCTTAAAATAATGTCAACCTTCACATAGGAAATGGTAATAGCGTAGTTGTCATTTCATTATGAGACATATCAATGTTATTATGTACTTAATCTAGTTTTTGGGTTTAGAATTGTGCTTTAATAAACGTTTTATGTAAGACACTTAAGGTTTCACTCTTGTGATATAAACAAATGTTGTGCCCTAATTTGCCATGATTTGATCTATGGCTACACCAATCTAATCATTGGTTATTATTGACCTAAACTAGATAAATTTATATATCATATAGAATATAAAAGGTTCATATTATTTTGGTGACCCCGATCAAATCTTAGTTCTGGATTGAAAACGCATTCATAGATTAGTGTTACCTAGTTCTCTTTGAATCATTTGATTATGAATCTTATGATATATGCGAATCTTATATTCAAAGCAAGATAAATCGTGCCCTTTTGTTGAAAAGGAGATCGATCATGTGAGTTATTGATCCTAATCACATGTGGATGTGTGTATGGTCGAATAACAATCTCAACCAGAGTAGGGTATAATTACTTCTTTTCTTTTATCATCGTTTTAGGTGGATACTAGTATATCTACTAAACGAGATATAAAGAGAAACCTGTGATGAGTTCAAAGAGTTTTTAATGTAAATGTGATAACCAATAAGATTATAAGATCATAGTTTCACGATCCGATCGTGGAAAGAAATAACTAAGTAATGACTTTTGTTTTTCCACCAAAATAAGTATGATATAGTATCACAAGTTAACTTTCCCTAACACACATTATTTGATAAGGTGTGGTTGGAAGGAGATATCGAACCTATATGATATGGTTTGATCTTTATCAAGTTTTATTGAGCCACTTGATTTTTCAATTGGGGTCTTTCTATTTTGTCTGCTAATTTCTTTTTCCCACTAAATCAAAGTACCATTCAAACAATCGCATTCACTCCGTATTAGATATGGAGAGGTAGAGTACCTAATTTGTAAGTTGTCCAAAGGAAATCATGTGGTCATTTAACCTACATAATCATGAGAACAAAGTGTTTGTGGCTCATGATGCTGTCTTTATAGAAAGAAGGTTTATTTCTAAACGACAGAGTAAGAGAAAATGTTGAAGAGCCACAAACTGAGCATATAACGCAGGAAAAATATTTCCTCCTGATCAGATTAAGTGTTTGTTTCTTCGAAATATACGAGGTCAGGTTAAATTCATCACTCATCAGGGGTGATGATATAGTATTACTTTTAGAAAGTGACGAAACCTGTATCTTACAAAAGGATTGTTTCTTGTTTAACTCTTGATCTGAAATGGACTCAAAGTGTAATTATCAGTTTTCAGTTTCAAAAGAGGTTTGGTCGAAAACAAAGGAAGAGAAAAACTCAATAGTCAAAATACGGTATGTGAACTCAGCGATGTCCACCAAGCCTGACATCCCTGTTCCATTTAGCAGGGAAACAGCGGAGTCGAGCCACTCTAGCTTTTCTAAAGTCGGTTTATGCAGAAAACGGGTTGCTTGAACTGAATACCGTTCGACCAAAGTAAGAAATTTAGCTCTCTGTGAAGGGGAGGAGAAAATCACCTGCGGATAGCCAGGTAGACTATCCGTAGTTAACTCGACCATGGGCGTCGTAATCCGCGACCGTTTTGATGCCCCATGCCTGCTAGGCTACCCACGGTCCACTGCCTTCTTCCCTTTCGTCATTTATGCTTCCTACAAAAATTAGCAAGTACAATTATATTTCCCCAAACCCGAACACTGAGACACGTAAACCCTAAAAATCAAACGGAAAGCAACATACGAATTAGGGTTTATAAGAATTGGGGAAAACGAAATTAACTCCTCCTAGTCGCTAAGATGGCTCAAAAATCAAGGGAAAGGGATAACAAACGCAATTAAAGCACAAATTCGACAAGAAATTAGCCCCAAATTGATTTTCCCTAAATCGATTTGTTTTCGAAACAATGTGAGGTTGCTCGAATTTGGGCATAAATATTCAGCATAAGTCGAATTTAAAGGACTAAAAGATGACTAGAAACATACCTTTGATGAAACCTTGGAGATTTTGAGCAAGAAAATCGAAATTAAAGGGGAGATTGAGCAAGAAAATCGCGAGGTGAAGAAAGGTTAAAAGGGGTATTATTTTTTTTCTTTCTTTTTTCTTTGTTGTTAATGAATGAATTAAGGAATGAAGGAAAGGAATTAGAATAAAAACTCCCAGTTAAAACACTGATGTCGTGTCGTGGTCGATCGACTACCCAGTATGGTCGATCGACTGCTCTTTCTCCTGGAACAGTTCCTGATTGTTGGCGTCATATAATCATCAGTCGATCGACTGATGCACTTGGTCGATCGACTGAGGGTACTGGCAATAGTCACATACGCTAAAAATTCCCTTTCAACTTCAAACTTCCGCCTTTCTTTCACAATCATCTAGCATATCACTCTACGCACTTTGCATAAAATAATTACCTGTAAACACTCACAAAGGCGCACGTCTTCCCATAACAGTGATCGCTAACTAAACTAAAATAAATCTAAAGTTCCTAATGAGATGTAAGCTAAATAAACGGTAAAGTTCCTAATTACACAAGAAAATTACAAGCCGGGTTGCCTCCCGGTTAGCGCTGGTTTAAGAGGTCCCGCACGACCTTCTTACCTCTATTTGTAGCTTCTAAAAGTGGGTCAAAGTATAGTACTTCGACCTGCCCAACAAATTCGTTTGCATCGTGATAGTGTTTCACGTATTGACCATTCACTTTGAATCGGTCTCCAGATGAGGTCTCCAATTCAACTGATCCGAATTTTATCACCGCTATGACCGTATAAGGGCCACACCACCTGGATTTCAGCGTACAAGGAAATAAACGGATACGAGCATTAAAAAGGAGTACCTTATCACCGACATTGAACTCGCGCTTGATGATCCTCTTGTTATGCCAGCGCTTCGTCTTCTCCTTGTAGATCCTAACATTATCATAGGCCAGCAGCCTAAATTCCTCTAACTCATTCAACTGCGTCATACGTTTCTCACGAGAGAGGTTAGGATCTAAATTCAAATCACAAATTGCCCACCAAGATTTACGTTCTAATTCAACAGGCAAATGACATGTTTTACCATAAATCAATCGGAATGGTGACGTCCCAATTGGCGTTTTAAACGCGGTCCTATAAGCCCACAAGACATCATCTAACTTAAGACTCCAATCTTTCCGCGATTTAGAAACAACTTTAGCTAACATTTCTTTCAATTCTCGGTTAGAAATCTCAACTTGACCACTAGTTTGGGGATGTTACCCCAAACCTCTACGATGTTGGACACCGAATTTAGTCAACATAGCACAAAGTTGTTTTTCTTTAAAATGCATGCCTCCGTCGCTAATGACAACCCTAGGGACACCAAAACGAGGGAAGATTATGTTTTTAAACAGCTTAATCACGGCTTTTGCATCGCAATGAGGGGTAGCAACAGCTTCTACCCATTTGGACACATAATCTACGGCTACGAGGATATATTTATTACCTTGACTGCTCGGAAAGGGTCCTTGATAATCAATGCCCCAGACATCGAAAATCTCAACCTCTAGAATACCTACCTGCAGCATCTCATATCTTTTTGAAATATTCCCCGATCTTTGACAAGCATCACACTCAGCAACAAAATTCCGACTATCTGCATGCAAAGTTGGCCAATAAAAACCGGATTGGAGTACCTTAGCCACAGTCCGAGACGGACCATGGTGACCACCATAGGCAGAAGAATGGCAAGCTTCTAGGATATCCTTGACCTCCCATTGAGGCATACATCTCCGGATAATACCGTCTGCGCATTCTTTGAAAACATAAGGGTCATCCCAAAAGTATTGTCTAGCATCATAAGCGAACCGCTTCTTCTGCTGCCATGAAAGCTCGGGTGGTATTTTACCTGTCACTGCAAAATTAGCATAATCAGCAAACCACGGAGGTGGATAAGACCCCAAATAAGTTATAACTAACAGACTCTCATCAGGAAAAGAATCATCAATGGGTAATGAATCTTCCCTTTTTGTCAGCTGCAGACGAGATAAATGGTCAGCCACCACATTCTCTGCACCTTTCTTATCTTTAATCTCCAAATCAAACTCCTGCAAAAGGAGTATCCACCTCAAGAGCCTCGGCTTCGCATCCTTCTTAAGAAAGAGCATCTTCAGCGCTGCATGGTCAGTATAAACAATAACCTTAGAACCCAACAAATAAGATTGAAATTTATCTAAGGCAAAAACTACAGCTAGAAGCTCCTTCTCAGTTGTGTAATAATTAACTTGAGCCTCATCCAGAGTTCGACTCGCATAATATATGGCATTCAAAACATTATTTTTCCGCTGTCCTAAGACTGCACCAATCGCATAATCGCTAGCATCACACATAATCTCGAATGGGAGGTCCCAATCAGGCGGCTGAATGATTGGCGCAGAAACTAAAGCCTCCATTAACCTATTTAAAGCTAAAAGGCACTCATCAGTAAACTCAAAAATAGCATCTTTAAGAAGCAATTGTGTAAGTGGTTTAGCAATTTTCGAAAAATCCTTAATGAACCGCCGATAAAAACCAGCATGGCCAAGGAAACTCCTCACTCCTTTAACATTCATAGGAGGAGGCAGTTGCTCAATCACTTGCACTTTTGCTTTATCAACATGTATGCCCTTATCAGATATCAAATGTCCCAACACAACTCCCTCATTGACCATGAACTGACATTTTTCCCAGTTTAAAACAAGATTAACATCAATACAACGCTGCATGACTTTATCAAGGTTAGCTAAACAATGATCAAAGTCATTACCATAAACTGAGAAGTCATCCATAAATACCTCCATAATATTCTCTATATAATCAGAAAAAATCCCAATCATGCACCTCTGAACGGTAGCTGGGGCGTTACACAATCCGAAAGGCATTCTGCGGTACGTAAAAACACCCTGTGGACAGATAAATGTGGTCTTACTCTGATCATCCGGATGAATAAGGATCTGAAAGAACCCTGAATATCCGTCTAGGAAACAGAAAAATTTATTAGAGGCTAGTCTTTCGGTCATCCAGTCAACAAAAGAGAGGGGGAAATGGTCTTTTTTTGTGGCGGCATTTAACTGTCTGTAGTCAATGCACATCCGCCAACCTGTTACAACTCGAGTTGGTATTAATTCATTTTTCTCATTTTGTACCACAGTGGTCCCTCCTTTCTTCGGGACTACCTGAACTGGGCTAACCCACTTGGAGTTGCCAACTGTAAATAATACCTGCATCGAGTAGTTTCATCACCTCAACCATGACAACCTCCTGCATCTTCGGATTCAACTTGCGCTGACCCTGTCTGTAAGGCTTGTGACCCTCCTCCAGCTCAATTTTGTGCATACAAATGTCAGGGCTGATGCCCTTAATATCATCCAAAGAATAACCTAAAGCTTTCCTGTTTTTCTTAAGTACACACATCAAAGCAGAAAGCTGGTTATCGTCAAGCTTAGCACTAACAATAGCTGGGTATTACTCCGTATCATCTAAAAAGACATACTTAAGATTTGGAGGAAGTGGCTTACGCTCTGGCACCTTTACCTCAACAGCATAGGCAGAATCAGCTTTAATGGCATAGAAAGTGTTTACCAAATTCGCGTTAGCCAGGCTTATGATCATCTCATCTTCTTCCTCTGTGAGCTCATGGCCTTCCATTACTGCTTCCAAAACATCCAGCTCATCAGCATTCTTCGCTGGATTAACTGCACACTCATCTAAAAGGGTTAAATCAACTAGAGGATCCTTGGCTAAGGATTCCCTCCAGTTACAATTAACAGCCTTGTCAACAATATCAACGGAATAACACGTATCATCATCAGCAGGTTCAGTCACAGTGCGAGCAAGACTGAACTCAATTGTGTCATCCCCTACCTCCAAGGTCAAGACTCCGCGTTTGACATCTATCACGGCCCCAGCCGTATGTAAAAATGGTCTACCTAAGATAATAGGTATCTGACTATCCTCAACAATGTCTAGAACGACGAAATCGACAGGAATAAAGAACTTACCCACTCGAAAGGGTACAGCCTCCAAAATACCTAAGGGTCTCTGAATCGATCTATCTGCCATCTGAAGGGTCATATTGGTCATCTTAAGGTTACCTATATTTAACTTTTCACACACAGAATATGGCATAACACTGACACTGGCCCCTAGATCACAAGGAGCTTTCCCAAATTCATGGTTACCTATAGTACATGGAATCGAAAAACTACCCGGGTCTTTTAATTTAGGTGGTATGTTGCTTCGTGAAAGAACATTACACTCCTCCGTGAAAGCAATAGTACCGACATCATTAAAATTCTTCTTACGAGTCAAAATATCCTTCATAAACTTAGTGTATGAAGGTACCTGGGTAATTAAGTTAGTGAAAGGAATGGTTACCTCAAGATTCTTGACGATCTCCAAAAACTTACCGAACTTACGCTCCAACTTTGTATTCTTTAAACGCTTCGGATACGGGACCGCAACACTTGTCGTAGGGTCGACAATTTTCGTCTTCCGAATGTTTAAAATCTCCGTCAAATCGTCACTAGCTGGGGTATTTTGCAATTCAATTGACGGATTTTCATTCAGCACTGGCGACCCAGTCGATCGACCATGGGGATCGGTCGATCGACCAAGTGCACTGAGTTCGAATAGTTCCTGATTGTCAGAAACTTTTTCGTCAGAGATTCTGGTCGATCGACTGATGTTGTTGGTCGATCGACCACTGGCACTGGCAGTAGAGTTTGTTTTCGCACCAGAATTTAAATCTGACTTTTCATCATTTTCCGAGTCTTTTCTTGGCTTATCAGGACCGTCATATGAGAGACTAATGCGGAGATGAATTGCATTAAGTGTCTCGATAGGGACCTCACATTTTCTTGAAGAATTGGCGACTTGGTTAGCCGCTAGAATCTCCAACTGCTTCTCAAAATTCCTTGCAGATTCAATCCCAGCTTCTTCTATTTTCGTAACTTGAACTAAAAGAGCTTGGACTATTTCTCTCAATTCCGCGGTCTCATTTGAGTTATGAACAAGAATTTCAATTTTCTTCTCAGAAGCCTTAGAAAACTCGGGCTTTTCGAACCGGACGTTAATAGAAGCTTCAAGTGCCGCAACGGCACTCATTTCATCACTTGGCTTTCGCGAGTTCCCACGTGAACTCCCATATTCAGCTCTATGAACTGCTATCTCCTCAATAGTGTTCCAACCTTTATTAGAATCCACATTGTTTTGGAACCTACCATTTGCAGCCGCATCAAGGATGACTCTGTAGTCATCGTACAAGGCATTATAAAATTGGTTGCCAAGGTACCACTACTGAAAACCGTGGTGAGGAACATATCGGATTAATTTCTTGAAACGGACCCATGCTTCATGTAATTCCTCATCGGGTCCTTGCTGGAAATTTGTAATTTGACTTCTTAAAGCATTGGTTTTCACAGGCGGATAATATCTTTTGTAGAAAGCCAAAGCAAGAGATGTCCAGTTTGTAACTCCAGCTGCTACCTTATCAAGGTAGCGGTACCATTCACGCGCAGAATCTTTCAAGGAGTATAGAAATAATGTCTCCTTTACTTCATCTTGGGTCACTCCGGCCGGTACAGATATGGAACAACAATAATCCGTGAAGATCTCCATATGCGTCCCAGGATCTTCATCTGGTAATCCCCCAAACAGGTTCCGCTCCACTAAAGAGATGTGAGAGGGGCGGATATCAAAAGTCCCATGTGTAGGAACAGGGAGGCTAAATCCCTGAGGAATATCTTGTACCTTTGGCTGAGACTGATCGTATATTGTTGGCATGATTGTAGCAAAATCGGGAGTACTCAAGTTTTCCTCTCGAAATCTTCTTCTAACTGTGCACAAGCAAAACTAGAAGAAAAAGGTAAGCAACGGCCTCAAGGAACCAAAGTTCCTTGAGACAAGAAAAATAAACTAAAAATAAAGCAAACAGAATTACACCGTCTCCCCGGCAATGGCGCCAAAATTTGATACCGTAGTTTTGTATCAAAGTTAAATTTATAATCCAAACTAAAACTATAGCTAGTGATAGTAAGAGTCGAACCATAGAGAGACAAGATCAATTCTATTTGCTATTTTTAATCTATTGAAGTAACAATTGTTGGGGGGGGGGGGGGGTTGGTTGGTTGATTCTAAACTAATTACTGAAATTTAAATGAATTTTAAAAATATATATTAAAAAGCAGCTAGGAACTTCGGTTCACCATGGCCTAAGGGTCAGTCAAGTAAAGTGAAGGTCTGTCCAATACCGTCTCAGGATGTCAAATAAGTCCTCTAAGTCTCTATTCGAACTAAGCCTCTCGGTCTTTTTTCACCCTAGAATGAAACTATATTGCTTTCGTTCCACTAGTCTTTCCCATTACTTGTAAGAAATCTAACTCCGCTAATCTCTCAATCTAGCAAAGGGGTAAAATCTCACAAAAGTAAATAAGGCCGGTACGGGTTCAACCTAAACTTAATAATAGCAACTCATGACGCCATGGATTCCCTAATTCCTGGCATAGGAATTTAGCTACGCATGATTAAGAATATGACAATTGCAAAATTAAAGATACGGAATAAAATTGACATGATTGAATTAGAATTAAAACTAAAGGACTAAAATTGAATTGCTTAAATAAAAATTGGCAGAAACTAGAAATGAATAAACAAGAATAAGAGAAAATTGAAATTGAATTAAAGCTTACTAAAGAATTTGATGAACAAACAATTGATCGTAATCCGTAGCCTCCTCTTCGCGTTCCTCAAAAACTAGGTCTAAAAACTTGAGTTGTTGACTGAAAAAAACATAACCTAAATTGTTTGTTACGTCCTACTCATAATCGTTTTGCCCAAAAGATAAATTACAAGTGGGCTTTCAAAAGACAATCGTGTAAAAGAAATCGCGGCCTCGAAATAGAGTCGATCGACCAGGTGATGCGGTCGATCGACTGGCCAGTACAGTGCTGGCAACTTTCCTTCCTCTGCTGAACTCCTGGGTCGATAGACTGGAGTCACTGGTCGATAGACCAGTTGCGCTGTAGCAGCTTCTCTCTGCTCTAACAAACAGCCCTCTAACTTCATGCACGCATTCCGAGATGATCGAATTCCGAGCTTCTAACTTCATAGTTTCCATAAAATGCCCCCGGGAACAGATAAAAGCTTGATTTAGCTTACTTCTGATCATTCCTACAATAATGACATAGGAAATCCAAAGTAAACCATTTCGGGAGAAATAATAGCTTAAAGCTAACAATTACGCATAGAAATACGTGCCAAAACCGCTAATAAAGTGTATAGAATATGCACGTATCAACAACTTCACGAGCCACAAACACTTTGTTCTCGTTACTATTATAGAAGTAATATCCACAAGTTTCCTTAGGGTAGCCTACAAAAATACATTTTTCAGAACGAGGTGCAAGCTTATCGTCATACTTGCTCTTGACATAAGCATCACAACACCATACTTTCATGTATCGCAAATTTGGGACCTTTCCTTTCCATATCTCATATGGAGTTTTGTCAGTTGCTTTAGTGGGACTTTTATTAAGTGATCGTACAGCAGATAAAATGGCAAAACCCCAGAATGACTTAGGTAACTCTGTTTGACTCATCATTGATCGGACCATATCTAATAAAGTTCGATTCCTCCTTTCAGCCACACCATTTAATTGCGGTGTGCCAGGACGAGTTAACTGAGATACAATACCACAGTCTATAAGGTGATCTCTAAAGTCATTGCTTAAATACTCCCCACCACGATCTGATCGTAATGCTTTAATCTTCTTATTTAATTGGTTTTCTACTTCATTCTGAAACTCTTTGAAATTATCAAAAGCTTCACTTTTATACCTCATTAAGTAGATATACCCATATCTACTCATGTCATCGGTAAAAGTAATGAAATAGTCATAATTACCTCTAGCAGTGACTGTCATTGGACCACATATATTGGTGTGTATTAAACCCAACAACTCACTAGCTCGAGATCCTTTTCCTAGAAAATGTGAACGAGTCATCTTACCAAGAAGACAATATTCGCATGTACCAAATGATTCGAAATCAAAAGGTTTAATTATACCAGTCGACACTAGTCTCTTAATGCGTTTCTCGTTAATGTGTCCTAATCGACAATGCCATAAATAAGTTTGATCGGGATCACCTGTTTTGAGTCTTTTATTATCTAAATGATAAACATCGTTGCATGTATCTAGAATATAAATACCATTGATTGAAATAGCTTCACTATATACAAAAGAAAAACCTTCTGTGTCTAACACAGATACTGATATTATATTTCTAGACAACGTCGGTACAAAATAACAATTATTAAGAAACAACTGCAACCCCGAAGCTAAGTTAAGTACATAAGTTCCTACTGAGACGGCGGCTACTTTAGACCCGTTACCCATTCGGAGATCAACTTCACACTTGTTTAGCTTTCTTATGCTTTTTAGGCCCTGCAAATGATTGCACAAGTGAGAACCACAACCAGTATCTAATACCCAAGTTGTATTTGAAGCATAGTTTATGTCTATCATAAAAGATTCGGTTGAGAAATTACATGTTGGCTGCACAATGCCAGCTTTTATGTCATCCAAGTATTTCGTGCAATTACGCCTCCAATGTCCCTTGTTATTTTATTAATTACAAGTATCTTTAAGAGGATTACCCTTTATAGGTTTAGGCTTGGTAGAGCAATTCGCAATTGCTTTACCTTTGCTCTCTACCTGAACGGGCTTCTTACCTACGTTCCTCTTAAACTTCTTCTTCCCCTTCACCTTAATCGCAAGCACATCTTTCCTTGTACTCCCACTCAATCCCATGTCCTTCTCTGCTTGCACAAGTAGAGAATGGAGCTCATGTAAACTCTTTCTCATGTTCGTCATATTATAATTGTTTCGTGTGGATTTTGCGCAGGACGAAATCAGGTCAGGGTAGAGTTGTGTAAGATTAACTAGCTCTAGGTAGTCTGTTGGTCAGGTCGTCAGGGTACAATAATAAGCTGTAAATGAAATAACAACAATAACAATAAGACAAGTACTTTTGTACGTGGAAAACCCTTGAATGGGAAAAAACCACGGGCACCAAGCCAGGAGAGGATTTCACTATGTTATTTTGGGAGAATAATTATATGATTATAACAATCTTTGTATTTCTCTAAGTATTGTGTATGCTCCTTCTTGCGTATGAATGATATATCCTCAATATCTTCAGAGTGTTCTTTATATAAGCTTCCATCTTGAACGGCTGCTTGATCTGGCATTAAATGCAGATTATTCTCCATTATTTCCAGTAGTAATTGCCAAATATTTCTCTCTTAATTATCGCATTTACTGCATAATCTTCACACTTAATGTTGCGTATATAATCCCTTCATAACACGCGTATATGGTCTAATATCATCCTGATATTTTGACCGTTGTCCTCTCCATGGCCTGGCGCCTATCTTCATGTGCCCTGAGCTTGACACCCTGACAGCCTGTTAGTCAGTTCAGGTGAGATACTGATCAGGAAGGTCTGCGGATTTCCAGGCCTAACAATTGGCCCTTATCTCCTCATTTGCAGTGTGCCAGGACGGAAAAATGAGGTGATAACTTTATTATTGGTAAGATTACCCAACGGTTAAGTTTTTCTTGATAAAATTCCTGTAACGGCTATTTTACTGCAGTTGCTGAAGAGTGTTTATTTACTGCAACTTCCTTAATGATTATCCACTTCCTTTGCGGCTGAAACCCTAATCCTCTTCACTATAAATACCTGTGTGCTTCGTTAAGTTGAACTCACCAACGCAATTTCTTCTCATCTCTTAAACAATCTTTTTCTTCAGTTTTCTTAATTTCCAACTTCCCCAATCTTTAATTAATTCTCCATAATCTTTCAAATAATGGCTGCAAAGAAAAAATCTACCAGGGCAGCGGTTCCTGCAACTTCTCCTCCTCAGAATCCTGAGGAAATTTCTTCTGAAACCTTGCCTGCTTCTTCTGCTGATCCATCTCCCACAGTAAATAAGCCGGGTGATCCTCCATTGGAGATAATCTAAATATCTCATGGTGATATCCAATTCAAGCCTACGAAGGCTTTAAATGAGGATCAGTCTCCTGCAAACCGTTTGAAGCCTGAGTTTAAGAAGATTTTGAAGGATATGGGGATCATCCCTGCTGATGCTAAAGTCTGGATCCCTGAGGATTCTCCTATCAGGGCCGACTGGGCTTGTACTGGTTGGTTCTGCATCCATGATCGGGCTTTCGGGGCGGTGTAAGCTTCCTTTTTCTCCTCTTATGGTTGAGGTTATTAAGGAGATCGGTGTTCCATCTTATCATTTAATGCCAATGGTGTGGAAGGTTGTATGTTCCATTAAGAATCTCTGTAAAAAAACACAATATCTTTTTTTCTCTTGACGATTTGAAGACCTGTTATGCTGTTAAAACAAATAGTCCTGGCCGTATAAGTTTTAAGGTTAGGGCGTCTACTACTCCTCTTCTGAGTAATTTGGACAGTGGCCATGACAAAGGCTGGGCTGCTGGGTACATGTTTGTCAGGACCAATTCTGTGGATACTGACTTGGCGTATTTGAATCATGAGGCATGCGTTGCTGGTGAGTCTTTTTGGTTTCTTTCTTTGTCCTGCATGTTTTATTTGTTAATAAAAAATAAAAATTATAATAAGTCATACCTCTTATGTGTGCAGTTGATGACTGGGTTACTGAAACTGAGTATCCCACTCCCAATGTTTCTGCTTTCCTTGCTATTCCTCCTTTGTAAGGGTCCTGGCCTCTCTGCTGTGGGGTTGGTCACCTTCCTCGTTGTTTGAAGGCTGACGGTGCTGCCAGGGCGGCTAAACCATCAGGGGCTGCTAATGCCACTACCTCAGGCAGTAAGTCTATCTTAATCTTTCTTTTCTCTTTACTTTTAATTTCCTGAAAAATGTTTGGTTTATATTGCTGATACAGTATTTCGTGTTGCAACCACCAGGTCGTCTGTTCGCCTTGTCAGGTTTGGTATGGCTGACCTCTCAGCCAGGCTGGCTAAGATCAAGGAGGAAGGTCCCCAGGGAAGCGGGGATGCTGAGCCTGTTATCGACTTGACTGAACAATCGATCTTGCCGGGGTCTCGCCGCACTGCTTTGCCCTCTTTGAAACAAGTTCGAATTGACCCAAAAAAGGAAAATTGAAGATGTTGATGTTTCGCCTTGGTCGGGAGGTGAGAGCCAGGTTGGATAATATGGAGGTGCTAGGGTGAAGATCGGGGATTATCTTGCTTCTAAATAAGATGTCATGCTCACCCTTGACCTTGTTGAGACGCTACTCGAGGCGTCGCTTGATGGATCATTCATCGACCTCTTGGGGGCGCCTTGGTCTTTGTGAGGGAGGTAGGTTGGCACAATTTTTTTATGTGTTTTGTTTTGGTAGTTTTCTATTGTTGGTATAAATTACTCATATTTTTCTCTGTTTTTGATCAGGGTCCTGCAACCTGTCTCCATAATGCCTATCAGGCTACTTCTTTGGTAGCCAGAATTGATCTGATGAGATCAGATTATGATAGGCTAAAGTCTGAGCTGGATTTCGCACGAGCTGACCTGGCTGCTAAAGCTGCTGACTTGACAAGGGTGCAGGCTGAGAGGGATGCTGCTAAGACTGAGGCAGTTTCGAGCAAATGGCTGTTGCAGGAGGCCCTGGACAGGAATGAGGAGCTCACCCAAGAGAGGGATGACTTGGAGTTTAAGCTGGATGATGCTTCCCTCTACTTCTATATCAAAGGAAGGGCGGCTGCTATGTCGGAGCCTGTCGAGGCCAGGGCCAAATGGGACCCTGCAGCTGAGATGGCTTTCGCTGCTTCAAAGTATCCTGACCTGCACAATTTGGAGAATGAACAGGAGGTCGACTCCCCAGGGGAGCAGGACGTTGAGGCTGATCCGGCTAAGAGTGGGGAGCAAGTTGTTGATGTTGCTGCTGTTTCTAAGGAGAAGCAGTAATAAATTTTTTCAGTTGGTATTTTGGCCCATCCAGGGGGGATGTCCCTGGACAAACATTATTTTTATTTTCCTATTTTGGGTCAGGGAGACTCTCCCTGGCTTTTATGAATATTTTGACGCCTTTGCCCCAGGGGGTAAAGGTTTTTTGTTGATATAGACATGGTGGCCTTCTTTTGGCTGATTTCACTTTTGACTTTGCTTGCTTTGTGAGTTTCATTCTGTTGGGCCTGTCAAATATTTCGTTTGAATGACCTGCACATTATTTTCATTTTATATTGTTATTCATGAGTAATTCAACCAAGTATAGTTTTTTTTTGCTATAATGGTTGAAGGGGTGGGAAAACCGGCCTGTCAGGAGGGCTTATGTCCCCTGCCTAGCTGGACGACTTGGTATTCGGCCTGTCAAGAGGGCATTTTAGACTAAGTGTTTGGGAGAGAACACCCTTACACCTGTCTTGCTGCGTCCAGCCGGTTGTAATCCGTGGCAGTAAACCTAGTCAGGTCAGGCAATTATTTCATGCCTGATTGGTCCTGACTTTTTACTGTATCTGGTGGCGGTTACCAACTCGTCAGGCACAGTTAAGTGCAAAATTTTTGTTTCAGGAATGTATAGTAGAGTAGCCCTCAATCCTGAATATTTATACATATAATCTTTTATCATGTGTAATTGTTAAGGATTCAAAAAGTAAATAGATAGGTTAGTTTGAACAGATATAAAATACAGACAGGGCATGTAAAACATGTAGTTCATCACATAGCATGTTAGGTTGTGCTGATTGTAGCCTGATCTTTACATATGGAATAATTTTAAATGAGTTACATTCTAAGATCTTGGGATCATTTCCCCTTCTAGCGTTTGGAGCCTGTATGCTCCTTGTCCAACAATTGAATCAATTAAGTAAGGGCCTTCCCATGTGGGAGCCAGTTTTCCTGCTGATTTTTCTTTTTTATTTGCAAAATACTTTGCGTAAGACAAGGTCTCCTTCTTTAATGACCCTGACCCTGACGTTTTTATTGTAAGTCCTGGCGACTGCTTGTTGATATGATGCCATCCTAATTTTGGCAGCGTCTCTTAATTCTTCTGTCAGGATCAAGTTGTCTTGCATCAGGTCTTTGTTTGCTTCAACGTTGTTCAGGCTGCATCTGGATGTTGGTACTCGTACTTCCGCAGGAATGACAGCTTCACAGCCATACACCAGGGAGTAAGGTGTTTGGCCTGTTGCATTTTTTGGAGTTGTCCTGTCTGCCCATAGTACTAATGAAAGTTCTTGACCCATCTATCCGCCTCGTCTTCTTTTCGGACTTCTTTTTAGGCGACTTATGACTACCTTGTTGCTTGACTCCTTTGGCCATTAGCTTTTGGATATCCAGGGGTTGATGTTACCAGGTTGATATTCCATTCTTGGAAAAATGCTTGGGTCCTTTTCCCCACGAACTGAGTTCCGTTGTCACATACTATTTCTGATGGGACTCCATATCTATAAATAATGTTCGTCCTGATAAAGGATATTACTTCTTTTTCGGTTACTTGCCTGAAAGAGTCAGCCTCAATCCATTTGGAGAAGTAATCAGTCATAGCTAACATGAAGACTTTTTGTCCTAGAGCTACAGGCAGTTTTCCCACAATGTCCATGCCCCACTTTATGAATGGCCAGGGTGCGGAGATTGAATGAAGGAGTTCGGATGGTCGATGTATGATTGGTGCATGAATTTGGCGGGCTTCGCATTTTTTGACGAGTATTCCAGCGTCGGCCCTCGGTGTAGGCCAAGAGTAGCTTTGTCCGAGAACTTTGCTTGCCAGGCTCTTTCCTCCTTTGTGGTTGCCACAATGTCCATCATGTATTTCTTGAAGTACTAGTTTGGCTTCGTCAGGCTCCAAGCATCTCAGGTAGGGTCCAGCCTGCGATCTCTTGAACAAGGTGTTATTGATGATAGCATAAGATGAAGCTCTAATTTTAAAAGCCCTTGCCTCATGTCTTCCCTGAGGCAGTATTCCTCGGAGAAACCAGTCATAATAGGGTGTAGTCCAAGAGTTACTGCCCTGATTGACAGGATTGACCTGTTCAGGTTTGCTGATGGTTGGCTCTAATAAGTGCACCATTGGTATTTTGTCGAAAACAGTGGGGGTGAAATTTGAACCTAGGCTGGCTAGAGCAGCAGCCTGGGTAATCAGGTCTCTTGATATTTGATCTATGTCAAATAAAGCATATTTAGCGGTAAGGTTTTTTGCATATTCTAAATACGAAATCATTTTTGCGTCCTTAGCCGTATAAATTCCCTTTATTTGATTGGCAATTAAGAGTGAATCAGTTTTTACCTTTAGGTTTTGAACACCGAGTACTAGACATACTTTTAAGCCTGCTATCAGGGCTTCATATTCTGCTTCATTGTTGGTAGCTTTGAACTCACAGCTTACAGCCTGAGCTATTACGTCTACATGTGGTGACTTAAGTACTAGTATTAACCCTGTCCCCCTGGCGTTGGATGCCCATCTATGAATAGGGTCCATTCTTGGTCTAGGGTTTTATTTTCTGTTAGGTTCATATACCTATTATTAGACTCCTCTAATAGTGAACTAATTAACTTGTTAATTATATGTTCTTTAGATCTAGTGCATGCATAACAAAATGAAAGATTTATAAGAAAAACAATGTTCCTTACATTGTTGGTTGGTTCGAAATTTTGGGCACAAGTAAGGTCACCTTCCTTCACTTGTTCTTGAGCTTATAATGATGGATGATCCTCCTAAGACTCCAAGTTTAGAAGCCACTCCAATAAATTGCACCCAAGATGAATCCCAAAAATCTCTACTAATATTAACTAGATATATAGTAGAAACATTACCTTAATAATACTAATATTCTTATATTACTACTTCTAGTAATAGATTTGGTGTATTAGTATTTATTGAGAGGTTGTAAGAATTTTGCATGTGAGAAAGCTAGAGAGATATGAGGATTTTCAAGCAAAAACACAAGTAACAAAATGAGCAACCAAAATTCCTCCTTTTGTAATGCCAAAACCGGTTGGCATAAGGCAAAGGAGGAATCTTTTGCCTTTTGTTTTTAGTCTTTGTTTGTGTAGGTAGTGTGTAGGCTTTAAGCTTTGTAAGACATGTCATGGATAAGTCACTATCACACATTTTATAACAAAAAGAACAAGACAAAACAAGAGCATCTCTTGCTCTCATTTGGCCGAAATAATGGACCTTTTATGGTCTATTTTTGCCTTTTGTCATTTGTCCCACAAATGCTTATAAGTCATATTTTCAACTATCTTACATTTTTAATTATTAATGTAATCATTTAACACTTAAATATTACAATTAATAATATAATATACACTCCACTTTTTGAGTAGTATACTACCATTATATCAATATATAATGGGTCCCATAATTACTAGTTAGTTAAAATTACAACTTCTTGTAACTTTAAATAACTAATTACCTCTACCTCAAAACTTATATTAATATCTCAACTAATTTAGTAATGTAACACTTAATTACTAAATTTAATCTTTATTTAATCACATTAAAATAAGACGCAAAATTGCACTCCCATAATTAAGGAATTAATTAATCAGACGCATACAATTAATTAAATATCTATTTGGGCCTCATCCTATAGGTGTGACCTAAAGGGATCAACTGACCACCACCGTCACACGACAGTAATGTCAAACTCTAGTTAGCCAATCATTACCGATTAATGACGGTCAGTCGACTGTATAAGGAATCATCCCTCACGTATTCTTAATTTGAGATTTAATTATGATATTTAAATCATGTGATCGCACTATTGTTGAGGACACATTTCCCAACAATCTCCCACTTGTCCTCGACAAGTGTGCGTCACCAATTCTCTTGTCCTATTACAATCTCCCACTCAATACAAGGTGTCTTGCAGGTCGTACTTACATTTGATCATATCTTGAGTGGTTTTCTCGATCCGGAGATACGTCCGACCGGAATTATCTATCAAAGATACCTTCCGAGCGTGGCCACGCATTTCCAGTTAACTACTCCTCGAGTGGCCTTGAGATTTCAAACAACCCTGACAAGGGGTGGACAATTCCTATCGCCCTATTCCCTTCGTTCAGTCACAGTCCATCATAACCCAAAATATACCCAGTTTGACCTCGTTTAAGAAATCGTAGAGTATAAATAAAAGCTAATCAGAAGTTGTGCCAACTTGGGCGAATAGTCTCTAGTCAAAAGAATTGACTCATAAGAATACTATAGTAGCTCTTGCCATGACCAGGCTTTATGAATTACCAGAACTCTATAAGCGGTCATCGCCCGATGATTGTCCCATACAGTCGCCTATGTGATCGACTAGTCATCCCATATGACTCTATGGCACTTGAACTTGCCATCAATCGCATCACACTCTAGTCACTTCGAGACGTCACCTCATATAAATAACTAGGGGCGAATACCATGTCAATCCAGTTCACTTTAATGGGGTTCAATTTGTCTCTACAACCCATTCGGATACGACAAGGTAGCGTGTGAGTTTAATAAAACTCAAACGATAAATGTGATTATCACATATGAATAGTCAATACACTATTACTACTTCATATTCTTTAATCTCTAGTGTATTAAAACACTAGTTAAAATGCAATACAAGCTTGGCAAGTGGATATACCCGATATCCATATATTCCAACTTTATTAATTGCTATTTCCTTCCATTCAATGTCATCTCTAATGATATGAATTTCTCTAAGTATATGTCTAGACTTCATACTGATCTGAGTTCTTTATCTTGAAAGAAGCTCCCACTGTTATCGCATAACATATGATAAAGTCATTTGTAGAGGGATTCACTCTTAATCCCTACGTTGACCATTTTATCACAACTTACTTAGATTCCTTTTGTAGAATTTGCAATGCGCGAAACTAAAACACATTTCTTAGTTTCTTACTCCTTTGTCAATAACATTTGCTTAGGATTTCATCAAATCCTTTTAAGCTTGGAAACTAAAGTTGGTGCAACCCTTCAACACTTAAACTTAGTTTATCATCCAACATGTGTACAAGTCATCAATTGTACTTTAAGGCTTTCACAAGTCCATCTTATGAATTAACTTATTATTGACTCATCATGCACCTAGCATATGGTACATCACAGCACGTGCGTCTGTAGGCATACATAATCGTTCTAATGGCGGAAACATTAGTAACCGATTTCATATAATCAACAACTTAATGGGTTCAGTGAACGACTATGATTCCATCATAGTAATTCCACTTTCATCATCATGAATAAGCCATTCAACTTTGTTGATGTTAAACAGATACGAAAGAACTTATCTTCATAAGACTCTCAATTCTATGCCAATTTTCTCTCATATAGATTCAAAATCTAGAATACTTTGCATCCCTTTCCAAGTCTTCCAATTACTCTTGCCAGAAGAGAGCATTGGTACATAATACTCAATAAGTAATATGTCTTTAATGTATAAGACATGGGAAAAACAATTCTAGCTCCCACTTAACTTCATGTATATCATGATTCTTCAATCATGTGAATGAAACAATTCACTATAATCACATGAATGAAAAGTATAATCCTTTAATGCTTGCTTAAGACCATCCTAGGTTTACTTAAGAAAGCTATGCATAATATGTTAGGATTCTTAGATCTTCATCTAAGGTTTTGTGTTTTTAAACATTTCCTTCTCTAAATTCCCATTTTAGAAAAGCGAATTATATTTGCCATTCTTCATTAAAATGAAATGCGGCAATTCCTAACACAATTTATCTTGATCAATATCTTCATGTAAATCTTATGCATTTAAGTACTCAAAAGCTCTATTCAATTTAAGGATACACTTTCCTTTAAGTAAATCTACTTCCGAGTAACAATTTTCGGATTGTAATGCTTCGGCTCGTATGTATGATGGTCATGATCTTATCACTTTCACAAAGTAATATTTTTTAAACAATAAGACGTGTGCGATAAACTCCCACTGAACTATACTTCTAATCTATCTTCATAGACTATAGTTCATCTACACTCCAACTCTATAATTCTATTACTTTCACAAAGTAACATTTCAACTATAAGAGATGTTTGTGACGATACAATCTTCTCCCACTCTATCTCTCAGAAATACACCTAATTTCTAGAGAGATAGCTTTGTGAGTCACAAACATATATTTAACGGAGTATTAGGAGTTTTCCAAGACTATATATTAACTTTCAAAAGGCCATCCTAACATGGCAGCTAGATAATATACGTGTCTTATCCATGTCATCTGTTTAATAGACTCTCTATTCTAGGTATCTCACGGTTGACCATCCAATTAGAATAATATGTCCATTTGGTATCGTGAATTCCCTACTTGATGAATTCAAAAACTCATTACAACTCTTAGAATTGATCTTATATAAGTAAGTTGTTACTTTAAGTAACAAAGTCATAAGGAGAATCAGATTCATAGCTTATGGACATATAATGATCCCATCATCATAATCGTCTACTTGATCAATTTAAGTTGTTCATCTAATGTTTCTCTACGCAAGTAATTAATGATGATGATTTTAGAACAAACAACATAATAAAACAAGTGATTTGGGTTGAAAACCAAATCACCAATATCCAAAATACAACCCGTGTTTAAAGGATACAAACCAATTTCCAAGTCACACGAGGAAATCAAAATAGTTCTAAAAACATGAAATTCATCATAAATTTAAAGACAAAGCAAATTTAAAAGCCAAGCTTCCATTGATTCATCACCATGGTCGGCTACTCTAGCTTTCCTTGTGATCCTCTAGACTTGCTTCTCCTTGCCTTTGTCCTTGCTATGAGGGGGCCCTATTTACAATAAAAAGGGTAATTATCACAACTTGTATCACATACTAATTGAGATTGAAACATAAAAGATAGGGATATTTATATACCTACTGGAATAACCTTTCCAGCTTTGATGTCGCCAAGATACTTGGAACAGTTTCTCTTCCAATGTCCAACTCCACAACAATAGTGGCACTTGTCCCGGGGGGGCACTGTACTTGGGCTTGGAGGAGCTTGCTTCATAAGTCTTAGCTATGTTCCTGTTGGGAGTTCGCTTCTTTCCCTTTTTCCCGCTTTTCTTGAAAGTTCCCTTGCTCTTTTGATTAACATTGAGCACATCTTTGGTGGTGCTAACACTTAGCCCCATGTCCCTTTCGGCTTGCACAAGCATTTTGTGCAACTCATCAAGGGAAACCTTCTTATCTTGCATATTAAAATTCACCCGGAATTGAACATATGCTTTGATTTTGTTTAGGGAATGAAGAATTCGATCAATCACGAGTTCATCGGGAATTTCCACCTTATGCATTTTCAAGGTCTCAACATGCTCCATCAACTTGAGCACATGTGGGCTCACCTTTTGGCCCTCTTTGATGTTAAGATCAAAGAATGCGGAAGCCGCCTCATATTGAATGACCCTAGGAGCTCGTGAAAACATGTTCACAAGCTTCATGTAGATCTCATGAGCGGTGCTAATATTTATAGCACTTCGTTGGAGTTCGGCCTCCATAGCAAAGATCAATACATTTTTCATTGCGGCCGACTCCTTTTGGTAATCCTCATAGGCTTGCCTAGCGGTGGACCTAGTATTAGGTGGTTCGGTGGGAGATGCCTCGGTAAGGTAACGAAGCTTGTCGTCACCTTGCGCGGCCAAGCGAAGTTGTGCATCCCAATCGGCGAAATTGGACCCATTCTTTTCTAACTTACATCGATCCATGAAGGATCGGAGCCATGACACATTGGAAAGCGGGGTGGAACTAGTGGATGCGGACGCGTTTGAAGTTGCCATTGCAGTTGATTAAAACAAATTTTGACTACAAAATATGAAATGAAGGAATTTAATTATCATCTATCGTTTTAATAATACTCGTTAATTTAACTACAAGTATTGCATTTATATAGTGACCTCCACCCAACTACATAAATGATTCCGAGATCCAAATTCATATTAACTTGGGCACGGTGAGCCGATTCATCCCTTATTAATATAACTCGGTAGATTAACCTTTTAATCGATTCTACTTTTAGAACTCTCGGTCGATAAAAATTACTCTAATTCTCATCTTTAGCCCGGAACACATGCGACTACGGTCAACAATACTTCCGTTGAGCTCAATCCAAATTTCAATGTAATAACATTTTATTACCCCACTTCGCCAACGTAATAAGGTTTGTATTACGGTGAAGCCGGATTAACTCCCTTATGAAATTGGTACTTCATGGGTTTCTACTATTTGGTAAGGCTTTATCTCAATTATTATATGTGAGAGGTCTTGTCAATTTATTATCTATCACGTTTTAAGTGAACTAAAGCAGTGAACTACGATAATTATAATTGACACGGTCGATGACTCGATATGATATGCATGTGTTGTTATGGCGATTTGGCTATGCATGCAACATATTAAAAGAAATGCAAAGCAATAAATAAAATTCCTAGTATGGCCTTCCTAAAAATAGAAAATTAAATAATCTATTACATATTCGGAAACCAACTCCTTTGGTCCCTTGATTCTTCAAATGGCACGCCTCCCAAGACACCGTCTTTGTCGGATCACCCTTCCGAATGGCACCGTCTTTGAAGATGCTCCATAATTACAAATAATAATAAAAATACAAAGCTATTCCTATTATACATTTGTAAAATGAAAAACTAATGAAATAAAAATAAAAGTGATACGAGATCACATTAAATTACAACTGAATCAATATTCCCTTTCATTACGGGTAATATTAATTAAAACTAAGGCCATACTAAGATAAAATTACATAATTCAAAATTATATAAATAAAAGACATTCAACAATTGAAATATGCAGCATTATAATATGTACCTTTCATGCAAAATCGTGTGCCAAATTGCCCTATTTAACTTATGTCGTACATATAACCCGGTTTCATGGAAATGCGTGATAATAACCTTTTAAAATCACTAATTAACACTTAAATCACATCTAAGCTCAAGTTAATTATCCTAACACATTTTAGGACTCAAAAATTAGTCATCACTAAATTTTTGACAATAATTCAACTTGATTTAATTTTATACTCATTTTTGACCTTAAAATCATTATTTATGTGAAATAAATCCAAATTAAATCATAAAAGTTTCAAAATTAAATAATCCATGACACTCATAATGTCAAAAAGCATGGTTAAAATTTTCGAATTAATTTTGAGAAAATATAGTTGCATTTTATTGGTTTTATCTCATAAAATACATAAAGTATACGAAAATTACTCCAATAATTTTTACAACTTTAGATCTGATTAGTGGGATATTAATGCAACTTAAAATAATTTTCTCAAGCCATGCAATACGTTTTAGCTAATTTTTGCTAAAATAGTCACTATTTATGCCATTTTTACTCAAAAATCCACAAATCATGCTAAATAAGATATTTAAATCTAGAAATTTACATACTCTCTGTAAATCTTGCATGTGACAACATATTTTTTTTTTTTTGAAAGTTGCATGTGACAACATATTAACAGATCATGTCTTAATTCGAAATTTAACTAATTTTAACCATTTTACCTCTTTTAATCCATTTTTATCTCATAAAAATCATAAATCATGCAAAATTAATCAAATTAACTCGTCCTTTTACACACAACTTGTAAAATATGCATTTGAGGTCATATAAATTTTTCAAGATCAGAAACGAAATTTAACTATTTTTAGCATTTTAATTCCCATTTTAGTCATAAAAATGTAATAAAATGACCAAAAATCCTTAAAATGAGCAATAAATTTCCATGAATCATAAAAATGACCTAAAAACATTTTAGGACCAGAATATATAACATGCAAGGTGATTTCGTGGCTTATACTAATAAATCACAAATTTTTAAGTTTTATATGTTAACCTTTTAACTCGGAAAAACAATAACCGATTATGCATGCAACATCCTTATGCTCTGATACCACTTGTTAGGTTCATATACCTATTATTAGACTCCTCTAATAGTGAACTAATTAACTTGTTAATTATATGTTCTTTAGATCTAGTGCATGCATAACAAAATGAAAGATTTATAAGAAAAACAATGTTCCTTACATTGTTGGTTGGTTCGAAATTTTTGGCACAAGTAAGGTCACCTTCCTTCACTTGTTCTTGAGCTTATAATGATGGATGATCCTCCTAAGACTCCAAGTTTAGAAGCCACTCCAATAAATTGCACCCAAGATGAATCCCAAAAATCTCTACTAATATTAACTAGATATATAGTAGAAACATTACCTTAATAATACTAATATTCTTATATTACTACTTCTAGTAATAGATTTGGTGTATTAGTATTTATTGAGAGGTTGTAAGAATTTTGCATGTGAGAAAGCTAGAGAGATATGAGGATTTTCAAGCAAAAACACAAGTAACAAAATGAGCAACCAAAATTCCTCCTTTTGTAATGCCAAAACCGGTTGGCATAAGGCAAAGGAGGAATCTTTTGCCTTTTGTTTTTAGTCTTTGTTTGTGTAGGTAGTGTGTAGGCTTTAAGCTTTGTAAGACATGTCATGGATAAGTCACTATCACACATTTTATAACAAAAAGAACAAGACAAAACAAGAGCATCTCTTGCTCTCATTTGGCCGAAATAATGGACCTTTTATGGTCTATTTTTGCCTTTTGTCATTTGTCCCACAAATGCTTATAAGTCATATTTTCAACTATCTTACATTTTTAATTATTAATGTAATCATTTAACACTTAAATATTACAATTAATAATATAATATACACTCCACTTTTTGAGTAGTATACTACCATTATATCAATATATAATGGGTCCCATAATTACTAGTTAGTTAAAATTACAACTTCTTGTAACTTTAAATAACTAATTACCTCTACCTCAAAACTTATATTAATATCTCAACTAATTTAGTAATGTAACACTTAATTACTAAATTTAATCTTTATTTAATCACATTAAAATAAGACGCAAAATTGCACTCCCATAATTAAGGAATTAATTAATCTGTATCGCATACAATTAATTAAATATCTATTTGGGCCTCATCCTATAGGTGTGACCTAAAGGGATCAACTGACCACCACCGTCACACGACAGTAATGTCAAACTCTAGTTAGCCAATCATTACCGATTAATGACGGTCAGTCGACTGTATAAGGAATCATCCCTCACGTATTCTTAATTTGAGATTTAATTATGATATTTAAATCATGTGATCGCACTATTGTTGAGGACACATTTCCCAACATTTTCTAGTTGGTTGACCTCTTTTATTAGGTCTGGTTCCAGGTTAGGGCTAAAATCAACCACAAAGTCTGCTAGGGCCTGCGATTTGATCGCTGCCGTGGGTTCAAAAGAGATGTCATATGTGCTAATCTGTACTGACCATTTGGCCATCTGCTTGAAAGTTCAGGTTTACGCAGGACAGATTTTATGGGCAGATTGGTCCTGACTATAATGGGGTGACTTTCAAAATAGGGTCTCAACTTGGTACATGACATAATTAAAGCTAGAACGTATTTTTCAAGTAGTCCATACCTCAACTCAAAGATCTAGCAGTGCTTTTACTTACATAGTAGATCGGATGTTCCGCCCGTCTGTTCTTTCACGAGGATCTGGCGATTGTCTTGTGTCGTCGATGACAGATAGGTATCTTGTGACAGAGGTTCTCCCTTTTCGGCTTAGCCGATAAGGGTGGAGATGACAAATAGGATTTTAGATCCTGAAAAAAGCCGCCTCATGCTCATCCGTCCACTGGAATTGTTTATTTTTCCTGAGGAGGTTATAGAATGTTTTGCATCTCTCAGAGAATCTTGATATAAAGCGGTTCAGGGCAGCTACCCGGCCTGTCAATTTTTGGATATCCTTGACAGACTTGGGTGACTGTAGTTCCAGGATAGCCTTTATCTGTTCAGGGCTAGCTTCTATACCTCTCTTTGTGACCATATATCCAAGAAATTTGCCTGCAGAGACTCCAAAGTGGCACTTTGCAGGGTTTAGCTTCATGTTATATTTTTCTAATATCTCAAATGCTATTTCTAGATGTTTCACATGATCTTCTCCATTCTTGGATTTCACCACCATGTCGTCTATGTATACTTCCATGATGTCACCTATCTGGTCTTTAAACATCATGTTGTTGGCGCCGGTACGTTGCCCCGCATTCTTCGGGCCGAAAGGCATGGCGGTGTAACGAAGATATGCCTCGATCGTAATGAATACAAGATACTCTCCTGGTCAGGGTGCATCTTTATCCGATTGAATCCCTTTGGAAGCATCCATGAATGTTAGCATTTCGTGGCTCTTTGTGGCGTCTACCATGGCATCAATATGAGGCAGGGGGAATGGATCTTTAGGACAGGCTTTGTTCAGGTCAGTGTAGTCTACACAGACTCTCCACTTTCCATTCTTTTTCTGCACAACAACTACGTTAGCTAGCCATTCAGGGTACATTAATTCCCTGATCATACCCATATCCAAGAGTTTTTCTACTTCCTCATTTATTATGGTGTTTCTTTCAGCTACAAATTTGCGCCTTTTCTGTTGTACATGCTTAAAAGATGGGTCAATATTGAGCATATGAGTAATTATATCAGTGCTAATTCCAGTCATATCAAAATGTGACCAAGCAAACCAAGATGATTTATTTTTAAGGAATTTTACCAGTTCAGGCCTGACACTATCTGGTGCGTCAGATCCTATCAAAACATACCTGTCAGGGTACTTAGGGTCTAGGATTACCTGATCTGTTTCCATTCTGGGAGGTGCCACATAAGTGCTCCTGACAGGGTACTGTAATTGTTATGCCAGGGACTTACCTGCCTTGGAAGGCTTCAAGGCTGCTGTGTAGCATTCCTGGGTTGTCTTATGATCCCCTTTGATTGTGGCTATACCCCAGTCTGTTGGTATCTTGATACACTGGTGATAGGTTGATGGTACGGCCTTGACATTGTGAATCCTGGGTCTGCCCAGGATAGCATTGTAGGATGACAGGCAGTCAAGGACTCCAAATTTCTCATAGGATGAGACTCCTTCCACGTAGGTTGGGAGGTGGATTTCTCCTAAGGTGCTCCTAGTTTCACCGCTGAATGCTACTAGGACGCTGGATTTCTTGATGATTTGATCCTCGTTTATCTTCATGGCTTTCAGTACGTCAAGCATGATCAGGTTCACTGAGCTGCCTCCATCTACCAGGATCCTTCTTACCGTGGCTGTTCCAATCTGCATAGAAATGAACAGGCCATCATGATGAACATCAGGGATGCCTACCAGGTCACAATCATTGAAAGTGATTGTTGGGACAAGATCCGGCTTGCAGGGTGACACGATCCTTGGTGTCCTGGCTATCTTCTTTGCTGCTGAACTTATCAGGCCGCAAATCTCCGAACCGCCAGATATGAATTTTACTTCATAGATTGGTGGTTGTGGAGGGAGACTACGATCCTGCTTGTGCTCCTGGTTTTCCTTATCCTGGTTTGCGTTCCTGCCCTTCGTCTTGATCAGGTCTTTTAAGTACCCTGATTTTAACAGGTAGGCTACCTCCTTCCTCGGGGTGAAACAATCATCCGTGGTGTGTCCAATATCCATGTGAAATTCGCACCATTTTCAATTGTCTCTTCTGGGATTTCGATTTTTCGACTTCCGGGCCATCTAAACGGTGATCCCATGTTGTCAAGTCTCTGGATTAATCCTGCAATATCAACACTGAAGTTATGTTCGGAGATAGGTGGATAAACTTTAACATTACCTTGATACTCATGGGCCAGGTTAACTATTGACTGATCTGGCCTGGAATATGGGGTAGGTCTATAATTGTTCCCTTTGTTGCTTTTCCTATTGCTTCTTTCATGATCCTTTGGTCTACTGGGTGATCCAAGTTTGTAGCTTTTATCTTCTTCCGGCACTGATGAAAGCAAGAGTCTTGGCTTTGAACATCTTCGAAGGTGTGGCGGGGATACTTAGTGAGTTCATTTGTATAAGTCACCGTATGGTAGTAACCCCTGTCTCGAATGCCTCCACTTTCTTTGTCCCAACGTCACACACGGGTATAGACACTTTCTCTTTGTTGAATCTTGCAAGAAATGTCCTGAGAGTTTCATCGGGCTTCTGTGTAACTCGGTAAAGGTCACTGGATCGTTTCTCCAACTCTCTGCTACTTGCAAACCGCCTTTGGTTGAAACTATTGATCAGGTTGGCAAAGGAATGGATCTTGCCGGTTGGCGAGGTTGATGTACCATTGCAAGGCGGGGCCGGTCGGGTCGTTCCAAATCCCTTGCACATGCAAACTTGTCTGAACTCGCTGGGAATAGATGCAGCCAGCATTTTCTGCTTGTAAAGAGCCACGTGATTTTGTGGATCCGTGGTTCCATCATAGACTTTCATGGATGGAATTGTGAACTTTTTTGGTAGGTCTACTTTTGCTATTTCATCTATGAAAGGCGAATCAAAGATAGCTATCGGCGACTTCTTCCATGCCGCGGTACTCCGGTATCTTATCGAATTTTTCGTTGAGTTTCTTGATCTCCTGAACTACTGCCATCATGATGGCTGCTGCAGATTCATCAGGTTTCTCTTTATCATCATCTTTTGGTTCATCATCACCATCTACGTTAATGGCTTTAGGAATACTTGGGCTCCCAAAACTGGAAAAATCAATGTTCTTAATGATTGATGAAAACGGGGTTCCTGGTTGGAATCTAGAGCCTACCCCTTGGGTGTTTTCCAATTTTTGCTTCAGGGCCCGACTCAGATTCTTTCAATTGCAGGATTTCTGCTTCATTTTGGGTCACTTTTTCTTTCAGGCTTTCCAACTCAGCGATTTTTTGGAGAGCTGCATTCAATTGTTCTTCAACGGTGGGTTGGGCCATTTTTGTAGGTTTTTGAGTTTTTGTAAGATAAGAAAAAAGGATTTAAAGAGCTAGATGCCCTATGGTGGGCGCCAATTGTTTCGTGTGGATTTTGCGCAGGACGAAATCAGGTCATGGTAGAGTTGTGTAAGGTTAACTAGCTCTAGGTAGTCTGTTGGTCAGGTCGTCAGGGTACAATAATAAGCTGTAAATGAAATAACAACAATAACAATAAGACAAGTAATTTTGTACGTGGAAAACCCTTGAATGGGAAAAAACCACAGGCACCAAGCCAGGAGAGGATTTCACTATGTTATTTTGGGAGAATAATTATATGATTATAACAATCTTTGTATTTCTCTAAGTATTGTGTATGCTCCTTCTTGCGTATGAATGATATATCCTCAATATCTTCAGAGTGTTCTTTATATAAGCTTCCATCTTGAACGGCTGCTTGATCTGGCATTAAAGGTAGATTATTCTCCATTATTTCCAGTAGTAATTGCCAAATATTTCTCTCTTAATTATCGCATTTGCTGCATAATCTTCACACTTAATGCTACGTATATAATCCCTTTATAACACGCGTATATGGTCTAAAATCGTCCTGATATTTTGACCATTGTCCTCTCCATGGCCTGGCGCCTATCTTCATGTGCCCTGATAGCCTGACACCCTGACAGCCTGTTAGTCAGGTTCAGGTAAGATACTGATCAGGAAGGTCTGCGGATTTCCAGGCCTAACAATAATTTACCCTAAATTGGGTAAACCCTTTGATGTGAGAGAGAGAGTGGAGCACTCAGTCCACCACTAGTTCGTCGGGGATCTTGCACCCCAACCCCTCTGAAGTTTCCACGTACTCAATCATTTTATGTACGTGTAAAATACAGGTTGACCATCTTTGAGGTTAGCCTCAAAGAAACGAACTGTGGTGCCATATTGAATTATTCTCGGGGCTTGAGAAAACATAGTTGAAAGCCTCGAGAATACTTCATGTGCATCACGAAACTTGACACATTGCCTTTGTAAAGCAGGATCCATTGAAAAAATCAAAACATTTTTAATTGCAGCGGATTCCTTTTGATAATTTGAAAAAGCCTCCCTTACATCGGCAGTGGCCCTAGTATTAGGCGAAGGGGGAGAGGGATCGGCAAGGTAGCGTAAGTTGCCATTACCTGCGGCAGCTAATCGAAGTTGTTCCTCCCAATCTTTAAAATTACTACCGTCGGCTTTTAAAACATATTTGTCCATAAAAGAACGTAGCCATGAATCTATAGCTATGGTGACGGTTTGACTATTCGAAGCCATCATGATTACTACAAAGGAAATAAAAGGAAAGATTAACATTTATCGTCTTAAATATTTTAACTTGTGAAACCTTTTTAACAAGTTCCCATTTATATAATGATCTCCCACTAAATTATATAAATGATTCCAAGATACAATTTTATATAAACACGGGCACGGTGGACCGATTCAACCCATATTTATATAAATTTGGTGAGTCAACATTTTGACTGATTCTACTACTAGAACTTTTGGTTGACGGATTTTCTTAAAATCTATCTTTTAGCCCCAGAAATAAATATGGGCACGGTGGACCGATTCAACCCATATTTATTCCGTTGAGTCCAACCAATTTTCACACGTAATAACTTTTATTACCCTACTTACCCAACGTAAAAAGAGTGTACCTCGGTGATCCGAACCTACCTTTAATGAAGAAGGGATTCATAGGTGCTATTATTTGGTAAGGCTTAATCTCAATTTTAAACAAATGTGAGATATCTTATCAATTTAATTGTCTATCACTTTTAAGTGAACGAAATTGGTGAATGCTAGACAATTAAATCGATAACAACGGAAAAAAAATGTAGTGACGATTTGGCATGAATGCATAATTAAACAAACAAGTCCTAATATGACCACCTAGTTAATCTAATTAACTAAAATTATTACACTTTGGAAACCAACTCCTTGGTCCCTAGAATCTTCATAAAAATGGCCTCCTTCTTTAGGATTAGGGAACGCCTTTCCGAAAACATCGTCTTCATGAAAACTCTGTCTTTAGATGCTTCATTTAATTACTAATAATTAAATTACATAACAATATCCTATTATACAATTTATAATAAAATTAAAATAAAAACTATTAATTAATTACAAATTAGGCGATACGAAATCGCAATTAATTACAAAATAAGTAGATATTCCCTTACATTACGGAAATACCAACTTCTACCTATGGCCATATTAGGAAAAATTACATAATTATAAAGCTAAAAACCATTCATCTAAATGAATAAAAAAATTTGAATTATAAAAATATGTCATGCCAAATCGTCTAACTTACCAACAACAATCATTTGAGCTTACTTTGACGGAATTTTTACCAATAAAAATTCATAATCAATTATTAAAACAATTTTAAGATATGCTAATGATACTAATCTGGTCTAATATCAAAATAATTATTCTCACTAATTATCTTGATTTTATATGGGATTAAAACACAAATTATGACAAAAAGACATAACAATTCACAATTATTATGAAAAAACAAATTCCATTTAATTATAAAATTTTTGGAAAATTAAATTTCAAGGACATGAACATTCTGGTCTTACACCAAAAATGACATGCAAGTGAAAATTTTTGGTTTTAAAATGATTTTACAATTTAATCGGTAAAATGGCAATTTTTACGATTTAATTCTAAACCAAACCATAAGAATTGAAATAACTTAAAATAAAATTTTGTACATTTTGGAACAATTTCCAGAAGCTAAAAATTCAAAAATTTCGAGCCCAAAAATTAAATCAATATTTATTTGCAAAATAACCATTATTTACCAATTTTTATCAAATAAAAATTAATAAACTACCTAAATTAGTCAATTAATTTAAAGTTTCTACTTTTCACATAAATGGAATATGCATGTAGTTATTTCTAAATAAATATGCATAAAATTAACATGCAATATAATTTAATTAACTCTTAATTAATTTTAATGTATTTTTAATCAATTTTATGCCAATTTAAGTCATAAAAAGTGGAAAAATATTACAAAAATCAAATTTTCGTCCCATATCATTTTAAGACCAGATTAGTTACATGCAAAACCATATTATGTGATAAAACTAATTTTAACTACATAATATCAAATTTTACTAATTTATCTCATAAATTATTAAAATCGTCTTAAGACTACATGCATGTATGTAACAATGCTCTGATACCACTTGTTAGTTATTTTAGACCATTTTTAAGTCATCTTATGAAAATAAAATTACTAGCTAATTTTATGAGAGGGCCTAAAATCTACATGCATGCAAATATAAATAACAATGAGATGGTATAAAACTATTTAAGAGTAATTTCCTTACATTGTAGATGGAAATATTTGGGCACAACTAAAAGACTCCTTCTTTTAGTTGTTCTTGTGCTAAAATATGATGGATCCTCCTAATACTCAAGTTAGAGTATCTCCTTTGGAAGCACCCAAGACTAGCCCAAAATCCTATATATTACTAACTAGATAATATGTAGGATAACCTTGTTTTATTATGTAATATTATTACTCTAATAATATTAGATAATGTATATTATTTATTGTGAATTTATTTGATGAAGGTCAACTAATTGATCAAGTGTAAAGATGAAGAAGATGAAAATTAAAATTGGTCTTTTTTTACTTCACAAAAATGGGCCAAGAGGTTGATATTGGGAGATTTTTTTTGACTTCAAAAATTCACCCATACAAATGTGTAATGAAGGGGTATAGAATTGGTGGGAACATCCCATGTGATCTTAAAAAACAAACACTAACATGTGGAGGTCAATATTTGACCTATAAAACCGGTTTACATGGACCTCATATGGTCCATTTCGATTTCCGACATTTGTCCCACAAATGCTTATAAGTCTTATATTTAATTATCTTATATAATTAAATATGAATTTGATTATTTAACACTTAAATAATACAAATTAACAACTAATGACCACTCAACATTTAGGTAATTTTTTAGACCATTTTATCAACATAAAATGTGTCTTATGATCCCTTATTAGCTAATTTTACAACCTCTTGTAAATTTAAATAGCTAATTACCTCCACCTCACAACAAATACACATATCGTATAAAATTAATTAATTAACTATTAATTAATAAATTTTCATTAATATGTATTAATTAAGTATCACATAACTAAATAATAAATCCTTTTGGCCCGAGTTCATAACTCGTCATCAAATAATATATTCGCATGACTTATTAAAGATCAATTAATATAAGGATTTAATTAATTTGTATCTTATACAAATAATTAGTTTTTCCATTTGGGCATCATCCTATAGGTGTGACCTAAAGGGATCACCTGATCACCGCAGTCACACGACAGTAATGTCAAACTCTAGTCAGCCAATCATTACCGATTAACGATGACCAGCCGACAAATAAATAAATAAATCCCTGATATTCCTTTAACGAGATTTAATATGTAAACGAACTTATTGTGGAGGACACTACTCCAACAGTAATTAGCTATCTAAATTTACCAGAGGTTTTAAAATTAGCTAATAAGGAGTACATTGACACATTTAATATTGATAAAATGGTCTGATGATTACTTAATAGTTAAGTGGTCATTAGTGGTTAATTTGTATCATTTAAGTGTTAAAAAATCAAATTAATATTTCATTATATAAGATAATTAAATATAAGACTTATAAGCATTTGTGGGGAAAATGTCGAAAACCGAAATGGATCATATTGTGGCCACATGCACCGGTTTTTTGGAGACACAACAAGTGTCCATAGAGTTGGAATTTTCCACTCATGTTTGTCCCCTTAATATGCCTATATATATATACCCATTCATACACACATATGACATGATGAATTTTTAAGGGAAAAATCCTCAAAACTAAGGCCTCCTTTGCCATGGTCTTTACATAAAAATTGAACATTTGTTGTTCAATTTTCATCATCTTTTCTTCACCATCTTTGATCAAAAGTTGATCACAAATTATCAAATTATTCACACAATAATAATACACATGACCTAATATTATTAGAGCAATAATATTACATAATATACAAGGTTATACTACTATTATCTAGTTAGTAATAATAGTATATTTTTGGGCTAATCTTGGGTGCCACCAAGAGGAGATTTCCTACTATGGAAATTAGAAGATGGAGGCTCATCATGGTATTTTACGCTCAAGAACAACACAAGGAAGATGTCCTTGCGTTGTGTCCATATTTTTGCCTAAAGAAATGTAAGAAATTTCTACCTTTCGTCTTTTCAGACGATCCTTTCTTCATGCATGTAACTAGATCTTTTAAGACTAAAATTAAAGTAATTTTTGTCACTAATTAGAAATGTCTAATTAGGGATCTAGCACCTACAGTTGTCACGAAAGCCTTGAATGTTTTATTAAGAACTCGTACAATCTCCGAATGTAATTTCTTAGTATCGGATAATAGAGTTTTAGATTCCTCAACTGCTGATTTAGAGAATCAATTTCCTTCTTTTGATCTGAAACAACAGCTTCTCTAGCTGTAGCTTTAAATTTAAGAAGCTCTTTGACTTTCTTCAATTCTAAAGTTATAGCTTTATTAGCTATAACTTTGGCTTGAAGATGCTTAATGTTGAGTTTCAGTTCTGGGGTTATAGCTTCATTAGCTATAATTTTAGACTCAAGAACCTTTTTCTCAGCATTTGTTGAATCTGAATTTGTGGCTATATTAGCGGTAACTTTAGATTTAAGCTTCTTAGCCTTAGCCTTAAGAAGTTGATTCTCTTCAGTAATATCAATAATTTGTTCTTTCAAATCTTTTAATTCCACATCTTGTTCGTGACACTTATCAAGAGATTGCTCGAAGAATTATTTTAAAGCATTCTTAGATAACTTTTTAACTTGTTTTTTAAGTTCAAGATAACTTACCTCTGCTTCTTCATTTTCTGAGTCAGATTCTCCTAGAAGACAGTACTCTGACTTTGAGCTGATTTTGTCATCGTCACTATCCGAAATTAGGTCTAGACTGACGTTGCTTAGACATAGATTAGAAAATTCTTCATCTTCGGACCCTTCGTCATCTTCTGTGTCGAGGTCTCCCCAACATGACGCTAACATGACTTGTTTGAATTTATTTTTGGTCTGTTCGCGTTTAGTCTTATCCTTGTTTTTTTCCCATGTGGGAGAGTCCTTGATCATATGACCAGACTCTCCACAGTTGAAGCATCCTCTATTGACGAAGGACGTTTTTGACTCAGTTGCTTTCTTATTAAAGGATTTATTATTATAAGAAGGCTTTGTTTGCTTATTTCTAAATATTCTCTTTTTGAAACGTTTTGCAAACAAAACGGTCTCGTCCTCAATGTCGGATTCGGCCTTTTCACTTTCTGAAGCTTAAAGAGCCATGCTCTTATTTTTACTTGGTTTAGCATCGTCGTTATCTAGAACAATCTCGTGAGCCATGAGAGCTCCAATAAGTTCTTGATACGATAAGGATGTCAAATCTCTTGATTCCTCCATTGTTGATACCTTAGGACGCCAATTTTTGGTCAGACTCCTAAGAACTTTTATGGTAATTTCCTCAGACTCAAACTTCCTACCAGGATTTTTCAACTCATTTATGATGCTAGAGAATCGTGCAGACATGCTATCAAGAGATTCGTTTGGCTCCATTGTAAAGAGCTCATATTTTTGAATCAGCAAGTCAATATGATATTTCTTAACAATTGTCATTCCTTCATATGCTAATTCAAGACCCTTCCATATTTCCTTAGCCGAGGTACAAGAAGAAAAACGGACGAATTCCTTCGATGTCATGCCGTTTTGCAACAGGCTTATCGCTTTCGAGTTTTTCTCTCCTTTCTTGTAATCAGCCTCAACATAGTCTTCTTCCTTTTTCTCATAGGTAGTGTCTTCTGAAGATCAGACCAAAATTTTGTTTGGTCCATTCTTAATAATCGTCCAGCACTCCCAATCATGTCCTTTTATGTAGTGTGTCATTATGTTCTTCCAAAGTCCATAATTCTTCTCATCAAAGACGGAAAACTTAAGATACTTGGAGTCCATTTCACACGTGTAAGGCAGCGGAATAAAATAAAAAATATAAACAAAAGGATAGACGGACCAGCCTCTTTGCGGTTAGGCAATCAAAATAAAAAGTAGTTTGCCAAAATTTCAGGTCAAGTCTATTCGTTCAGTTAAATTTAACATTAACTCGTAGATATGCAGAAGACAAAGCTAAAAGATAATTAGTTATTGCAAGGCTTAAGCAAAAAGACAAATAATAGTGCAATTTCATCATCGAAAACTACCGTTCCGACTCAACCTATATGCTAAAATAAACGAGAGATTTTTTGAAAATTTTCTATTTTTATGAGATTTTTGAATTTTATGAAAATAAACAACAATGCATACAGAAATTAAACGTGACAACAAAAATGCAATAAAAACATAAATGCAGACATAGATATGGATGCATAACCTCCCCAAACCAAACTGTACAATGCCCCTCATTGTACTTAAAAATAGGGAAAGGAAATGCAAACTAGAAAGAAGAGAGTGGAGATGCGGAAAACTCACAAGATTATGCGAATAGGGACCTCCCCAAACCAGCCAGCAACGTGAGAGGTCGCTCATAGCTGCAAAACAGCGTCATAGGAAGCGAATCAAGTCAAAAGCAGTCGATCGAGGTGACAGAATAATCGATCGAGTGACTTGGGCATCTAAAACAGTTCGATCGAGGAAGAAGGGCGCTCGATCGAAAGATCCTCTTTGGCAGGCACTCGATGGAGAAGAAGTTGTGTTCGATCGAGTGAAATCAGCAGCAAAAGGGTTCGATCGAGTATATAAAGTACTCGATCGAGCCATCCATAATAGATTTCTGCAAAGACGTAATAAAATAGCCCGCAAAACTAACAAAACAAGCTTAACTGATCCAGCCTATGGTTTAAAAACCAATTATTACACACAACTAAAATGTTTGAAAAGCAACTAAAAATTAAAAACTCCGGGTTGCCTCCCGGTAGCGCTAGTTTCAGACAGGTCCCAGCTCGACCTTCTTATCTTCGAGCCTCTTCAATTTAGCCTGGTCAAAACAGCTCAAAGCACGCAACAATCGATCAAATAGCTGCGCATGTGCTACACAAAACTGTAAGTAGGACCATAATATAACAGCAACATAGGAAAATAGCATGTTCAATCGTTTAAGCCTAACAAATTTCCTATGACAGCTCCCAAATTTGTCCACAAAATGAAGGAGCTCAGCAGCACTTAAAGATAAACTAAGGTACCGTTTCAGCCTAACGAATTTCTGATGACAAGAATGGTGAAAAATCGTTAAATTGTTTGTCCAGCCGGGAGGGGGTAGAGCATCGAAAGAAAAAGCAGGAATCATATGAGATAGCGTACTATTAATATCAACAATAATAAAATTATCGTTAACTACCTCGGTTTGGTTGCTCTCAATGACGGAATCGTTGACAAAGGAATTTATTACCTCTTCCGTACTAGGAGCAATCACTGACTCAGCTGTCTTCTCGTTACCCTCCTTGGTGGGTTCTGTCCCATATATTGCAGCCTCTAGCGCGTCCAGCTCGGCTTTGAAAAGGGGTGATTCACCGTAACCATTGTCTTCATCAAAATCGTCATCCAAAACGGACCCAAGTGACAAATCAATGCTCTCCATGGCCAGTATGGTCGATCGAGTAAAGGTAGTACTCGATCGAAAGATTTCCTCTAAAATTTTACTCGATCGAGTACATGAAACTGCTCGATCGAGATCCTCCTCATAATAGCTGTTTGATCGAGTAGTATTTGCTGTTCGATCGAACATTTCCTCAGATATTTCACTCGATCGACCACTATAGTCATTTTGATCGAGTACAAGTTGCTGTACAACGCAGAAATCTTTGCATGAAGCTTCGTTTTCAGATTGACTTTCGTACGAGTCATATGGATCATCAACACCAATAGGCAACTCGGGTCCTTCATGGGAAAGACCACTCTCAGTGTGCCTAAAGTTCGTCTCATCAGATAACTGAGTTATTTCAGACTCGAGCTCATTAATTTGAGCGTAATTAAGTCTATCATGCTCCTGCAATTGGAGCGCAAGCGCCTTCACCAAAGATTTCAGTTCAGCAATCTCTTCTTTCTGCTTATCAGAAGGAGGAGCTTGTTGCTGTGGTGGCCAGACAAACGGAGGCTTTTGATAGCCTCGTTGATAAAGTTGATGTGGCGGTACAACTACAGCAGAATGGCTAGCTTGTCTACGCTGCTTAAACGCATATACCTCGTCGTTTCCCGCTAAGCAAACAGCAGCATTGTGCCCAGCAGCACCACATCTCCCACAGTAAACCACCTGCTGCGCCATAGAATGGAACATAGATGGAAGGTCAAAGGTACTCAAGCCTTCCCTTTGACGATCTTTTACCTAGAACTGTCTAGGTAGGACCTGTAGGACCTATCAAAACAGCATTAAAGAAAAAGATGAGAACGACCTCAAGGGAAAAATCCTTTGAGGCTAAAAACATACAAAAATAAACAAGCAAATAGGTAGTTGCCTCCCCGGCAACGGCGCCAAAATTTGGTACCATCGTCAGGTACCAAAAATAAATACCTAAGTACTACTAACAGAAGTCAGCGGTAAGTAGGGCCGATCTCCACAGGGAGGCGGTCACTATCTACTTGTTAATTTAGTCTGTCTACGGTCACAATTGTGGGGTTTAAATTGTTTAAACTAAGCTAAAAGAGATTAAGGCAAGAGAAAAGGGTAAGAGTGATTAACGAGAGAGAGAGAGAACTAGGATTGTCGGGTCATCAATGAAAGTCGATAAATGCAGCTAAGGTCACAGATCAGTCGCGTGTATCGGTCTAAGGGGCAACGAATATCTCCTTCCGGTCTCAATTCGCCCTAAAATACTATTAGCTTAGCTTCCGCCCTCTCTAAAGCATCCTATTATTCACTACGGGTCTCACCCCTTTCAACCTTCCGGTTTAGGTCAAGGCTTACCAAGGTTAAAAAGGCTAAATGCATCGATTCAAATAGCTAGATACAGTTTAAGGCAGTGATTAACAACATAGACTTAACAACAACGAACGATCTATAAACCTAATTAGCAATTAACAACGATCCATTGACTCCCCTAAATCCTAGCAATTGAATTAGCTAGACATAGCAATGAGTAAGGTAAGAGCGAAAAATAAGAAAGTAACAAACATTGCAAATTAAATAAAGAGAGTAAAGGGAAAGAGAAGATTACAGATTAGGATCCGGAAAATAGAGAGGAAATAAGTGTTCAACAGTATAAGGAAGAAAAATTAATATATAAAGTGTTGTTAAAGTCGTCTGTCGTCTTTCCTATTTATAGGAAAGACAAATTATTTGACCTAAAAACGAAATAAAACTGAAAAAGCCCGAGCCTAATAGAAAACCACTCGATCGAGCAATTTAGAAGCACTCGATCGAACAGAATCCTGGCAAAACCTCTTGATCGAGTAAAAAACCTACTCGATCGAGGAACTCCAATTATGCGCATTTCGATCGAACATAAATGTTACTCGATCGAAGACTTCTTCTATCCAAAACTACTCGATCGACCACAAAAGCTTTCGATCGAATGACTTGGACTCAACCAGCTACTTGTTTCATTGATTTCAGCTTTGACTTAGTGATTTAGCTTCCGAAATGACTTCACGCATCCCATAACAACAGTATTCTTGCTCCAAATCTACTTTTCCTCCAAATGCATGCAAAACGGACGATAAAAGGCTTGATTCTATCACTTTCAAGTCCATTCCTGCAAATAAAGCAAAACAAACCAAAGTAGAATATTCGGGGCTGTAGATACCCAGTATCTGCTGAGACTCCAACAAACACCCGATGATTATCGGACTACAACATGTTTTGGGATCGCACCGTTTGATCGACAGTTTGTGTACAACTTTACGTCGGAAAACTTAAAACGATTTCGAAAACAAAACATTTGAAAAATACCTGGAGTGTTTAATGCACAACGACGGGGTTGCGATGACACTAACTAGAGTCAAAACCGACACCGAGCCAAAAACCGACTCGAAAATTCAAAATCCCGACTCCAACAACGAGTTAAACTGAGTCAACCACAAAAACAAAATATCTCAAGCCTTCTATACTAAGTTTTCCCGGATTCATGAATGGTCAAGTGCCAAATATGTGACTACAAAACCTAGGATAGAACAAATCATGATTGCGTTTGTTGTGAAAGCGACAACACAACTCGAAGACCCGCGGCATGGCTCGCGCCTCTTTGAGCAGCCTAGGTGGCCACGTCGCTCAAACCTCACACAACCACTCATTCTCTTATAAATACCCCTCAAATGCCGCCCATTTGAGACTTACGCGAGTGTCCGCCCCCTCTTTTCTCCCTTAAAATTCTCGACTCGACTTCTAAAGTCACAATCCGACGCGTGTTTACGACCTACCGATCGTAAACACGAGCCTTACACATTGTTTGGTACCGTCATCGTGCATTAAACCACTTGTCCGACCACTTTGACCACTACACCATCACTAAACTTTTAAAACACTCTTTTACTTACCAAAACGGTTTTAAACCGAGTTTTTTCCGATCAAACAAGTTGTTACACTTACGTCGGTCACTCGCCATAACCAAACATGTAAGTATGAGGGTGTAAAAATCCTCTTTTATTATGTTTTCATTTGTTTCATGACTTTAACATGCTAAAACATGCATAACATGAACCAAAACATGGAATAAACGAGCCAAAACAGATTTTTGGTCTGAGGCAGAAGCCCCTTAGGTCGCCAACAGGCTTGCGCCTAAATGGGGTAGTCAGACCAGAGATCAACCGTGTTTGTTCTCGTCATTTACCTTAACCTATTTTTCATATTTGTAATCGGTTTTTACCATTTCAAGTATTTTCGAAACCCTTTTGTTTCATTTCACATGTTTTAACCATAAAGCATTTTTCACCCTTGGTTCTTCATACCATGACAGTTAAATCCTTGTTTCGGTGATAATATTTGGTTAACGACATTTAGAAGGTATTTTAAAGCCTTTTATTTCATTTCTTTACATTTTCAAACAAACATATTAGTCACCAACACGAAATCATCCTTGGTTCTACATACCATGCCGGATTTTAACCCGGGTACGATGATGAGTACCGACTAATTACATTCAAAATGGACTTAAAACAATTAGTCCATAATCATTTTCAAAACTATTCATGTCAAGCTTGTCAAAACCGAGCCCGGCACCGAATATTATCAAATAATGATGATTATTCGAGTCTAGTTCTTCAAATCAACAAATGCGGTCTAAACGACCCTTTCAAAATCAAACCGGGTTCAAATACCCACTTTTAACACGTTTCATAACGTTTTCTAAACAGTCAGAACACGGCATACAGCCGTTGGCTAACCCGCGCCTCAAGCAGGCCTTTTCTTTCTCATTTTCAAAACCAGAGGGAGGCCCCTTACACCGCCGGCTGGCTCACGCCTCTTATAGCCGTCTGGTACAGGGCCTGTTCCCTTCCAGCATTAGTCTAGGACGATCCCGGCTCCGGTTAACCCGGATATAGGACGGATCAGATGACTATTTAACCCACATTTGCAAAATGCCTTACTAAGACAAATGGATCATGTTATGCACCCTAAACCTAATACGGTAAATGGATGTTTAATTTCCGTCTTGCACGCAAATCAATCATTAATCCAACTCGACATCTTATACTTGATACTTGGATTAAATCAACCGACTTAGAAAGCTCTCACATGTTAGGTTTAAATCATTGGATGCGCATTCATGCATTTATACCGTTTTATCAACCTTTGCATTCAACCAATCAAGATTGATCAGTAGAGGCCGCTAAACGCGGGCGGGATTGGGTGTCTGATTAAAGGGCTTCCCAATATGTACCTTCACCTCTTACTCAGAAACTTTGGATAGTGGACGACCTTATCCAGGGCGTACGAGAGTCATTCTAGAGATAGGATGCTAAAGAGGGACGATTTCCTTATCTTTAGTACCTATGTCAAAACGCTGCTTTGTGCTTCGATTTGACCGAGGTATAAAGTGGAATTCGAACGGGTTCCAGGCATCCCACAAATGCTTGGTGGCGACTCCGAACATCTCTAATCATTTTGAGACCCTTACCGAGACGAAACCGACCGATCTAAAAACGATCCGGTCCAAAGCACCTTTACGCCGCCGAGCGTGGCTTTCAAAAAGACCGCTGCACGTCCGCAGATCGAACCGGACCTGCAGGTGGGCCATGTCCACAGATTGGCGACTCCGCTGGGGATAACTAGGACACTTACGTCTTTGTGATCCCCAGATGGTGAGACTCGAACGAGGTCTTGGTTGGAATGCATTAATTGACATTACGGTCACGGTCGGGTTCCTTGTCCGGGCTCACAACCTAACCCTTTTCGGCCAATTGGCTCGTTTCGTCGGCGTGAGTTTTCTCATCCCCGCGTTTCGAATCCCGATTGAGTCAAGCATACCATTGACTTTACACATTTCTGTTTCGTCAAAGAGCTTTCATCACTTTCGAGCACGAGGCTAGGGCACCCTCCTTACACATTTTTTTTGGATTGGTATCCCTCTCGAAAATCGGGGTTTGATTGCTTGGTGTGTAACCCACCCTTTTAAGCCAAAACCCGTGTCAGCATGATGCATAATATAATGAAACTGTGAGTGCTTATGTGCTACTTGATCATAAGTCCTTCCGTGTCATTTTGCAAACTTTCAAAATCACCTTTTGCGCCGTTATAATGGCCATTTCAAACCTCGGCCTTTCGCCGACCGATGCACGCCTTTCTAGGCCGTCGTAATGACGATTTTCAAACTCGGTTTTGTATAACCATTTCAACACACCTTTCTAGGCCATCGTAATGACGATTTTCAAACCCGGTTTTGTATAACCATTTCAAATTACTTTTTTTTACGCCGTTATAATCGCCGCATCTAGACACGGATTTTAACCCGTTTCGCGCCGACAATGGCTCTTTCAAAACCCGAGAAAAGCACACGCCTTTTTTCTCGAGACACTTTCGGGATCCCGAGGACCATGCACCGTCCCCGAGACCTCTTCAAACATTTCAAACTCGGTTTTCAGAGCATACAATTTTGAATTTCAAAACCGTCTTGGGAAACAATATGCTGTTTTCCGAGCCGACTCAAACTCAAACCGTCTTTTGAAAATAAACTTAAGACAACCCTTTTCAAGTGATCGACTTGCGGAGATCTCTATCTTCGGATGCCGCCCTTTAAAGCGACAAATGAATCTTTTGAAAATTTCTATTTTCGAAAACTTCAGTCCACCATTCCAATTCCGCCTCGTGTCTATCGAGTCAAAGCAAACGTACTTATGGGTCTTTACTTATGAGTCGTCTCACCATGAGACCCGTCTAATGGCGTCACGCCGTCATGTTGGACCCGTGTCAAAGGTTCGGTCAAACACCATCACGTCATAAATCGAGTCAGCACCGAGGGACCACACACGGTCACCCCGTCTTGTTGAGTCGATCTTGGTCTCGTCCTCTATGTTGTCTGCGTTCAGTCTTGGAACCGTGTCGGATTGAGTTGTAATGTGAGCCGTTTTTCTGCCTCAGAGCCATGACCCCGTCTTCAGCTTCGTCCAACAACAACAATGATAACAACAGGGATGTCACGACTGATCAGCTAGCCAGCCTACTTACCGCTCTTAAGGTCACCATGGATCGCGTCGAGACCCGTATCGACGCCCTGGAGAACAAGGAAATTGGGGAACATAATACCCCACCTCTGATTGAGACTAAGAAGAGGCTGAAACTTTTGGAAGAACAACTCCTAGCCCGGGGTAACAACATCCATCTTGAAAATAACCGAAGGTTCGAACCTGTTGGGGACCAGTTACCCGACAACTTCACCCTGACTGATGTGCCTAAGTTCAAGGGAGTGGAGGACCCACTCAACCACATCCGTGCTTTCAAAGACTACATGGCCATTAAGGGGGTCAAACAGGAAATTTTTACCAGGATCTTCCCATCCTCTTTGGAGCCAATTCCTCGCCAATGGTACTACTCCTTGGACCCGAAAAACCTTACCACCTGGGATGAAATCGCAGTTGAGTTTGCCAAATAGTATGCCGACAATGTCGAGATCCAGGCCAACACCCGTACTCTCGAGGTGCTAACCCAAAACGACAAGGAGGGGTTCACTGAGTTCCTAACCCGTTGGTGGACGGTGAGTACTCAGTTGGTTAGTAAGCCGAGTGAATCAACTCTGGTGGAAAAATTTGTCAACAACCTCTGCCCGGCTTATGCCAACCTGCTGAGGTATCAAAATATCAAAACTTTTCAAGATCTGCAGATTCTGGGGACACGTATTGAGGACGACCTCCGAAAGGGTGTCCTAGCAAAGATCACAGGTAGGGGTTATCAAGGATCCACCTCAACCAGATCTCGCCCTTACGGTCAGACAAACAAGATTGATGAGGTCAACCTCGTTGAACCATGCGCCAAGAAAATTGAACGCCCCCAGAGAGTGTTCACCAACATAGGGTCAACTTATGCAAGCGCCTTGAAAAGGCTCATGGACCAAGGGAAGCTACAACCGATCGGGCCCACCCCGGACCCGGCCGACGCCAAGAAATCCCGATTTTGGAACCCCAACGCCTACTGCCAGTATCATCGAGGGAAAGGGTATGATACCGAAAATTGCTTCAAACTCAAGCACCTCATTCAAGACATGATTGAGAAGGGAGATTTGCCTATACCCCCACCAACTAAGCCAAACAACAAGACGAATCCTCTGGGAATTCACGCCATCTCTGACGATGAGCCGACCCTAGATTGCTCTCATCTCATCTTGCCAATTGACGATGAGGTGAATGTTCTGGAAAAGGACCCTTCAGACGGAGTGTTCGTATTCAGTGCTGCCACTATGTTCACTATGTTTCATCAAGTTGAGGAGGCCATTGCCAGCATTTCTGAGAGAATCACCCGACTCGACGACGCCTACCGTCGACTCATCTTCAATCCCCCGGCACCACGTCCGAGGGAGAATTCCCCAAGCATTCAAAACTACCCACCCCAGGATGGATTGCTCCCGCGACCATTCTGGCTTAGGTCCCACAAAAACCACCTTCAAAATAACCACCTTCACGAGAATTACCCTCAAAATAACTACCCTCAAAATAACTACCCCCACAAAAATCGCCCTCACAAAAATATTCCCCAGAAGAACTACCCACCGAGGAATACCCCTCCGAGGTATCCTCGAGACCCTGAAATTAACGGCATATGGCGGGATGATGTTGAGGATGTCTATGTCGTCCCAGGAAAGGAGAAGCGGACGAAGGAAATCGGACATCTCACCCGGTCCGGACGTCCCTATCAGAATCCGAGCAACCCAGCGGTCGTTCCAACAACAAATGGCCAAATCGTCCCAGAGGTGGACACTCACTACTACAAATACAGGCAACCACAACGGCCCTTTAATAACGCTTATTCACGAAAATCATCAAAACACGTTGTAGAATTGATTCCGCGAATTTTACCAAACTTAATTACAACGGTTCTCTGTTGTTAACCGTTGTTATTGGTTTTAACAACGGGTCATACTTGAAAAACCGTTGTTAATGAAAAAACTAATAACAACGGTTAAATTTTAACCGTTGTTAATGGTTTGGCGCCAAATTAGTGAAAAGTAATCACAACGGTTATATTAGAACCCGTTTTTAATACTTTTTAACAACGGTTGTAGACTCAATAACCGTTGTTATTAATGTTATGAAAATCTTAAGAACAACAGATTGCTTTATTCTGATATACGCTACAAAACACAAACACAAGCTAATACTGCTACTATATCATCCTCCATTCCTCCCTGATCGTCTCTCTGTCTTCATCTCCGTCACTGTTGTCACCGTCTTCTCTCCCTCATCGTGTTTATCAATCAGGTATATATATGTTTCTTAGCAACGCTTATAGATATAGGATGTTTTGGGTTATTATCTAATTTGTTGATAATTTAGCTTAATTGCTTTCCTGAATTTCGTTTATTTGTTTGCCTATTATTGTATTTTTTGAATTAGTTGCCTATTATTACGAATGTAGAATAATGATTCGAACTTGGATGATTGATGCAAATATGAGTGACCGCACCTACAAGGATGGTTTAGCTGAATTTTATGAATTCGTTTCGAACAATTTGAAAGGTTCTTCTAGTATTGCATGTCCTTGTGAAAGATGTGGTAATATTAGCTATATGGCTTTTCCGGACCTTAAAATACACCTAGAAAAGTGGAGATTTAGTCTATCCTATACACGTTGGATTTTTCATGGGGAATCATTAGAGGAAGAGAATAACTCTGAAGAAGATGATGTTGAGGTACACGAAAGGCTAACTGATGATCCTGAGTTTGCCGAGTTTTTTGAGTTGGAAGAGTTGGAAGTAGAGAAGTTGAATGTTAGGTCTATAGATAATGAAGAGAATGATGATGAGTCCATTGCTTTTGAAGATGTAGGTGATGACACTAGTAATTGGGATGACCTTAACAACATGTATGAGAAGTTGTGTGAGTCGAAGCACCTCTCGTATCCTGGTTGTAAGTTCACAAAAATGTATTTGTGGTGAAGTTGTATAATATCAAGGGGGCAAATGGGGTGAGTGACACGTGTTTCACTAGTTTTTTAGCCTTGATAAAGGAGTTGCTTCCTGATGGTAATGTTTCTACTGTTAAGACATATGAGGAGAAAAAACTAATAAGAGGAGTGGGTATGAAATATGAGAAAATACATGCATGTCCAAATGATTGCATATTGTATCGGAAATTATATCAAAACTTAACCAATTGCCCTAAATGTTTGGAGTGGCGTTATAAGGATAAGGAAGGGATCCCGGCTAAGGTGTTGTGGTATTTTCCATTGATACCAAGAGTCATAAGGATTTATGCGAATCTCGATGATGCAAAAATGTTAACTTGGCATGAAACAGGAAGAATAAATGATGGAAAGCTAAGACACCCGGCAGATGGTAAGCAATGGAAATCGTTCGACGCTAAGTATCCCGAGTTCGGCAATGAACCTAGAAACTTACGTCTAGCGCTGTCCACTGATGGAATGAACCCACACGGAAACATGAGTAGCCAACATAGTACTTGGCCAGTAGTGTTGGCTATTTATAACTTACCTCCATATGTGTGCATGAAAAGAAAGTATTTGATGTTGTCGTTGTTAATTTCCGGCCCTAAACAACCTGGAAATGATATAGATGTATATTTGGAACCTCTTCTAGATGATTTGCGATTGTTGTGGGATAGTGGGATAGAAGTAATTGATGCATATAAGAACGAAACTTTCAATTTGAGAGCGATGTTATTGTGTACAATAACTGACTATCCGGCTTATGGCGACCTTTCTGGGCACACAGTTCATGGGAAAGAGGCTTGTCCATTGTGTGGGGAGGATATCGATTCTGAATACTTGAAGTCTTCTCGTAAGTATGTGTATATGGGAAATAGGAGGTTCTTGTATCATGACCATTGTTATCGCAAGATGCAGAAAGCATTCAATGGAAGACAAGAACTTCGTCAACCTCCTAGAATTTTGAGTGGGCATGAAGTTTATCAGAAAGTAAAGCATATTGAGATAGATTATGGGAAGAAGAGCGGCTCTAAATTGTCTACTCGTGAGTATAAGAAAAGATCCATATTTTTTGATAAACTTCCATATTGGCACGACTGGAGGTCGGCATTGCCTCGATTTCATGCACATTGAGAAAAATGTCTGTGATAATATTATCAATACCCTTCTGAATGTTCCTGGTAAAACAAAGGATAACGTCGCAGCTAGGGAAGATATGAAAATGATGGGTATTAGGCTAGAGTTGGCACCACAGAAGAGAGGTAATCGTACATTTTTACCGCCAGCAGCTTTTACCCTTTCACGGAATGAGAAAAAAGAGTTCTGTGCATGCTTGAATGGAATTAAAGTGCCACATGGTTATTCGTTGAACATCAAAAGCCTAGTGTCGATGCAAGACCTAAAACTCACCGGGTTAAAGTCACATGATTGTCACACTTTGATGCAACAATTACTACCTGTGGCTATTCGTTCCATTTTACGTCAAAAGGTAAGATATGCTATAACTAGATTCTGTCTCTTCTTCCAGTCCATATGCGAGAAAGTCATCGATCCCGATGACGCGGATTCATTGCAGGACCTCGTTGTAACCTCTCTTTGTCAGTTGGAAATGTATTTTCCACCCTCTTTCTTCACTATCATGATTCATCTGACCATTCACTTGGTTAGGGAGATTTTGTACCTTGGGCCCATGTACTTGAGATACCAGTATCCTTTCGAAAGATTGATGAAAGTCTACAAGGACTATACATCTAATCGGTATCGTCCAGGAAGGTTGTATTCTTTGAACGCGCTATTTTAGACGAAGCTCTTTCATATTGTTACGCTCATCTCTCCCCGAAGGAGTTGATTGGCGTTCCTAAGAATCGTCATAGTGACTGGATGACCGGAAAAGGTATTAGGGGCCGGGTTGAAAAAATTGTGACACGTGAAATGTTGCATTTAGCACACACGTATGTGCTAAACAACGAAGATGAGGTGCAACCTTATATTCAACAACACAAAGATGAGCTCAAATACGATCACCCAAACAAGACCGAGAAATGGATTGGGAACGAGCATACGAAGACGTTTGCAGAGTGGTTTAGGAATATTGTCTTAGAGTGTACTGATCAAACTGGTGATGACATCTCTCCTAGGTTACTACGTCTTGGTTTAGGTCCAAATGCCAGGGTCACCTTTTACAACAGTTTTGCCATTAATGGATATACTTTTTACACCGGCGAGCAAGATGAGTTGAGCACAATGCAAAATAGTGGTGTGAGTTGAGTGAATTTGAGGCAATGCACTTTGCTACTTCAAAAGATAAAAAGCCTATTTGGGGAAAATGCCTTTATTATGGTGTTATTCAAGAAATATTGGTACTAGATTACATTGATTTCACAATGCCTTTGTTTCGATGTAACTGGGTTGATAACAACATCCATTGTGTCCGAAAGGATAAGATGGGATTTACGTTGGTCAATCTGGGTAAGGTTGGCAATAATAAGGATGATCCTTTCATAATGGCATCCCAAGCTAAACAAGTGTTCTATGTCACCGATCCTATGGATAAGAAGTGGTCCGTTGTCTTGTCTATAAGGAGTAGAAGGAGTAGTCCATCCGATAATGGTGATGATGATCAGGATGTCGTTTTTGAGGGAATGGATCAGTCTACCACTGTATCTTATTTCGACGATGTTGACACTGATCATGAGGACACTGAAAGCATCTATATGCGTGATGACCATGGTGAAGGTATTTGGGTTAACGAAGAAACTATGACATCCAAGAAACGTTCCCGATCCTGAGATAGTTCATCAGGACACAGTGATATGGACGACCAACATTTTGAGTCATTTTCAGACCAATAATTTGATGGTTTAATTTATTAGTAAATCAATAATAGTCATTATATTGTAAAATAAAAATTCCCAAATTTGCATGGCATGGTAAATCCTGTAGCTTAGATATGCAGTATGCATGCATGCTGGTGTTGTCTTATTTTCTTGATCTTATTATTAGACGTGGATCTTTGGTGTTGAAATTTGAATAATGTTGCAAAGATATGGTGCTTCATTTGTTACAATATGTATTGTTACAGGTTTGGACTGTAATGGAATTACAGTCATTTTAAAAAAACAAAGAGGTTCAACAATAACAACGGTTATATTTAAATTACCCGTTGTTAATACTTTCAACAACGGGTGTAGTACCTCTACCCGTTGTCAATGATTTTTTTGACATATTTCATTTGGCGCAAATTTGGTGAAAATATATTACAACGGGTATATTTTAACCGTTGTAATAAAGTTTTGACAACGGTTGACTTTTATTGACCCGTTGTTATTAACATATAACAACGGTTCTTCTTTGAGCACCCGTTGTCAATAGTTTGTCTTAATAAAAAACTAATTTACAAACCCATACAGCATACCATACACAAACACACACAACATTAGTTCAACCGTTGGTATCCTGAGTTAATTCCTTTATCTTCCTCGCTTTCTACATTCTCGTTGCCGGCCGTCGCCCAATTTCAGACGCCCAGATTCCGTTACCTTCCCTTATCATCCTGCTCATTCTCTTTATCATCATCATCATCAGGTATGTTCACTTTAATTTTGTGTTTCGTCATTAGGGTTTTAAGACGATCATCTTTTTTTCTTTTTCATGCATCTGTTTGTTTTTCGTCTTCTTTGTTATCTTTATCATCCCGCATCATCTACTTCACTCCTCTCATTAGGGTTTAGGATTTTAGAAGCTCAATCTGTTGTTTTAAATTTTCATTCCTATTAGGGTTTAGGGTTTTAGATAATACTCTGCATGTACGTTGTTAAGTTGTTCATTTCCTATATCATTCATATTTGGGTTTTAGGATTATCATGGGTGAAAAACGTAAAAGAACTCAAAAGAACAATAAGCCCGGGGATAATAAACCTGGTAAGAGGGGTGCTACGAAGTGCCAGAAAGTCCTTGCAGCTATAGCCGCTAAACAGCCGTTGGAAATAACATGGAGTGAGATGGGTTTCCCTACTGGTCCAAATGCGGGTTATTTCTCCAGTTGGATTGGTACTTGCACAAGACAGTTTGTGCCTATCCATTTAGATGATGTTAGAACTTTGAATCCAAAATTGGCGGAGTTATACTTGGCTCGTGTAAAGGAAGGCTTTATTATACCCGAAGAAAGCCATGATAAGTATTTAATGCATAAGGCAGCGGATGTCCACAGGCAGTGGAGGTGTGACGTTGCTAGGGATTGGTTGTATGTGGACAAGGCAACGGGGGAGATGCGTAAGAGCCCACCGGAAAACAAGTGTCCCACCATCAAGCAGGAACAATGGGATCTTTTCAAAAAGATGAGAACTACTGAGAAGTTTCAGGTTAAATATCCTCGCCTTTTAACGATTTACCTATCATTTTTTTAATTAACGAGTCCTTTATATAATCTTTTTATTATCTCATCTACTTGCGCTTTTATATAATTATGTGAAGGCCGTTAGCAGAAGAAATTGTGCTAACATTTCATGCAAGAAGGGGAAATGGTATGGTTCTCGAGGCGATTCTGAAAGAAGATAGAAGAGAACCTCGTAAGTAGCATGCATTATTCCCCCGTGAGACTTTATTTTTTTAATCACACTTGGACTTGCATTGATACACATTTACGTGTATAAATGTTACCATGTTAATGTGTAGGTGGCAAAGGGAGTGAAAGAGGTGGATCGGCATGTAACTTATAAAGAAGGGCACACGCCTAAAGGATCCCGGTCGCGTGACAAATATGATGAGGAAGTGTTGGCCAACATAGTAAGTATTATTTTATTAAGACGAGTTCATTACTAACTTTATTATTTTAGTCACAAATATAATTTGAAGTTTATTTAATATATTATAGGACAACGTATTGAAAGAGGTAGAAGAAGGGAAATTCACTCCCAGTGGTCGTATGACGTTCTTGCTAGATCGATCGGCCGACCCGAACATCCAGGTCGTTTGAGGGGCGTCCCGTTACAGGTTGGAGTAACGAAATATTATGGGACAACTGTCCCGATAAAGAAGAAAAGGAAGACTAAGTCTGAGAAGGCTGACATGGTAACATTTATTCTATTATTTTCATCTAAGTTCAATTCACATGTTATTGTTGGGATAAAAATTGCTGACACATTACATTCTTGGCACGCATGACTTGATTAATGGCATCCGTACTACTAAAGTGAATGGAGGCAAGCTTTCCGAAGAAGAAGTGAAGATGATGGTGGATGTCATTTCTAAACGGGGTAATAATAAGGTACAACAGATTGGTCAAGAGGCCGCTACTACCTTGGCAATACATGAGAAGGAAGTATCGGTCAACGAGATTCGAGAAAGATCGGTACCTAATAATGCTTCGAAGTTGTAACAACTAAAGCCGATCAGGTACCTAATACTTCCTTATTTTTCTTTTCTTTTTTTTTGGGTAAGATCGGGGGTGTGTTCCCCTGCCGGCTCTAATGCTATAACCCGACATGGTGCCATTGGTTAATTTTATTAGGTAAATAATGGGTCCGAAAAGGAGATGCAACTTGAGAAGACGGCTGATGGAAAACAGCATACATCCCCTTCAAGTCGGTTCCTGTTTTTCGATAAGGTATGCATGAAGTGTTTAATTAGTTAAATTTATATGAATTCTATTAAATTTTGGGATATAATAATGTATGTGTATATTCTTCGGGCCGTAAACAAGAGGCCGTTATTCTTGTCGACCCTAAACCGAAAAGCCACATGTGCGTGTTGGCGGGGTCTCGTAGAAATGCACACCAAATCTGCAGCTAATGAAATCGTAGTTCATGGCGAAAAACTTTTGCCGAATCATACCAAAGTAGAGATAACTACAGTCTTTCCAGGCCATGAAAAATTGCAAATCGTCTGTCCCGATTCGTGACGACATTACCATTCTCGGGAGATGCGGTTGGAAGTTTCATCCAATAGCCTGAAACTCACATCTACTTGGCTCGGCCGTCTCGCCTCGAAGCGGAAGCGGTTGGGGTTAGAAGAAATACCTTTATATATATGTTAAATTTTTAATTGTTGAATGTTTTTATATGTTAAATTTATATGTTATTTTTTTTTTGTAGGGAACAAAAAAGCCGGCTTTGGCGGATAAGCCTAAGTCCACAGACATGCCAACGACCTCGTCGAGACAACAACTTGATGAGGTATTTAATTAACTTCTCCATTTTTTTAAAAACCTCGCTCCCTTTATTTATATTTTGTCTGTATTTATAAAAAGCATGGTAATTTTGTGTAGGGGACAAAAAAGACTGATAAGCCTAAGTCCCCAGTCTTACCCTCTACTACTACCTCATCATTGAAAGAGCAGGTTGACAAGGTATTTAATTAAGTACGCTTTTATTTTTATTACTCCAACTAGGATATGTTACCTTTGGATTTTTTATTATTTTAATTATCTACTACATGTGTAGGCTGGTGGTAGTAGCACAAAATCAAAGACTCATTCTTTCGGACTGAAAGAAGTTAGGAGTTTAGACTCCACACAATATCTTGGGAAGGATTACATGCAAAAAGTAAGAACGGTGACCGATGAGGAAAGCGCATGAGGAGGCTGGCCATCGCATAGCCACCGAGCAATTGATAGTTATTCCGCTCGAGGAGGATATTCTAGGGGTTGAGCGCCAAGCACATCTATCATGGGATATGCTAGCCATTTGGGCTGGCCTAGACCAGATTGATGTCCAACACCTATTTGTTTGGATGAAATAAGTTTCTTAATAAATAATTTCATATTCTAATATTCTGACTACTAGATAGTGTTTTAAATACCGGAATTAATACCGTAATAATGTAGGATATTGAAATTGAGAGTGATCCCGGAGAAGAATATTCCATCTGATCAATACGGATTCCTGTGCCCCTATGTTTTATCTTTATTTATTCCAAATTTCTCGTTCGAAGAACGGGTAGATTATATTGCTCAGCAATTGGCGACAACCAAGAAGCTGATTTTTGGCGCTTATAATGAAAAAGGGTAATAAACAAATTAATATTACGTTTTCCCCTACAATTACATTTTCATAACTAATATATGTACTTGTTAATAATGATGATGTCTCTTGATGTAGGACTCATTGGGTGCTAGCAGCCATCATGCCGACAAGGAATACAGTTTTCTGGTTGGACTCTATACATCATCAACCAAGCGAGACTTTTAAGCACTTGATTAATAAGTAAGTTTATAATACTGATTTATTTATAATAACATTAAGTTTCAATTTTTATTTATAGAAAAAAGCTCATTTTTGCCCCTAAAAAAATGAGTTTCTGCCTCCTTTTTTATTTTTTTAAAAAGGGCCTTTGAGAAGAGAAGAGCTAACGAGCAGGATCAACCCACGAAAGATTCGATGTTGGCCCCGATTTTATTACGATAACAGTGGGTACGTGCTCAAATACAATAACATTAAGTGCAAAAATCTGTGTTTAATACTAATACAATACCTAAAGTTCAAGATTCTCATGTGAGCCTTCTCTCGTCTGTTTGTTTTTATGTAATAATAGGCCCCTCGCTTGACCGGATAGCATACAATGTGGATACTACGTTTGTCGGTTCATGTTGGAGATTATTAGGCGAAGATATATCATTATTCCAGAAAAGGTTAGTAATTTAATAATGTGTTTATTACTTTTTTTAAATTAGAGCTAATGTTGTCTTGCTTGCTGCTATATATACCATGATGTTGCTATGCAGTAATTGATGTTGTTACAATAATGTCTTCTCTTTGTTTTTTGCGCAGTATGTAATCAACCCGTCACAACAGATTGAGGAGTACTCAAGTATAGATATAGACGAGGTAAGGGACATGTTGGGCAAATACGTCTTAGAAAATAGAAATGCATGATATTCAGAGTTTAGATCAACTTATTAGTAAATTTTTTGTTGAAGTTAGGGAATGATTAGTTCATGTAAATTCAACTCCTTGTAAGTATATATATATATGATGCTGCTGTTGTGGTTGAATTGAATCTATTGAGTTCTGATGAACCCAGCTGTGATGTAACACCCCGTATTTTATTAAGTTGGATAAAATTCTTTTAATTGCTATTTTGAATTTAATTACATCATTTAACGATTTATATATATATGCTTAGCTAATTAATTAATTTCATCATAATTCGATACGTTAATTTTAATAATCATTAATAAGTTTATTTAAAGTTAGTTCGAGTTTATTGAAGTTAGTTCGAGTTTATTTATTTAATAATTTCCGTTTCTTTACGAGTCCTTATGAAAGTTGTTTTAAGTGAACCCGAGATAGATTTTGGGAACAAAACCGTCCAATTAGCTATTTTGAGCTTATTTCACTAAATTAGCAATTTTTATTAATATCCGTTAGTTTCGTAAAAATCGCTAATAATTCCGATTCAAGCTGATATCGTATTATTTCCGTTAACTAGCTGAGTTTATTTTATTTTCATTCATTAAATTTATTTATTATTGAGTATGTTTTATCTCGAAAACCTTTACTTAAATCGGTTTAGTTTAACTCGAGACGGTTTTAAAAACTAGCGAAATTACTTAACGATGAAGAAAGATACGTATAATAAATAGCAGGCTAGCAAGTCTTTGTCTCATTTTCACGAACGCCCGTCTCTTTTCTTCTTCTTTGTTCTTTGTTTTCTTCTTCTGGAGAGTTCTCTTTCCTTTTCAAAATTTGATCTGTTAATCGACGTCGGTGCTTCGTTCCTTATCCGTTTTCAACTATTTTTGTTCCATAGCGCTCCTCTCGTCGTTCTCGTCATTCCGATGTAAGTAACATTCATTTTCGTCATGTATTTTTACAAACCCAATTTATACTTTCAGCTTTATTTATTATAAGTCGGTTGTAAGTGCTGAGATAGACGGGCTGGTAGAAGATTTGTTAGTCATAAATGATTAGTTCAATCGGAAAAAGGTAACAATGATAGGTTACTCGATATTACTTATAAAATATGTTTATTTCGAATCTTTGGTTAGTCTGTTTTATAATTGAGACGGTGTATAATTATATATAGGGATCCTTATGGATGTTAATTAGTCAGTTGTATAGTTGAGACGGTGTATACTGATATGTGGAGATGATTGAGACGGTGTATACTGACCTCTAGGGATTATTTGGGATGCTAGCTAGTAAGTGGTATATTTAAGACGGTGTATGCTGACATGTATGGATTGTTTTGGGTGCTAATTGGTATCTTTGATAGTTGAGACGGTGTATACTGACATGTAGGGATTGTTTTGGGATGCTATTTGGGATAAAGATGATTGTGTTAGAATAATAAAAGGAATTACGGATGGTTGCCATGTTAGGTGTAACTAATTTATAAATGGAAGAGGAGGTGGGATATGTGAGACGAAAGAGATCATGATGGATATATAAAGCTTTATACGTTGAATTGCAGAGAGATATTCATAGCCCTTGTACCGTCAGTTGATTAATGGCTTTGAGGTTCAGTTTTGGACTATGGATTTGGGGTATTGTATATTAATTTGTGTTCCTGGCTGTAGCTTGGCAGTGGCCTGGCCGTGGCCTAGGCAGTGGCCTAGCTAAGTCACGAGTTTGAGGCCATGTGTAGTTGGTGGTTAGGCCGAGTTTGAGGTTGTCATAATAACTTTTGGGCCGTGTCTATAAATTGTTTTGACGCTAGTTTGGTTTATTTAAAATATAATTAAATTAATTTCCGTCTCATATTTTATATAACGATAATTCATTAATATCGTCCCTTCACATAATTTTTTTAGGTGGCTCATATGTGGTTGAAGATGAAGAGTAATTTTGGGTTTTTGAAGCTTTCTCAAGTTATTACTTGTCTTTTTGCTAGCGTAAGGTAACTATTCCGAGTTACTCGACGAATTAATGTCACATTAGTAGTAGATGTTGTGTTTGTTGTTTGATAAGTGTTTAGGTGATTGATAATGTATTACTTTCGTTTTTCACATGATAGAAATTGGAAATAGCATGAGAATAATATTGCGATAAAATTTGTGATTTGGGCCAAAGTAGGCCAAGACTCGCGAAAGTGGGCAGATTGACCGAACGAGTTTGGTCAAGCTAGGTTTAAACCAGTCAGCCTCGATTTGACCGATGACCCGTCGCGGGACTCGGGTCGAGGGTTTATCTTTGAGGTGAGATTGGTTGTTATTGGAGGTTTTATGTTATGCCTTGATATTTGTAATTATCATTTCACATGTTGGTTGTTGGATGCCTTATGCTTAAGTCTTGTTGCCTCTTTGCCATTTTAGCTTGTTCTCATGGATTATGGTATTGTTCGTTAGCTGGAATTTGGGTTATTATTGATATTGGAGATATTGTTGGATTGTCAGCTGAATATGCTCTTGCGTAGCCTTTCATATACTAGGGTGTGTATGATCATTTGAGTGTGCAAGTTTGGACTCTTTGCCTCTCTTATGGTTAATTGGGTGTCCTACTTGTCTTGTGTGGTGTGGGCTAAAGTATTCAAGCTGGGACCTAGATTGGTTTTATTTAGGTCCTAGGTGAGTATTTCGGCCTTCATCATAGATAGGCCATTATAGTCTTTGACGAGTATATGTTTGCGGCTTAATAGCCTTTGTGTTCTTGGCTTGGTGGGTTTATATCCAAGCTGGGGCATGACCTTTCTGCCTATTTTGTGAGGAGATGGTCAGCTGAAGTACTAGCCAACCCTTTGGTGGACTCCTTAGGGTACTCATGTGGTTTTATCATGAGTCTTGGGTGCGGTGGTTTTATCCGCATTTCTCTAGGTCTCTGCTTGTGATCTAGGATTAGGGTTGAGTCGTATGTTGGCCATGTTTTAAATGTAACCTCTGAGCCAAAATACTAGGTATCTTGGCCATGTTTTAAATGTAACCTCTGAGCCAAAATACTAGCTTCCCTACCTCGTGGTATAGACTCGAGTTACAAAGTGACTATTGACTGTACTAGTAACTTATGCCTGTCTCTAGATATATTGTCCTTTCTTGTTTGATGATTCTATGAATCATAGAAGGTGAGATGCAAGCCGGCTATGGTTGATAGAGTTTGGATTCTTGGATGTTATGTGATTCACATGATAGTGTAGTATGAGTCGGTCTAGTATTCGCATGCTAGGACTATGTGTTGTTATATTGTTGTTCACATGATAAGCACGATTGTCTAGCATCTATATGCTAAGGCTATGTGTTATTCATATTCATATTCTTATGTTTACATGTTATATTAATTATGACATTTCGTGGCTGGGAGAACTCGGAGTTACTCCCCACTGACTGTGGCTTTCGTATTTGTATAAAATGCGAATGACAGGTAGGTGATGCATATATGGGGTACATGGACGAGCTAGCGAGCAAAGTAACCTTGGGACCTAGATTGGCTTTATTTTATTGTGACCCTTAAACACTTTTTATGTCACATACATTTTAGGGACATATGTCTCCCTCTTTACATTTAGTTGTATAATTTGCTATTCGCGACTTTAGCGATGGTTATGTTATGAAACTTCTAGTTAGACCTTGTATGTTTGACACCTTCCAATTTGGATATCTTTATAACAGGTTATGATTTTAAAAATTACAGGTTTTTACCCAAATGAACCTATTACAAACATATCCATGCAGTTTTTATTTAGGAATTACGTGTTTACTTTTCCGCAATAAATGAGGGTGTCACAGTTGGTATCAGAGCATATTTGCTCCCGACGCACGTTTGTGCACCCCAATATAAATAACTTGACCTTAAAATAATAAACTTGAGAGATGGGTAAGATGGGTAGACTTAGGACCTTATGTTGTAGTCTCTTTGTGTTTGCTCTTTGTTAGGTACTAACCTGTTTGTTGATTGTCATTTAATAATTGTTGCGTTCTTGGATCAATGACCGTGAGCTTATCTATAGCTAATGGAGTTATTACCCTTATTATAAAAAAAATTTGAACTAAAGGTTTTGAAAATATTTTAATGTTTTTCACTGGTTTTAACGTCAATTAGTGTTAAAGCTTGTTATTGGAGACGTCTGATAATTAGTTTTATCATTTGTTGGTGTAAAAATGTATTTTTATGTCTTTGAATTGGAATATTGATGTTCTTGAGTGATCGCCAAGAGTATCTCCGTTCCATTGAAAGGACACTTATATTTTACGAAGATCAAGATTTAGTGCCTATTGCTGAGGATTGAAGATTTGTTCAACCTTTGAAGAATGCTTCTACTTCCTTGAAGATGTTTCTCGTTCTTTTTGTATCTCGCCTTATTCTTAATCTCTTGGTGCTTATCCTCCTTCTAAACTCCCTTCTGTTTTACTTTAAAAGCTAAGCTTGTACTCCTAACTTGTCTTTTGTTCCTTGCTTATCCTCCTTTAACGCCATATGATAGTACTCTTTCTTGTGAGGAATGTTGACCTGGGTTGGAAAATTCGACTTTTGAGGAGATTGTTTGTGTCTGACCCTTAACCCTGGCTTTGAGAAGTCGTGACGTTAGAAAGACTTAGGTAAGGTGATGAGACATACTTAGTGATTCTTATACCTAGTTCCTTGACAAAGTAAGTATAATCGATTGGTGGATTCTTTGTGTTAGGAATGAGTTGCCTATGTGATTAAAGTTATAGAACTTGGCTTTGTTGTTTATGTTTGGGATTTGAAAGCTTAGTAGGTTGAGCGTCGTCGCCTTAGGAGTAAACATGAGATAAGTTTAGAATTTGAATTTGGAAGAAAACCCATTTTTAGATGTTAACAATCCCGTATAGTTTGGGAATGTGATTTGGTGTTAGTTGTTCCTTGAGAACTTTGTTGAGAAGTCTTTGTCAATTCATTCTTTGGTTTTTAAAACATTGAGGTTGTGTCGAGTGCTTGAGATAAAGAGATGCTTTTATACTTGAGTGGTAGATTTGATTTAGGGAAATCCTAATATGTGATAAGATAGGTGGAAGAAGTATCTAACCGATTTATCACCCCTTAAGCGTTTATTTTACCTTGACCCTTGTTTGGGATTTGGTCGTTTTGTCATGAAGGTACAATACCCTAATAGACGTGACCTTGTTAGAGAGAACCTTAAGTTTTAGGAAGCGTATGGATTAAGCCTTAAAAATCCTCTTTCGTACCATTAATCGTTTTCCTCCCTTTCGTTCATACCTTGGTTGGATTTGATTCTTAAGTATAAAAGTTTACTCGTTATTTCCTTGTCTTGAATACCTCCCTAATTCTAATATCTCTTCTTGGTTGGTAACTAGTTATCTTTATGATTCGACTCTTTTAGTCTCACATCTTGACATGTTCATATATCTTTTTTTTAAATTTCCTATCATTTCTCGACACTGGTTATTACCCTTTGTTTCCTTAGTGGAGTGATGACATTGTTGTATGAGATTTGAGTATCTGGCGTTTCCTTGTTGTCTAATTTCCCTTTCTCCTTGATCATAAGCGTTACCGTTCATACCTCATTTCCTCGCTTCATCTTGCTCCTCCTTTAAGTTTGACACTCGTATCTGGTGAAACTCTATCTTTGACATCCTTGTAATTTTGACTTCAATTTTTACCCTATGAAAGTCATTATAGCTCTCTTGTTGGTTAAGTTTGAGCTCTCTTAACATACTTTGTTTTTATGCTATCTAAGTTACTTTCCTTTTTGTACAACTTCTAAACTTTCAAGCTACCAGTTTCGATTCATTCTTAAAAGTTTATGTCACTTCTGCAAACCTAACCTATTTTTAAAGATTTGAAAATGAAAATTTGATTTAATTCCATATTTGTTCCTTGAGTATAGACTTCTTTATCATGATTTTAATCGCTAAACCCGAGATTTCTTTAAATTTTATCCAATTTCTGTTAACTTTGATCTATTTATGACTTCTTTGTCAAAGTTTAATGTTACATTTTCAGGGATTTGACCCCCATTTTGGTTTAAAAGTGAAACCTTTATTTCTATTTTGGCTTTTTGCAAAAGAAAATTTGAGTAGATTACCTTTCTCTTATTTTGATTTTAACGTTGATCGGATGTTAGAACTAGTTATTGGAAACGTTTGATAACTTGTTCTACGCTTGTCGGCGAATAGTATTTGTTTTAAATTTGTCTCTGACTTGGGAAGTTAGCGTTCTTGTGTGCACGACAAGAGTAATTCCGTTCCATGAATGAGACTTATATTTTTGAAAACTCTTCATTAATGTTTTTGAAGGTATTTTGATTTTTGATTTATACAAATGATTTGCCTTTTGACCTTATCTTTGATTTGGAATGAGATGTTCTTGAATACGTAACGAGAACACTTCCGTTCCTCTGATGAGAGTCTGGTTCTATCGGAAAATTTTAGTTGAAGCTCTTGAAAGAATTTTGATTCTTACGATAAGTGACCTTTTAAATGTTTTAGTTACCGATCTCAAATCCAGTTTTATTTTCATAACCTTCCATTTCTACTTTCAAGTTTCGAGGACGAAACTTTTTAAAAGATGGGGTGATTGTAACACCCCGTATTTTATTAAGTTGGATAAAATTCTTTTAATTGCTATTTTGAATTTAATTACATCATTTAACGATTTATATATATATGCTTAGCTAATTAATTAATTTCATCATAATTCGATACGTTAATTTTAATAATCATTAATAAGTTTATTTAAAGTTAGTTGGAGTTTATTGAAGTTAGTTCGAGTTTATTTATTTAATAATTTCCGTTTCTTTACGAGTCCTTATGAAAGTTGTTTTAAGTGAACCCGAGATAGATTTTGGGAACAAAACCGTCCAATTAGCTATTTTGAGCTTATTTCACTAAATTAGCAATTTTTATTAATATCCGTTAGTTTCGTAAAAATCGCTAATAATTCCGATTCAAGCGGATATCGTATTATTTCGTTAACTATTTGAGTTTATTTTATTTTCATTCATTAAATTTATTTATTATTGAGTATGTTTTATCTCGAAAACCTTTACTTAAATCGGTTTAGTTTAACTCGAGACGGTTTTAAAAACTAGCGAAATTACTTAACGATGAAGAAAGATACGTATAATAAATAGCAAAGGCTAGCGGTTCTTTGTCTCATTTTCACGAACGCACGTCTCTTTTCTTCTTCTTTGTTCTTTGTTTTCTTCTTCTGGAGAGTTCTCTTTCCTTTTCAAAATTTGATCTGTTAATCGACGTCGGTGCTTCGTTCCTTATCCGTTTTCAACTATTTTTGTTCCATAGCGCTCCTCTCGTCGTTCTCGTCATTCCGATGTAAGTAACATTCATTTTCGTCATGTATTTTTACAAACCCAATTTATACTTTCAGCTTTATTTATTATAAGTCGGTTGTAAGTGCTGAGATAGACGGGCTGGTAGAAGATTTGTTAGTCATAAATGATTAGTTCAATTGGAAAAAGGTAACAATGATAGGTTACTCGATATTACTTATAAAATATGTTTATTTCGAATGCTAGTTAGTCTGTTTTATAATTGAGACGGTGTATAATTATATATAGGGATCCTTATGGATGTTAATTAGTCAGTTGTATAGTTGAGACGGTGTATACTGATATGTGGAGATGATTGAGACGGTGTATACTGACCTCTAGGGATCATTTGGGATGCTAGCTAGTAAGTGGTATATTTAAGACGGTGTATGCTGACATGTATGGATTGTTTTGGGTGCTAATTGGTATCTTTGATAGTTGAGACGGTGTATACTGACATGTAGGGATTGTTTTGGGATGCTATTTGGGATAAAGATGATTGTGTTAGAATAATAAAAGGAATTACGGATGGTTGCCATGTTAGGTGTAACTAATTTATAAATGGAAGAGGAGGTGGGATATGTGAGACGAAAGAGATCATGATGGATATATAAAGCTTTATACGTTGAATTTCAGAGAGATATTCATAGCCCTTGTACCGTCAGTTGATTAATGGCTTTGAGGTTCAGTTTTGGACTATGGATTTGGGGTATTATATATTAATTTGTGTTCCTGGCTGTAGCTTGGCAGTGGCCTGGCCGTGGCCTAGCTAAGTCACGAGTTTGAGGCCATGTGTAGTTGGTGGTTAGGCCGAGTTTGAGGTTGTCATAATAACTTTTGGGCCGTGTCTATAAATTGTTTTGACGCTAGTTTGGTTTATTTAAAATATAATTAAATTAATTTCCGTCTCATATTTTATATAACAATAATTCATTAATATCGTCCCTTCACATAATTTTTTTAGGTGGCTCATATGTGGTTGAAGATGAAGAGTAATTTTGGGTTTTTGAAGCTTTCTCAAGTTATTACTTGTCTTTTTGCTAGCGTAAGGTAACTATTCCGAGTTACTCGACGAATTAATGTCACATTAGTAGTAGATGTTGTGTTTGTTGTTTGATAAGTGTTTAGGTGATTGATAATGTATTACTTTCGTTTTTCACATGATAGAAATTGGAAATAGCATGAGAATAATATTGCGATAAAATTTGTGATTTGGGCCAAAGTAGGCCAAGACTCTGAGCTGGGCCAGATTGACCGAACGAGTTTGGTCAAGCTAGGTTTAAACCAGTCAGCCTCGATTTAACCGATGACCCGTCGCGAGACTCGGGTCGAGGGTTTGTCTTTGAGGTGAGATTGGTTGTTATTGGAGGTTTTATGTTATGCCTTGATATTTGTAATTATCATTTCACATGTTGGTTGTTGGATGCTTTGGATGCCTTATGCCTAAGTCTTGTTGCCTCTTTGCCATTTTAGCTTGTTCTCATGGATTATGGTATTGTTCGTTAGCTGGAATTTGGGTTATTATTGATATTGGAGATATTGTTGGATTGTCAGCTGAATATGCTCTTGCGTAGCCTTTCATATACTAGGGTGTGTATGATCATTTGAGTGTGCAAGTTTGGACTCTTTGCCTCTCTTATGGTTAATTGGGTGTCCTACTTGTCTTGTGTGGTGTGGGCTAAAGTATTCAAGCTGGGACCTAGATTGGTTTTATTTAGGTCCTAGGTGAGTATTTCGGCCTTCATCATAGATAGGCCATTATAGTCTTTGACGAGTACATGTTTGCGGCTTAATAGCCTTTGTGTTCCTGGCTTGGTGGGTTTATATCCAAGCTGGGGCATGACCTTTCTGCCTATTTTGTGAGGAGATGGTCAGCTTAAGTACTAGCCAACTCTTTGGTGGACTCCTTAGGGTACTCATCTAGTTTTATCATGAGTCTTGGGTGCGGTGGTTTTATCCGCATTTCTCTAGGTCTGCGCAGTCTAGGATTAGGGTTGAGTCGTATGTTGGCCATGTTTTAAATGTAACCTCTGAGCCAAAATACTAGGTATCTTGGCCATGTTTTAAATGTAACCTCTGAGCCAAAATACTAGCTTCCCTACCTTGTGGTATAAACTCGAGTTACAAAGTGACTATTGACTGTACTAGTAACTTATGCCTGTCTCTAGATATATTGTCCTTTCTTGTTTGATGATTCTATGAATCATAGAAGGTGAGATGCAAGCCGGCTATGGTTGATAGAGTTTGGATTCCTGGATGTTATGTGATTCACATGATAGTGTAGTATGAGTCGGTCTAGTATTCGCATGCTAGGACTATGTGTTGTTATATTGTTGTTCACATGATAAGCACGATTGTCTAGCATCTATATGCTAAGGCTATGTGTTATTCATATTCATATTCATATTCTTATGTTTACATGTTATATTAATTATGACATTTCGTGGCTGGGAGAACTCGGAGTTACTCCCCACTGACTGTGGCTTTCGTATTTATATAAAATGCGAATGACAGGTAGGTGATGCATATATGGGGTACATGGACGAGCTAGCGAGCAAAGTAACCTTGGGACCTAGATTGGCTTTATTTTATTGTGACCCTTAAACACTTTTTATGTCACATACATTTTAGGGACATATGTCTCCCTCTTTACATTTAGTTGTATAATTTGCTATTCGCGACTTTAGCGATGGTTATGTTATGAAACTTCTAGTTAGACCTTGTATGTTTGACACCTTCCAATTTGGATATCTTTATAACAGGTTATGGTTTTAAAAATTACAGGTTTTTACCCAAATGAACCTATTACAAACATATCCATGCAGTTTTTATTTAGGAATTACGTGTTTACTTTTCCGCAATAAATGAGAGTGTCACATGTGATTTATGCTGGTGCTAGTATATGGTGCTGCTGATATATGCAGGTTTTTGAATGGCATGAAACAAATTTAATTTTTCAAAACATTAGGAGTTCGTAATAAAAACGGTTACTAAAAAAAACCGTTGTGAAGACCTTTCACAACGGTTAATAAAAATAACACCGTTGTGAATGACTTTCACAAATACCGCGCATAATATTTAACAACATGTTTTAAACGAAGAACCGTTGTTAAAAGTCTTCACAATTTTGGAGGTAAAGTTACAACAACGGGTTTTAAACTAAGAACCGTTGTTACTAACAATTTCAACAACGGGTATGTAGCATAAACCCGTTGTCAAAAGACTTCACAATTTTGGAGGGAAAGTTACAACAACGGTTATACATATGACAACCGTTGTTATATTATTCCCTCCAAATTTTTGAAACACTTTCCACAACGGAGAACACACAACAACAACGGCTTTTAACCGTGGTGAATACTTTCGACAACGGTTTCATTAAATAACCAAACCGTTGTAAATACCTTCTACAACGGCCGCTTTAACAACGTCCGCTTTTTGTTTTTACAATGGTTTTTATCCGTTGTTATAGCCTGTATCTGTAGTAGTGACTCAACCAAAGGCTCCCGAGAACTCAATACTGAAACAAATTCAGAAAGCAAAGGCCGAGATCTCAATTTGGCAACTGATCGCAACGTCTTTTGAGCATCGACAGGCCTTACTGCAGGCCTTGGGAAAATTAACCGTGCCCTCCACCTCTTCCCCAGAAGAAATAGTGGGACACATGACAAGAGACGCCCCTGATCTGAGCAACCCGGTCGTCTTCTCCAACGAGGATATCCCCTTGTTCGGAGCCAACCATAACCTGGCCCTCTACATCACTGTGCAATGCCTCCAAAAGAACATACCAATGGTCCTCGTGGATGACGGTTCCGCCGTGAATGTCATTCCTCTCAAAACTGCCCACAGGCTGGGTATTAAGGAATCTGATTTAATCCCAACGAATCAAGGAGTACACGCCTACGACGGCACTGATGCGTGTCTAATATATGATGTTTTGCACCTCATTTTACACGCATTTCAGAGCTCAATTGAGTAGTTTATGCTACTATTTCCCTTGTTTCGTGTATTTCTTCCTTTTCTTGTGATTTTATAGGAATATGAAGATTTCAGTGGTAAATAAGCCGAATCCATCCCTTAGTACTTAGCATTGCATTTGACATGGATTATTGACTCGAGAAATGAGCTTGGTGCGCGTTTCAAGGCCTAAAGATAGCAAAAGCAAGGGTGCGTACGAATTTAACAAGCAAAGAAGCATTTCACGATATTGCAGCCTCGTTCAGATGGCTATATCTAGAGTTCTAGAGCAGATAATCGAGTGATTCTAATTGGAGGTGAACGCTTATCCTCTTAGCTTTCCAACGCCGCGTAGAACACCTTATTTGATCAAGTAACGAAGAAATGGCAGCTGTTTTAAGATCGGTGCGCGCTGCAGGAATCGTCAGAATGCAATTCTGCTCAGCACCTTTGGTCGATCGACTGGGTACTATGGTCGATCGACCACTCCACGGGTCTGACGCAAAATAAAAGATCGAGAATTCCAATACCCATTGTGATTAGGTTTAGGAATAAAGGTTACGCAGGATTATTTCTATATAATGTATCCTAGTTTTCAGAATAAGCATTCAGTTTTGATCATCGAGTTCTACAGATACATTAGTTTAGATTAATAAAGTCTCTAGTTTCGCATTCGGTTTTTGATCTTCTCCTTTCAATTCCTTTACACGGTATTCTCTATTCCTTTATTCAGTTTACTGCTTTCCTTCGTAGTATAGAATTGCTAGGCTAGATCTCCCGAAGCCGACTATCGTTTTATGATATTTTTCATTTTATTAATGCAAGTATGAATTCGTTAGCTTTAATTGTTGATTTTGTTGCTTTCATTATTTCTAGTATGAGTAGCTAAGTACCCTTTGCTAAGATGTAGGGGATCTATGGCGTAGATGGCATTAGAATAGGTGACCTCGCATTAGGGCTTGGTCGATCGACTGGCTTAACTAGTCGGCCGATCAGTAAATGGTCGATCGATCGGGGTAGCTGGTCGATCGATCGATTTCAGCGTCTGGTTTTGCTTTGTTTGTTTCGTTAAGTGCTTTATCTTTCAATGAGACCGAGAGGAGACTTGATAGATGCTTAAACTTGACCATCCCGTAGATCGAGAGATAGGAATGGACAATAATTAACGAATTAAAACGACTAAATTGCTAAGATCGAGAGATAACGTGATTTAGTTTGCATTAGGAATCATTAATCAAGAACGAGAGTTAGTATTAATGAGACTTAGGGATTAGTAGCATAGGCCGAGAGGTAGCTACTATTTAACATGGACCGAGAGGACTTGTTTTCCCCATCCTTCGCGACCGTATTTCGAAGTTACCTAGGATTATGTGCCATCGCAGCTATAGTGAACCGACCGTCTTAGCATTTCTTTTATCATTGTTTACCGTCCTTATTTACTTTTATTTGTTTATTTAGTTTTTGTCATTAGATTTAGTTATAATTTACATCAAAACCCCCCTCATTGTTACCGTTAGACTAAAATTAGAAACAACTATTATCTCCCTACCTCCCTGCGGATCGACCCTTACTACCGCTTGCTAAGTAGTAGTTTGGAATTTATAAATATTATTTTTGGTACTCACTTCGACAGGTATCAAATTTTGGCGCCGTTGCCGGGGAGGCAGCGCTAGTTTTAGTTGTTTTTCATTTTAGTCTGTTTTTCGCCTCAAGGGAAGACTGAGTACCTTGAGGCAGTTCTTATCTTCTTCTTTAGTGTTGTTTATTTGCAGTACTTCAGGAGAGTCCACTCATGTTCCATTCTCAGGAGCAGCAGGTGTTGTTTTGTGGGAGATGCGGCGGAGTGGGACACACATCCGAGGCATGCGGGCACCCTAAGGAGAAGATGTTTGCTTTTCATCAACTTCAGCTCGACAATTCGTATAATTACGCTCCTGCTTCACCGCATCAACCATATGTGCCTCCTTATGAAGCCCTACCACCATCCACTCCGTCACAAAGAAGAGTTGAAAAACGAAGTTGCGAGTTGACGAGTCTAGTGCGACTTCTTATGGTGGAGGTACAAAAAAGCAATGCGGCGAATCAGGCCTTAATTGCGAAGCTGATATCTCAAATTGCTACATTAGACAAGAATTGGTGAGATACCGAGTCAATTTCACTCTCGAATCGGCGTATTGAGACCGTACATGCAATGACGTTGAGGAGCGGGTCCGCTCTCGATGGACCCGAGAAAGTTTGCTGAAAAGGGGAAGAAGAAAAAGGGGGAGAAAAAGACGATCGCGATAATCATAGTCGATCGTCGACATACCAGTCGATCGACGATCCGCGCAAAGACACAACACATTCTGTAGAGGTCGGTCGATCGATCGACATTCATGGTCGATCGGCCCGACATCGTTCTTTGAAAGTGATTCTTTTCGTCCTCCAATGCCCGATAACTTGAGGGACCATTTGTTTCGGGTACGACCGCCCGAAAATATTGGGGCAAGACCGAATCTTGATGGGTCGAGTCCGGTTCGAAATATGACCCGATGATGATTAATGGTTCATTTTTTAGACGGTCTGAAGAAGGGTCAAGCTATAACAAGGAGGAAGTAGTGGATTTTGAGCCTAAGTCCACTGATGTCGGTATGAGAGACCTAGAGGAGAGGGCAAAGCTACTTCGATGACCCCTTATCCGAGAAAGACTAGTGCCGACCAAAGATGAGGTAACATTCGATAAATTTAAAGATGTCGTGCGTAGTCTTAACGTGCAAATTCCTTTCTTAGAGCTAGTTAATCAAATACCTGCATATATGAAGTTTATGAGACAATTGCTAGCTAAGAAGAGGTCTTTGAATGTTGTGGAGTCAGTACATTTAACTGAAGAGTCTAGTTCGTACTTAACTCACACTGCTACTCATAAACTGTCTGACCCAGGTAGTTTCTCTGTCCCCTGCAATATTGGTACCTTCTCAATTGAGAAGGCATTATGTGATTTAGGGGCTAGTGTCAGTGTTATGCCTTTGAGTCTGGCTAAGAAGTTGGGATTGACTAGATTTGCCATTACTGACATGACTGTGCAAATGGCTGACCGTTCTGCAGTTCAGCCAGTAGGGGTCTTAGAGAATGTGCATGTTCAAATTGAAAAGTTCTTTTTTCCTGTTGACTTTGTTGTTTTGGATATTCCTGAAGATGTCAACACCCCAATTATTTTGGGAAGACCGTTTTTGCACACTGCTGGTGCAATAATTGAAGTAGGGGAAAGAACTTTGAAATTTAAGGTACGGAAGCATTCTATTATGTTTGCCCAGTCCCCTAGGAAGAAAGACCCCATGTGGCCCATGACCTGTAATATGATTTCTGAAAAGAAATCTTATTTTGTGCTTTCTGACATTCCCACTTCCTTACCTGTTCCTATTCCTCTTATGACACCTCCGCTTGATTGGGAGCAATTTGGAGGACAATTCTCTTGTTTTGAATGTTGCGGGGAACCGGTTTGGGAAGGAAGAACCGCTGTTGCTCAAGCGTGAAGGAGCCAATTCTTCAGAGAGGCGGTTTGGGATGTCTGAGCTATGCAACTGATGAGGAGCCAGATGAGGAGCCCAAGAAGAAGGAGCCAGTCAAGATTTCGGAGTCAGATCTTGAGTGTGAGGAGCTAAAAGATGATGGCCATGCTTGGGAAGATGCTAGAGATGACCCATTGAGTATTCCAGTCGGAGTAGAGTGGAGTCCAGCTTCTGAGATGAGCACTGCGGAAGCTACTTCATGTAGGCAGAAGCCTTGGTCGGAGATTTTTCGCAGTTTCCGTTGATCTATTTATTGCTTTTAAACTATTTATCGTTTTTCGTGTGCGCGAGACTTCGCTTTTATTTGGTTTGCTTAGGATTTAAAGGTTTTAGACTGTTACTTTGGGTTTTGCGCAATTTTTGGGCGCGTATTATTGTGCGTTTGCAGGTTTTTAGACCTCATTAGCTCACTTTATTGAGCTAATTCGAAGAAATCTGAAGTTACAGCGGTTTTTCCAGTCGATCGACTGACTTCTATGGTCGATCGACTGGTCTGCAGTTTCCAGGAGCTACTGTTCCTGTTCACTCTGGTCGATCGACTGGGTGACGTGGTCGATCGACCGCCTTGCACTGCTGTACCTTTTCACGACCTCTCCCCTGCTGTGTTTGGTCGATTTGCGGAATTGAGGGAGTTTTCTACTCCACTTTATTTTCCGACTCATTTCTGATTTCTTCCATTTTCTTAACTTTGCACATAATTTTACCGTCCCAATTTTGCTTTCTCGATTTTATGCGTGGTATTTTCTGTCTTTTCAGGTACGTATTGGTAGCACTGCTAGCTACTGAAACCTCTTAGCTCACGCTGGTTTGGGGAGGTTTCCTTTTGTTGCGCTTAAAGTCTTGTGAGTTTCTGAGTCCTTACCTTCATGTTTTTTTTTTTTAACGCAAATTCCCATTTCCTTTTATTTTTCCATCACATGATTTTGCACAATGGGGACATTGTGCGATTTGGTTTGGGGAAGGGTTTTTGCGTCGCATTTCATTTGCTTGCATTCACGTTTACATTATTGCCTTGCATTGTTTATCTCTTTACATATATACCAAAATACGAAAAAAATTGAAAAATTTCAAAAATTCAAAAAAAAATGCACGTTTATTTTAGCATATAGGTCGAGTCGGAACGGTGGTATTTCAATGATGACATTGCATTTGCATCTGTTTTTGCCTAAGCCTTGCTAATTAACATGTTATTAGTAGAATCATATATGCATAATCTACGAGTTTTCGTTAAATTTCTTGCTGAACTTGAGACTTGACTTAGAATTTTGGCAAACTACATCATATTCTGAGGATTAGAGCTTACAACTGGTGGCATTCATGACCAGTTTATCTAGGATTGTGATTAGTACTCCTTATGAGACATGTTACATAAATGTGCATAAATATGAACTTAATCTGCTTAATACCTGTATGCATTCAGTTTGTGGTTTGTTGACACATGTGGTAGAGGTTCCCTTTTCTCATTTTGCCCATGAAACCCCTCATAGCCAAATTTAGCCTTTTGTCCCTTAACTACATCCTATATTCAGCCTGCCTTTGTCAAGCTAGTAGCCTTAGTTTTCGGGAATATGTTTATTGCGGTTTGGTTATATGCTCATTTTTGAGATGATGATGGACAAAAAGAATGAAGGAGGAAAAAGAATTGAGAAAGTTGAAAAGAAAGAAAAAAAAAAGAAGAAGAAAAAAAATGATTCGAAAAAGAAAAAAAAAAGTGTGCTTACTGTAGAATCCGGTCGATCGACTGCTCCTTATGGTCGATCGACCGCCGCCCGAGAAAAAGAAAGAAAAAATCACATGTTTCAATTATTATGATTTGGTGATTTTCACTCCCATGTTATCATCTATATTCTTTGGGGAGTTGACTTTTATGGAAGTTGCGAGATTTGTGCTTAATAATTAGCACCCGGTTTTATTGTTGATTTTGAGCAAGAAGTTGGATGTTGTCATATGGTTTTGTTTAGGTACTAGCTTGATCACCTATACCTCCACATTCCCATAAATGTTTTGCCTCTTCTTACCCATTACCTCACATATCCATATCTACCTCGGCATGTGTCATGGTCATTTGTTGGTTGGAATGCGTATGTACGGTTGTTGAGATTATTTTCATATTAGATTGAAGGCATGTTCTTATAGGTCGTAGTTAGGTGAGAGTCTTTACATTTACTTCTTTCTATCTTTACATATATTCACCTTGTGCTTATTTGAGTGTTTTGAGCGACCCGTGAGAGTTCAATTTGATAAGTCTCTACAGTTGATGGTTCAGCGAATTTTTAACGACATCATAACTCGTTTGCATGACTCACCTTGCTAATTGATTGTTGGTTATTGCATTAAATTGGCTTAGGCTTGACAGGTTGCATTTCGCTCTGAGATTGAACTCGTTCCATTAGGTTTTAGGATCGAGTCTAGTTCTTGCTTGGGGACAAGCAAGGGTTTGGTTTGGGGAAGTTTGATGCGTGTCTAATATATGATGTTTTGCACCTCATTTTACACGCATTTCAGAGCTCAATTGAGTAGTTTATGCTACTATTTCCCTTGTTTCGTGTATTTCTTCCTTTTCTTGTGATTTTATAGGAATATGAAGATTTCAGTGGTAAATAAGCCGAATCCGTCCCTAAGTACTTAGCATTGCATTTGACATGGATTATTGACTCGAGGAATGAGCTTGGTGCGCGTTTCAAGGCCTAAAGATAGCAAAAGCAAGGGTGCGTACGAATTTAACAAGCAAAGAAGCATTTCACGATATTGCAGCCTCGTTCAGATGGCTATATCTAGAGTTCTAGAGCAGATAATCGAGTGATTCTAATTGGAGGTGAACGCTTATCCTCTTAGCTTTCCAACGCCGCATAGAACGCCTTATTTGACCAAGTAACGAAGAAATGGCAGCTGTTTTAAGATCGGTACGCGCTGCAGGAATCGTCAGAATGCAATTCTGCTCAGCACCTTTGGTCGATCGACTGGGTACTATGGTCGATCGACCACTCCACGGGTCTGACGCAAAATAAAAGATCGAGAATTCAAAAGCCCATTGTGATTAGGTTTAGGAATAAAGGTTACGCAGGATTATTTCTATATAATGTATCCTAGTTTTCAGAATAAGCATTCAGTTTTGATCATCGAGTTCTACAGATACATTAGTTTAGATTATTAAAGTCTCTAGTTTCGCATTCGGTTTTTGATCTTCTCCTTTCAATTCCTTTACACGGTATTCTCTATTCCTTTATTCAGTTTACTGCTTTCCTTCGTAGTATAGAATTGCTAGGCTAGATCTCCCGAAGCCGACTATCGTTTTATGTTAATTTTTCATTTTATTAATGCAAGTATGAATTCGTTAGCTTTAATTGTCGATTTTGTTGCTTTCATTATTTCTAGTATGAGTAGCTAAGTACCCTTTGCTAAGATGTAGGGGATCTATGGCGTAGATGGCATTAGAATAGGTGACCTCGCATTAGGGCTTGGTCGATCGACTGGCTTAACTAGTCGGTCGACTGGGGTAGCTGGTCGATCGACTGGGGTAGCTGGTCGATCGACTGACTTCGCGTCTGGTAGCTACTATTTAACATGGACCGAGAGGACTTGTTTTCCCCATCCTTCGCGACCGTATTTCGAAGTTACCTAAGATTATGTGCCATCGCAGCTATAGTGAACCGACCGTCTTAGCATTTCTTTTATCATTGTTTACCGTCCTTATTTACTTTTATTTGTTTATTTAGTTTTTGTCATTAGATTTAGTTATAATTTACATCAAAACCCCCCTCATTGTTACCGTTAGACTAAAATTAGAAACAACTATTATCTCCCTACCTCCCTGCGGATCGACCCTTACTACCGCTTGCTAAGTAGTAGTTTGGAATTTATAAATATTATTTTTGGTACTCACTTCGACAGGTATCAGGCACTCGTCGCAAGGTCGCTGGGTTTATCACTCTAGCCGTCGCAACCGGGCCACTTGAAAGACAAACCAGTTTCCAAGTGGTCGACATCGATGCATCCTTCAACATGCTCCTGGGACGTCCTTGGATTCATGCCGTCAAGGCGGTCACCTCAACGCTCCACCAAAAGATCAGGGTCCCCTTCAACGGGAAAACGATCACGATCCCTGCTTCCCCAATCAAAGTAGTCATGAGAAGAGGGGTAGCCTCCCAAGCCATTGTGGAGGACGACAATGAAATGTGGGGTTTCCAAGCCGTGAACGCCATAACTGATGAACTAACAACCTCTGAATGTGACCCGTTCGCTAGCCTCACGATCAACCGTATCATGATGCGCCAGGGTTATTTCCCGGGTTTGCCGCTCAATCCGCTAAAGGACCCATTGCCTCCCTTGAAACAGGCTAAGGTCCCCAACATTCCCTTTGGGCTGGGATACGAACCTACTGACAAAGACATCCAGGAGATGAACCTCCTAATCCAAAACGCAAGAAGCACGGAGTCATCCTCCGTCCCTACCACCTGACTCTCAACAGATACTTTGTCCCCGAGGGAGAGTCTGAACTCTACCACGGCTTTCCGGAGCCTATCTATGACTCTGTGGCAAAGGCTAGATACCCGGGAGTGGAAGTCTTCCAGGACTGCTACTTTATTCCCGACAACATCGAAGCTGCATCAACCGAGTCCAAACCATCACCATGGCTCGACGGACAAGATGTCACACTACTCTTTGGGGAAGATAACATCAAACGCCTCGACTATGAGGACATCATCAACATCGCCCTGAAAGACAATCAGTTTGATCCAACCGCCTTGATCTCCGATACTGACCCGGAGAAAGCCACCCAAGGCTCGAGGAAAACCATCAAGTGGACCGATCGCCAAGGCCGCATTCTCAAGATCACAACTGGAGAAGGCCCTGTGTTCAAGGAGGGAAGTGATGAAGGATCTGAGTCTGAGTCCGAGTCAGAGTCAGAGTCTGTTATAGCTCCTAACACTCCAGATGTCCCAGTCAAGGTCCCCTTCCCACTGTTTTATCACAAAGTCGTGGCTGATTCAGAGGCTGAGTCTACTAAGGTCACCCCCACTCCAATGAAAGGTGACAACCTGGAGCCTATTCCAGGGGCCACTTCCTCTGTCGTGTCGCGTCTGACTGACCACGAGATGTCTGTCCTTTCCGAGCTTTTCGCTCGTGTCAACTTAATGAACGCTAAGTTTGCTTATGACTCGTCTCATTTTAACTGCAATGCAATTCTGAATGATTATGAGGAATTTGACTTGAGTAACTACCCACCTCACTTAGCCAAAGAACTTGACAAACGGGAAACCAGAACCCCCATCATTGAGGAAACCGAGCCTATTAACGTAGGAACCGACAATACACCTCAAGAACTTCGGATAGGGACAACCCTGGACCCCTCGGAAAGACGACAGTTCATTGACCTCCTCCACGAATACAAGGACGTGTTCGCCTGGTCTTACAGAAACATGCCTGGGATTGACAGAGAAATTGCAGAGCACCGGATACCCATCAAACCCGGGGCTAAACCTGTGAAACAGAAGCTACGCCGGATGCGTCCTGAGTGGGCCTTAAAAATAAAAGAAGAGGTAGACAAACAGTTCAAGGCTGGGTTCATCAAAGTATCTGAATACTTTGACTCGGTGGCCAACATTGTGCCAGTACCAAAGAAAGACGGACGAATTCGGGTTTGCGTCGACTTCAGGGATCTGAACAAGGCAAGTCCAAAAGACGACTTCCCTTTGCCGCATGTTGACATTCTAGTAGACAACACTGCCGAACATGCTTTCCTATCATTCATGGACGGGTATGCCGGGTACAACCAGATTAAAATGGCTGAGGAAGACATGCACAAGACTGCGTTCACTACACAGTGGGGTACATATTGCTACACGGTCATGCCTTTCGGCCTCATCAACGCCGGAGCAACCTATCAAAGAACCGCTACCACTCTCCTACATGATATGATGCACAAGGAGGTAGAGGTATATGTCGATGACATGATCGTCAAATCAAAAGAACGGGACGGCCACATCAATGCCCTCCGGAAATTCTTCGCTCGTCTGCGGAAATATAACATGAGACTAAATCCTCAGAAGTGTGCATTCGGGGTCACCTCCGGAAAACTCTTGGGACATGTCGTCAGCAAAAGAGGCATTGAGATTGATCCAACCAAAATCAAAGCCCTTCAACAAATGCCTCGGCCTAAGAAGGAGAAGGAGATTCGGGGATTTCTCGGTCAGGTCCAGTACATCAGCCGGTTCATCGCCAAGCTCACTATGATTTGTGAACCGATATTCAAGAAGCTTCGCTCCTCCGATCACACCGATTGGGACGACGACTGTCAGAAGGCATTCGACAGGATAAAGGAAATCCTATCCAAACCTCCTGTCCTCATGCCACCTCAACCGGGGATTCCTCTATCCCCGTACTGATCATTCGACACGACCATGGGAGCAATGCTAGCACAAACAGTTGGCAACGAGGAGCGAGCCATCTACTACATCAGCAAAAAGTTCATTGAGTACGAGACAAGGTATACCCAGCTGGAAAAGACATGCCTTGCCCTAGTATGGTCAACAAAGAAGCTGCGGCATTATATGCTCAGCTACTCGGTCCACATCTACTCCAAGATGGACCCGGTTAAATACATCTTCGAAAAACCCGTACTTAACGGAAGGCTGTCTAGGTGGACACTCATGCTGTCCGAGTTTGACCTCAAGTTTGTACCCCTCAAGGTTATCAAGAGAAGAGCAGTTGCCGATTTCCTAGCAGAAAACCCCATCAGCGAGGATCCAACGACCGACACATGGTCACTTCCTGACGAAGACATCCTTTGTGCCGACTCCGACGCATGGGACCTATACTTCGATGGTGCATCTAACCTGAGAGGCTTCGGGGTGGGAATCCTTCTAATATCACCAGAGGGAGAACATGTTCCGATCTCGGTCAAGCTAGACTTCGTCGTCACCAACAATGCCGCTGAATATGAAGCATGTCTCATCGACCTACAAGCAGCCATCACATTTGGCATCATGAGACTGAGGGTCCATGACGATTCCTCACTCATCATCAATCAGGTATCCGGATCATGGAAAATCCGATCTGACAGCTTAGCTCCCTACCGAGCGAAGATCAGTCAAGAGGCCGAGTTCTTCGACCAAGTCGACTACTTCCACTTGCCGCGAGAGGAAAATCAATTTGCCGATGCCCTGGCAAAACTTGCTGCGCTCGTCAACATACCTGACGACATGACATCGATGCCCCTATGTGTCGAGAGAAGGAGCGAGCCAGCTCACATTTGTGCCATTATCGACGACGAGGAAAGCCATGATGAACCTTGGTACCAAGCCATGGTGCGATGCACCATTCCGATACTGAACCTCACTCATCAGCCACCCTGTCTATGAGCCACAACGAAAAGGACAAACCGGCCATATTAGCCGCCTATCCTCCTCTACGGAAGCATCCTCCACCACCGCCTCGAATACGGCAGCCTCCTCAGCCGCTACAGCCCCTCCGGGATCAACTTCCTCCTCCACAGCCTCAACAAAGGACCCCATAGGTCCCAAACAGCACCCTGTGATCAAAAAACGCAACAAACAAAAAAACGTCAGCCGAAATTTCGGCATTACGACGGCATGAAATGGATAAATCCAAAAACAAAAAAACACAACCTGCAATACAAAAACAAGGGGCAACCCCGCCTCAAACCATTCACAAAAAAACAACACAAAAACGACTCGCCCCTCTTTTCAATCAAAAGACGAGTCAAAATCACAAAAAACGGCATTTCAAGACCCATACAAGGTCTGCCAACAACCCAAAATACATTCCCGACACAATGGGGATTTTTCTACGGTTCAAAAAGGCAATTCATACGCTAATTTGAGCCTAAACCGGTCAAAAATTCAAAAACGACCGCAAAAAGGCAAACGTGATTCTATCACGCCTCAAGGTGGCCTAACATACCAATAAGGTCCATTTCAAGGCAAACTGACTCAATTCAAGCCCAAACAGGCGCTTATTTTGTCAGACGTAAGACCGTCGCAAAAGGCAAAAATACAATTTTGCCCACAAACATCCAATGAAGGTCCTTAAATGGCAAACACGGGTTTTCCCAACTACAATACAACCTAGTGGGACCCACGCAAATAAACTTGGCATTGTGAAATGAGACGGTTTCTCGCCTCAATCACGTTTTTCGAGCATAGGGAGCGGGAACGGGGACCAAAATGCAAACTAAAAGCACCCCTATACTCCTAAACAGGTTTCTAACCTAATGCAAACATCAATTTCACTCGAAATTGGCTCAATCAAAGACGCCCAATTCGATTTTTTAGGGCAAAATTTTGCCCTAATCTAATCAAGCTAAAATCGACAAATTTGAAAGGATTCAAGAGGAAATACTTACCTTGAGATGACATTTGTTGATAATGGCACGAGCAAAAGCAAGCTAAAAGGTCCGGTAATGGCGATTTTGGCGAGATTTTGAGGTTGAAGATGAATATTCATCCGCAACTCAACCTCGCGTCTTTTTAACAGAAAATAGGGAAGCCGGCTTACATCGCCAGGTGGCTCGCGCCTAAACCAGACCTCCCCTTTTTTTTTCAGCGAAATTTGGGCTTTGGCCCAATTTCCCATGACAAATTCCAAATTTTCGTTGACGATATTGAATATCGTCATTTCCTCGAAAAAAAATAGCGAAAATTTAAAACTCGCTATTTTCAAGCAAACGGCGATCAAAACCGCCAACTTCAAAAAAAAATAATAGCAAAACTCAAAATTTGCTATTTTTCTCCAAATTTCGAGCAAACGGCGATCAAAACCGCCAATTTCAAAAATAATGGCGAAATCAAAATTCACCATTTTCCTTCAAATTTTCCAAAATAATGGCGAAAATTCAAAAACCGCTATTTCAAGCGACGGCACATAAACCGTCACTTCAATTAATAGTGAAGATTCCAAATTCACTATTTCTTTCAAAATGTCAACGGCGGCACATAAACCGTCACTTCAATTAATAGTGAAGATTCCAAATTCACTATTTCTTTCAAAATGTCAACGGCGGCACATAAACCGTCACTTCAATCAATAGTGAAGATTCCAAATTCACTATTTCTTTCAAAATGTCAACGGCGGCACATAAACCGTCACTTCAATCAATAGTGAAGATTCCAAATTCACTATTTCTTTCAAAATGTCAACGGCGGCACATAAACCGTCACTTCAATCGATAGTGAAGATTCCAAATTCACCATTTCTTTCAAAATGTCAACGGCCGCACATAAACCGTCACTTCAAACGCTATAGCAAAACTCAAATTTGCTGTTAGAACAAACGGCGATCCAAACCGCCACTGCAAATTCAAACCGAATGGTGAAGATTCCAAATTCACTATTCCTTCAAATACCAGCAGGGGGCTTCCTCGCGGAACCCGCTCATTCCAAAAATAGTGATAGTGAGAATCCATACTCGCTATTTCCCCAGCTACATCACGAGTTCGCTACTTTCGAAACAAGCCCATTCGACGTGGCTATTCCCATGGTCCATTAACCGACCTTTACCATGGCTGGCGAGCCTTTGTCCGCAACCTTTCAAGGACACATCCCGAAGATGCCTCGGGTACATTTCCTTGTCTCGGCTGGCGAGCCTTACAACGCACCGCTGCTGGCGAGCCTTACAACGCACCGCGGCTGGCGAGCCTTACAACGCACCGCGACTGGCGAGCCTTACTACGCACCGCGGCTGGCGAGCCTTACAACGCACCGCGGCTGGCGAGCCTTACAACGCACCGCGGCTGACGAGCCTTACAACGCACCGCGGCTGGCGAGCCTTACAACGCACCGCGGCTGGCGAGCCTTACAACGCACCGCGGCTGACGAGCCTTACAACGCACCGCGGCTGGCGAGCCTTACAACGCACCGCGGCTGGCGAGCCTTACAACGCACCGCGGCTGGCGAGACTTACAACGCACCACGGCTGGCGAGACTTACAACGCATCACGGCTGGCGAGCCTTACAAAGCATCGCGGCAGGCGAGCCTTACAACGCACCGCGGCTGGCGAGCCTTACAACGCATCACGGTTGGCGAGCCTTACAATGCATCACGGCTGGCGAGCCTTACAACGCACCACGCCTGGCGAGCCCTACAACGCACCACGGCTGGCGAGCCCTCCTCACATACGCACCATGGATGGCAAGCATTTGTCCGCAACCCTTCCAAGGACACATCCCGAAGATGCCTCGGGTACATTTCCTTACCTCGGCTGGCGAGCCTTTGTCCGCAACCTATCAAGGATACATCCCGAAGATGCCTCGGGTACATTTCCTTGTCTCGGCTGGCGAGCCTTACAACGCACCGCGGCTGGCGAGCCCTCCTCACGTACGCACCACGGCTGGCGAGCATTCATCCGCAACCATGCAAGGACATATCCGAAGATGCCTCAGGTATTACTCCTTCTTATGGCTGGCGAGCCTTCGTACGTAGTCTAATGGACTTTAAACGACCCCGAACAGATAGTCGACAGACTCTAAACTGTTCCTGACGACAGGTCCTTGACTCGTACCCTCGAGTCGCCTTGGCGTCGCCCTCCCCGACGGCAGGTCCTCGACCCGAATTCTTTCGATCCGCCTCGACGTCGCTTGGGTCTCCAGGTTGTAATCTTCGATTGACCTGGGGGCTCTACTTTGACTTTCGCCCTGTCCAAGCCTCAGTCCAAGTGGGGGCTCTGTAGATACCCAGTATCTGCTGAGACTCCAACAAACACCCGATGATTATCGGACTACAACATGTTTTGGGATCGCAGCGTTTGATCGACAGTTTGTGTACAACTCTACGTCGGAAATCTTAAAACGATTTCGAAAACAAAACATTTCAAAAATACCTGGAGTGTTTAATGCACAACGACGGGGTCGCGATGACACTAACTAGAGTCAAAACGGACACCGAGCCAAAAACCGACTCGAAAATTCAAAATCCCGACTCCAACAACGAGTCAAACCGAGTCAACCACAAAAACAAAATATCTCAAGCCTTCTATACTAAGTTTTCCCGGATTCATGAATGGTCAAGTACCAAACATGTGACTACAAAACCTACGATAGAACAAATCATGATTGCGTTTGTTGTGAAAACGACAACACAACTCGAAGACCCGCGGCATGGCTCGCGCCTCTTTGAGCAGCCCAGGTGGCCACGTCGCTCAAAACTCACACAACCACTCATTCTCCTATAAATACCCCTCAAATGCCACCCATTTGAGACTTACGCGAGTGTCCGCCCCCTCTTTTCTCCCTTAAAATTCTCGACTCGACTTCTAAAGTCACAATCCGACGCGTGTTTACGACCTACCGATCGTAAACACGAGCCTTACACATTGTTTGGTACCGTCATCGTGCATTAAACCACTTGTCCGACCACTTTGACCACTACACCATCACTAAACTTTTAAAACACTCTTTTACTTACCAAAACGGTTTTAAACCGAGTTTTTTCCGATCAAACAAGTTGTTACACTTACGTCGGTCACTCGCCATAACCAAACATGTAAGTATGAGGGTGTAAAAATCCTCTTTTATTATGTTTTCATTTGTTTCATGACTTTAACATGCTAAAACATGCATAACATGAACCAAAACATGGAATAAACGAGCCAAAACTGATTTTTGGTCTGAGGCAGAAGCCCCTTAGGTCGCCAACAGGCTCGCGCCTAAATGGGGTACTCAGACCAGAGATCAACCGTGTTTGTTCTCGTCATTTCCCTTAACCCATTTTTCATATTTGTAATCGGTTTTTACCATTTCAAGTATTTTCGAAACCCTTTTGTTTCATTTCACATGTTTTAACCATAAAGCATTTTTCACCCTTGGTTCTTCATACCATGACAGTTAAATCCTTGTTTCGGTGATAATATTTGGTTAACGACATTTAGAAGGTATTTTAAAGCCTTTTATTTCATTTCTTTACATTTTCAAACAAACATATTAGTCACCAACACGAAATCATCCTTGGTTCTACATACCATGCCGGATTTTAACCCGGGTACGATGATGAGTACCGACTAATTACATTCAAAATGGACTTAAAACAATTAGTCCATAATCATTTTCAAAACTATTCATGTCAAGCTTGTCAAAACCGAGCCCGACACCGAATATTATCAAATAATGATGATTATTCGAGTCTAGTTCTTCAAATCAACAAATGCGGTCTAAACGACCCTTTCAAAATCAAACCGGGTTCAAATACCCACTTTTAACACGTTTCATAACGTTTTCTAAACAAAGTGAGAACACGGCATACAGCCGTTGGCTAACCGCGCCTCAAGCAGGCCTTTTCTTTCTCATTTTCAAAACCAGAGGGAGGCCCCTTACACCGCCGGCTGGCTCGCGCCTCTTATAGCCGTCTGGTACAGGGCCTGTTCCCTTCCAGCATTAGTCTAGGACGATCCCGACTCCGGTTAACCCGGATATAGGACGGATCAGATGATTATTCAATCCACATTTGCAAAATGCCTTACTAAGACAAATGGATCATGTTATGCACCCAAAACCTAATACGGTAAATGGATGTTTAATTTCCGTCTTGCACGCAAATCAATCATTAATCCAACTCGACATCTTATACTTGATACATGGATTAAATCAACCGACTTAGAAAGCTCTCACATGTTAGGTTTAAATCATTGGATGCGCATTCATGCATTTAAACCGTTTTATCAACTTTTGCATTCAACCAACCAAGATCGATCAGTAGAGGCCGCTAAACGCGGGCGGGATTGAGTGTCTGATTAAAGGGCTTCCCAATACGTACCTTCACCTCTTACTCAGAAACTTTGGATAGTGGACGACCTTATCCAGGGCGTACGAGAGTCATTATAGAGATAGGATGCTAAAGAGGGACGATTTCCTTATCTTTAGTACCTATGTCAAAACGCTGCTTTGTGCTTCGATTTGACCGAGGTATAAAGTGGAATTCGAACGGGTTCCAGGCATCCCACAAATGCTTGGTGGCGACTCCGAACATCTCTAATCGTTTTGAGACCCTTACCGAGACGAAACCGACCGATCTAAAAACGATCCGGTCGAAAGCACCTTTACGCCGCCGAGCGTGGCTTTCAAAAAGACCGCTGCACGTCCGCAGATCGAACCGGACCTGCAGGTGGGCCATATCCACAGGGGCATTTCGTAGCATAAAACTACGAGGACAGCATGCAAATACGTGCATAAAGAGGACTAAAAAGACTATATAAAATGCACGTATCACACTTGATTGTTCTTCTAAGTGTTCACACAAATAAACGAGTAAGAAACAATGTTTAAGTACTATTATCTAGTAACGTAATCTTATGGAATAATAAGCAAATTGAAGCACAACTTTTCGTAAAGATTTTCGAATGCAAAAACAAATAAAATACTTTATTAAGAATTTGACTCGACTTGTTTGCAAAAGAATTTTTATATTTCGAAAAGTTGTTTTGAAAGATTAAAGCACATATGTATATATAGTAGAGGAGGCAGCTAGGGTTTTATTCGAAACCTTCATGATGCCGTGAGGAATGATGATTAGTTTCACAAGAAACAAATCTTATCTTTCCTTACTTTAATCAACAAGATATTTCAAATAAGTAAATAAGATAAATCTAAATAATTTTTTAAGATAATAAATATTTTAAGACAATCTATTCTAGATTTAACCTGGTATATTACTTGTACAAGGAGTATAGTCGATATGAGAAATGGCTCATAAGGCCAACTCACTCGAAAACCCTACACGAAATAAAGGGTGTGGATTTAGGGTTTATGTTTGAACAATTTAGCAAACCCTAGGTAGCATGACGACTCATAAGTCGTTTTACTAACCAATAGGATATATGTATATTGTACAATCTTAACCTGTATCTTTCCTCAATCATACATACACGTAATTTCGAAATTATATACATAATTTGAGCTTTCAAAAATTAATTTTAAAACCTTAAAATCGTGCCTTCAAAATGCAACCTAATGTTATAGCACAAATGACTATAACATTAAGCTTGGTAAGTAAAGTTATAGGTGATGTAGCTATAACTTTACCTTTCCAATATTACTTCCAAAGATACCGTCATTAGATGATGTCCTATACTAGCTAATCTTCCTGGAGATCTTCAGTAGTAGGATCATCTCTTCATCTTGATCATAAGCTCTTCATCTTGAGCTTCTTATAGACTTGATCATGTCTTTTGCTTGAGTGATCATCATACTTATGAATAAGATAGTCACAATGATGCTTTAGGGATATTCAATGTTATAACTCAAGCAGCTATAACATTACTTCAATGATGCTTCACAAATCTTCAAAGTTATAGCCATAGATATTATAACCTTGTTTGCTATTATTGTAACCTTTATTAAATCTAACAAAGACTAACAAACGATTACGCGCAAAGATTATATATATTATATAAAACACTTGCCATTATCAAAATAAAACATATAACTATATGGTCCAACAACATTGCTTTTATATGCTCCTATTATATGTTGGTTCTACTTATGCTTTTGTGTAGCACATGCGCAGATTTTCGACCGACTTTTGAGAGCTCTGAGTTGTTTTGATTATGGACATTTGTGGGTAATTATTTGGTAAGCTAAGCAAGGTCGTGCGGGACCTAACTGAAACCAGCGCTGACTAGGAGGCAACCCGGGTTGTATGACCTCCCCTTGTTGTTGGCTGGTTTGGGGAGGTCTGCTTTGTATAATTTTGTAAGTTTCCTTTCTTATGCTTTACTTTATTTGTATTCATCTTGTTTCGCATATCCCTTTTCCCATATTTTCTGCTGCTGATGATTGTTTGTTGAACACAATGAGGGCACTGTGTGATTTGGTTTGGGGAGGTTCTTGGATATGCATTTGTCTTTGTTTGCATCCATCTGCATTTTATTGCATTTGAGTTTGCATGTTTCTTACATTTTCGTATGCATTGTTCTTTTATTTTCCACATAAAAAAAACACAAAAAAAATTACAAAAACATGTCTTGTTTTGCATATTAGGTCGAGTTCCGGAACGGATAGATAACAATGATGAATCTGTGTTTATGTTTTTATCTCTTGCCTAAGCCTTGCATTGTCAATGCCCTTCTTGTACAATCTTTTGCATAATCTACGAGTTTTTGATTAATTTTTACTGAACGAATAGACTTGACTTAATATCGGCAACCTAGTCAAAATTTCTGAGGTATAGAGATAAATAAACTGATGACATTCATGATCAGTTTCATTCTAGGATGAGAGTATGTAGTACTCCTTATAAGACATGTAACATCAAATTGCATAAGCATGACATTTATCTCTTAGTACCTGTATGCATTCGATTTGTGGTGGCGACACATGTGGAGAGGCAAATCCTCCTTTGTCGTCTACCTATTTTGACCCATTTATTAACTACAATCCTAAAATTAGCCTACCCTATTCAAGCTAGTTTATTTGTTAATTGTGGGTATGTATTGTTCGTCAGTTTGGTATTTGCTTTTGATAATGAGAAGAGGGTTGAAATGAGAAGGAAGAAAAGAAAAAAAAAGGAAGAAGTTGAAATAATCAGCAAGAAAAAGAAGTGAAAAAAAAAGAAATCAAATCGAAAAAAGAAAAAAAAACGGCTGAAACAAAAAAAGAGGAAATTATGTCGGTCTTACTCCCGTGTTAGTCTTTATATATTATGGGGAGTCGTGTTTTAATGATGTGAGTGAGTTTATGCCATATTGGCATCGTTTCTATCGTTTATGTTGGGTTTGTAAAGTGGGATAAGCTTATTATTTGGTTACGGTTGTACTAGCTTGGCTTTACCTCCACTTATCCAAATCTGTTTTGCCCCTTTTTATCCAATTACCTCACCTCACATTATATGTAAATCCTCGGCATGTGTCTTGGTCAGTTTGGTTGGAATGCGTATGTAAGGTTGATAGAGGTACTTTTCGTGTTAGATTGCATGCATGATCTTATAGGTTGTAGTTAGGCGAGTGACTTCATTTCTTTCTATCTTACAACATAGTTACCATGTTCTTTAAATGAGTAATGAGCGACCCATGAGAGTCTGATATATACGAGTCTTGCAAGGTCGACAGTTCACAAAATTTATCATTGATTTAACTCGTTTGCATTTGATTTGGTACTTTGGTGTTGGCTTGATTGCATTACATCGGTTTGGGCATTTCAAAAGCATAGTTAGCTCTGAGTTTGTATGTCGTTCCATTAGTTCCCTACCTTATTGTCTTGTGTCTATTTCTTGCTTGAGGACAAGCAAGAGTTTGGTTTGGGGAGGTTTGATGCGTGCGTTTTATATGCTTTTATTCCATCTTTTTGCACGCATTTCTATGCACATTAGATGCTCTTCGTAGCTATTTTAGTGTTAAATTCTCCACATTTGCTACTTTGGTGTATTCATATTGGTTTTGGAGGATATGGCACTTTGTTGCACTTTTTGAGCCGATTTTCGAGCAAATGGAGATTTGGAAGAGCTATAGATCGGACTTCCTACTTCTAAGAAAGCTTATCGAACATTTGAAGAGGTTAAGGGTTGAAATAGACCTTTCTTTGGTAATTGGTGTTAGTTTGGAGTGATATATGAGCTTCACATTACTAGTGCCTACTTTGAAGAGTTATAACTCGAGTTCTACAACTGATAATGGCGATGAAAGCTTGTCTTGTTAGCTTTCCAACGCCACCGAAAACGCTCTGTTTGCCCAAGTAACGAAGAAATGGCGACCGTTTGAAGTTAAGTGCGCAGTGCAGGAACTGCGCGACGACAAATAGTCGATCGACTTTTCTGATTGGTCGATCGACTTATCTATCGTTTGGTTGAAATCTCCTCTATAATTTCAGCCCATTAGTTTCTTGTTTAATAATTTACGCCTCTTATTATTTAAGGGGAACTCAGTAAACACATTAGGTCATCTTGACACTGCTTAATTCTTTCCTACGTTACTTTTGCTTGAACCTTCGGATCTGAATTTCGTAACTTTCTATTTTCATTCAGTAATTCAATTAACTTTTGTTCTTCATTTATTTTTTCTCTTTTTTCTTTTACTCTTTCTTGTTCTTCTTTTATTTTATGTTCAATTGTTATTCTCATACTTTCATCATGCTTAATTTAATTATCGTTATTATTGTTAATTTTGTTAATTTGATTATGCACAACTAAATTTCTTATGCTGGGATTTAGGGAATCCATGGTTGTGAGACGGTTTTAATCGGGATATTAGATCTGGAATAATTACATGTTTGAATTGTTAATTATAGTAATTAATCTTATTTAATTAGTTGACTGCATATGACTAGTTACTTAACTTGGTAAACTCCGACCTAGATCAAGAGATTTGAGAGAGTGAGACCTGCTACGAACAATAGAGTACCTTAAATAGAGCGAGAGCATATTAGAAGGTTTCTAGGGTGATTAGCGGATCGAGAGGACCTTATCACTACCCTTCAGACTGTAATTTGACCAATCTTTGACCCTACCTTTGACCGTAGTTTGACCATGGTGAACCGACTATCCTAGCTATCTCCCTTATATTTTTAGACTCGCTCAATACTCTTTATTTCTCTACTTTTCATTACCTTAGTTTAGTAATCAAACCCCTAGATTTGTTACTTAGACAGACTCATAATTAGCAGATAGAACACGTTTGCCTCCCTGTGGATACGATCCCGACTTCCTCTACTGCATTAGTTTAGGCCAGTTGGTCTATCTTTGATAGGTGTTCGATTTAGCCTATCCAATTTTGGGTGACTATAACATTGAATATTTGTGAAGCATCATTAAAGTAATATTATAGCTGCTTGAGCTATAACATTGAAGACTCTTAAAAGCATTGTTGTGAATATCTCAACTACAATGATCACTCAAGCAAAAAAGGCATGATCAAGTCTTTAAGAAGCTCAAGATGAAGAGCTTATGATCAAGATCAAGAGATGATCCATATACTGAAGATCTCCAGGAAGATTAGCTAGTGTAGGACATCATCCATTAACGGTATTTATGGAAGTAATGTTGGGAAGGTAAAGTTATAGCTGTTTCACCTATAACTTTACTTACCAAACTTACTGTTATAGTCATTTGACCTATAACTTTATGCTGCAATATGAAGTCGCGATTTTAGGGTTTTAAAATCGATTTTCGAAGCTCAAATCCTTAATATATTTTTCGAAAATATGTGTGTATATTTTTAAAAGGAGATACGGGTTTTAGCTCAAATATATTTATAGATATCCTATTGATTAGTAAAACAACTTATGAGTTGTCATGCTATCTAGGGTTCTAAAATTTATCTAAGAACTAAACCCTAATTCATGCATTAATATTTCATCTAGGGTTTCGAAATAAGATGGTAGGCTTATGAGCCCTCGTCCACTTCACACTAGCCCTTTGTACAAGTAATCTATTAGGTTAAATCTAGAATAAGTTGTTTTAAGGTACTTTCCTATCTTAACAATTTATAGATTTATCTTATTTACTTATAATGAGATATTAATTGATTTAAAGTAAGAGAAGATAAGATTTGTTTCTTGTGAAGCAAAACCTAGCTCTCCTCTCTACTATATATACACAAGTGCTTCAATATTTAAAAACAACTTTTCGCAATCTTAGACATCATTTTGCAAACAAATCGAGTAAACGCTTTATCGAGTAATTAATTTGTTTTTGCAATTCGAAAATCCTTACGAAAAGTCGTGCTTCATATTGTTATTTACTTTCATAGATTACGTTATTGGATAATAGTACTTTACATTGTTTCTTACTCGTTCAATTATGTAACCAAATTAGAAGAACAATCTAGTGCTTTATTATTAACGTATGTTAGACAAAACCGAGTATTTAACGGTACTCAATCGAGTTACAACTAGAGTTAATTGTACGAGTGGGTTAGTAATTTTATAATCCGTAGGAAGGTATTAAAATTATTAATCTACAAGAATGGACGTAGGTTTCGACTTGTGAAACTGAACCACTTCAAAATCACGTGTCACTCGTTTTCTTTCGTTCGTTTCTTTACGTTTTAATTTGCTTAGTTAATTAGTTAAAGTTTAATCAATAAATTTTAAATAATAAATTCACGCTCATACGGACATTTGAAAAAAGTGGGCTAAAGTTTTTATAATCAATTAACGACCCCCCCGCCCCCGTGTATTTCGGATAGATAAGACTTTTCACGTACGCTAGATCAAGTTCCCACATCCCAAAGGTTATTGTGACGCAAGTCCGAACTAGTAAAGGTTCCAATAGGTCAAATATGTGTCTAAGGTCAGCCAGCAGCTAGTCAACGGGTCCCTAACAGGGCGGGTATTACACCACGGGAGCGCCCCCTTCTGTTTTTTTCACCGACCGGTAATTGGGTTTGATCAACGCTCTTAATGCAGTATATCTCGGGGTTGATCATTTGTTCTGTCGCTGGCATGCAAACAAAGCCATCAATGCTAAAGCTATTAGTACTTATAAAATCGAGAGTTACAAGAAGCATGTCATGAAAAATCCAGAATCGGGTTGGATTAATGTGATCGATGCGCCTACCGAGCAAGAGTTTCAGCTTTAGTGGAGGATCTTCTGTATCAAGTGAGTTCGTTTGGCCACTTATATCAGGAACACTTGGGGTGAGCACGCGGCGAAGTTTGTATTATGTTATAGAAACGAGTGCTTTTATCTTGGTAACACGAGAACTTCCCATGTTGAGTAAGCCCATTCTCTATTGAAGGCTTGGTTGAAAAGCAGTCATCTCACACTTGATACCACATGGTCCCGTATCCATGGCATGCTAGAAGGTCAACACTCCAAGATTAGAAAAGAGCTCGAAGATTCAATGAGTAGACGAAGGATAACATCCCTTACTTTCTCCTTGTTGCAAGGGAATGTGTCTACTATAGCCATAAAGATGATGGAGAAAAAACTTTTGAGAGGCATTGGTTTGGGTATCGGGGTTGAGGATCAATGTGGACACGTGCTACGAACGACTCATGGATTAACTTGTCCATGCAAGTTGGTTTCTTTGAAGAACAGAGGTATGAGGGTCCATCTTGGGAATGTTCATGTCTTTTGGAAGACATTGGTGTATGATAGTCCTCAACAAATGCCGAAAAATGATGGTGATTTGCTTGAGGAATTAGTAGAAGGTGTGAGAAACAGTGACCCGGTTTATCGAATTGCAGTTATAGACTTCTTGCGTGACTTCTCCCACCCGGAGGACGAAAAAATTTTGCCATCCCTTATCAATGAGCATCCGAAAGGTCGTCCGAGAGGTTCTACAACTAGAAATAAGTCGGGTTTCGAGCATGCACAAAAGAAGTTCGGGACACCAAATACTGACGGTTCAACAAATGCACCACCATCATAACAAAGACATGATGATTTCGAATCAGGAGTTCCCGGTGCTCCGTTGGAAAGGACCTTCATCGTTGGCCTTATATCATCATGGGCCAAACGGTACGGTGTTCCTTAGATGCTTTGGGGCCACTTCGACGGTTGGGTGGATGTTGGAGATGACGGGCATTGTGGATTCCGGGTTATATCTCACGCCCAACGAGGCCAAGAGGCAGATTATATAGTTATGCGGGAATGGTGTGTGTAGATACCCATATCCGTCGATATTGGAATTTACAGAAAACCCGACAAACACCCGATGATGATAGGACGACATGTATTCACTAGGTTGCATTGTCATTATTTGGAGTTCGTTTTACGATGCAGAATGGGCATCGTCGATGAAGCGTTTTATTAATGATATTTTATTTAAACATTTTAATTCTTATTTAATTTAAATGATGTTTAACTTAAGAGTTTTAATTCATTTTATTTTATTTAATTTTAATGTGTTGTTTGATTTGAAAAATCGATTTTGAAAGTTGAAAACTCGTTTCGATCACACGCTTTGGAGCTTGATTATAGCTCCGTTTTGGAGCGCGTTTTCTTTACAAATTGGCACGAATGTAGAGTATACTAACCAACCTAGGCTTCCACCCATCCAACCCTAGTTCAAACCCCCAAACCCACGTCCCAAATTTCATCCGAAACAGCCCCTAGCACAGCCCAACTCCTTGCCTTACCCGTGTTTGCATAGCCCATCGAAAGCCCTTCTAAATCAACTCAAACTTGGTCCAAACACGCAACCCATCACCACCAACCCATGCTCCACATTACCCATAACAATCAAGCACCTATCCCACCACTAAACCCTTCCACAAACCCATCCCAAACACGAAGCAAACATCCCGTAAATAACACGGGTTCACCCCCTGTTTTGCGTGCTCAAACCCGAGTCCAAAACCCGCTTTAAACACCACCTAAACCCGTGCCCCTTAACCCTAAACCATACCCTAGTATCCTACCCATATTACCCTAGCTTAAACACCAATAAAACCCCTCATACAAACCCTAAAACCCCACGAAATAGCTGATGGACAGCAGTTATGCAAACCGAGTCCAAGGTCTCCTAACCCTATTAAACCCTACTTTAACTCCCTATAAATACCTCCCCTCTACCATACATCCTTTTCTCTAAGCTCTCCACATATCCTACTACCATTATCAAATATCAACCTTCATAAACGAACCCTAGTTGCCTCTCAAAACTCTCGCCAAAACCGAGACAACCAAACTGAGAGACAGTTTGTGTCTCTCTCGAAATACCATTCGTTCTCCCTTCAAATCTCCATTAAAAATCGAGTTTCTTGCTCCTAATTAACCATATAGAATCCATATACATCTTATACAAAGATTCATGAGCCAAATTGACCTCGAAAGCACACGAATCCTCTCAAAAAACAGAGTGTCATACACTCTGTTTTCACGGCTTTTCTTATCTGTCCAGTTCTAGTTGTGCTCGTTTTTCGTGCCCAATACCTCAGAACGAGCGTGCTTAGATATCTTTTCTAATCGCTTTCTAGTTTTCAAAACATCTTTCTAATCTAATTTTCATCGAGAAACGAGTGAGAAATTGCAGTTTGAAAACCGTGTTCAGATTTACCAAAAAACGTGTTGTTGCGTTGTTGCTTCGTCGAAGACGGCCCCTCGAGACAAGATCTACGATCGATTACGATCCAAGACAGTGTCAACGATACATGTAGGTTGAGGGTGAATTAATCCTCCTTCTCCTCTCTTTATTTCGTTTTGAATATTGTCTTATGTTGTTTATTGTTGTATATTGTTTGTATTGTATCGTTTAATATCGTTAACTATGAAACATTAGTATAGTATGAGTATGAGTTAAAGTACCACCATGAACACCCACATTGACTCGAGTTTAAAATGTCTTACTCACCAGCGGCGATTGTCCTCGCTTGTTTACATATCCTCGTGTTCAAGGTATGGCATTAATAAAATGAATATTGACTTTGTTTCTCGCTTTTGACCCTCGCTTGTTTTGCTCAATTCGGCCTGCCCTATGACCCTTTGCATGTTAATTAAACCTCTGATTGTTAACATATAACTCAAACAGACGACATTAGATCGATTAATAACCTAATTAGACACATTAGGGTGCTTCGAGATAGGCATTAAAATCGACTAACAAATCTCTAAATAAATTGAATACATCTCTTCTTTCACTTGATTTCTCGCTAGCATAGGAGTGCGTGATTAGCACCTTCCTATTAACACTCGATGAGTAAGCGTTAATATTGTAATATATTGAACCAATCTAACCCTTTAGGCTGTGTAGAATGCACATTTGCGTAACATGTTCTCAATCGATCAACATTGTTTCTAATTTGTTTTCTAACTCATTTTCTAACTCGTTTTGCAATCGATTTAACCAAACGAATCTATATACTAAGAAATAGGATGGTCTCGTGTGTCTAGGACCGTGTGCTTGACCATGTCTTTTGTTGATTTGTCTCGTTTTTTATATCACTTGTTCTCAATTGTTTTGTGGCTTGTAATTTATAGTTTGTTTATCGAGTTGTAATTTTCAAGTTCGCTTTACCTTTTTTTATCGATTCAAAACCTTTTCAAAAGACCTTAGTTTTGTTTGGTTTGATGGTTGTGCTCTAATTCGTGTAAGAGCGTAGTAAATCGCATGTTGCTTAACATGGCCCGATTTATGTTAATGCATGCTTTATTGTGCGACCTAATATCTAATTCGATAAGATTAAGTGAAAGCACACATTACGAGGAGTGACCCAAGGCCGTGAGCCATGTATGCCATGGGCCACCCCTCTTTGTGCACGTTTTCCTTGGCCAAAGTCACCATGTGTCATATATAGCGTTGTATTTTAGATCGAGTTGTATCTTTAATTTCTTGTTCTGTCGGCATGAAATGTCTGGGCTGTAATAGGATAGATTCCAACGGCTCCACCATTCCCATCAAGCCTTATTTGTTTGATTTTGTATGTTGTAAGATCAATTAACCTACATGCTAAATTAAAACTTTGACAAAGTTAGTTTAGTTGCATCTAAATCGACATAGGAACTTCACTTGCTAGGGTTTACAAAACGATGTTTGCATATCATATATCGTAGTAGCTACGACCTTGTTTGAAATCCAATACTTGACTTAGTAGAGACCGTCATTTACTGGCGGGGTTAGGTGTCCTTATGGGCTCCCTAACACGTACCCTCACCCCTTACTCAAGATCTATGGTTTGTGGATCCGTCTAAATACCATTAGATTACGAGAGTCATCCAAATCGAGTGATATAGGGTACAAGTCTTTATCTTTAATCACTCGTAGTCGATTGGCTTTATGCTTTTCGATGAATGGTTTAATGTTGACTTGAATGGTTTCAAGTTCCCATAAAACTTGGTGGCGACTCTAATGTGTCTTAATTCGATTCAAAGGAACCTCGAGTCGATAATTCCCTTGTGAATCCCGCGGACGCAGCTCCCGCGAGCGTTGTCCACAGTGTGCTAGGGAGATGAAGAGCGATGATATATACAGACAATTGTTCGGAATTTACCCATCATCGACCACCGGTCTGACAGGGTTTGAGCCAGCCCTTATACGAGCTGAGTTCTTTGCTCTGATTAGTTGTTGGTCGGACTACTGGATGTGTGGTGACCATTTTCTCATGTTTGCAACGCTTTTCAACAGAACAATATGTGTTATTAGTCATACACGAGGGGAAGTGTAGGAAATATCGGTATACTTCCCTTTAAATTATAAGGATTATAACGAAATTATGTTTATGAATCCTAGTCATAAAAGAAATAGCATAAACAAAATAGAGAGATTAAGAAATAACCTTCGGTCATAGCAAATATAGCCTAAGAACAATATCGCAATGATATTCTCCTATCGGTTGCACCCAATATGATATGAGATATGCCTTTGTTCTTGCTAGAATAGATCCCCAAAATTCCTTAATTGATTTAAGGTTTTTTGTGTATTTTGATGAGAGAATATTAGGTCAAAAGAGAGTTAGAAAAATGATCTACCTTTGAACCCTAATATAACCGAAATATTAGAAGAGAAGCGGAGATATTTTTCTTTCTTTTTTTTATAGTTGACCACCGAAATAATGAGGAGTATTATCTCCTTATTTTGGTTTTTCTACCTACCAAAATAAGGTGATTAAATCTTCTTATTTTTGGTAGTTTACAAAATGTATATAAAGTGTGTAATTTATAAATTGTCATTTAATTTATTCCGTGTTAATAAGTCTACACATAACAGCTTGCAGTCGAGTTATTAATACCGGTCTGTAATAATTTATTATGACAATCTCGTATAATATATACTTTAACTATAAATATCGCATATCTATAATTAGCTAATTAAATATAACCGGTTACATTTAGTTACGAATTAACAACTTAGTTCGTTCAAGCTAACATTAAATACATTAATTAAATATAACAGTTTATATTCAATTTACGAATTGACAGTTAATTCGTCTCAGCTAATATTATTTAATTAAATTAAATAATCGTCTTATCAACACATTGACTAACTGTTTAGTCAAATACATGAACTAACCTTTTAGTCATATAAGGCATCAATGTGATTACATTTCCATAATCACATCTCTCAAACACATCCTTTAGGTGTGACTTTTAGGGACCAGTTGATCACCGCCATCAGTATGATAATAATGTCAAACTTTCTAGCAAACCAACCGTTATTAGGTAATCGTTAATCAACTGATAAAATATGAAGTATACCGTTGTGAACCTATAAGAGATTTATAAATGTTATCACACTAATTTGTGGAGGACACAAGCTCCAACAAACTCCCACTTGTCCTCACAAGTGTATGTGCGATAATCGATTCTCATATCCTAAAATTTCTCCCACTCAATGTAAAACAATTTGCAAAATCCGTATTCACAAAGGTCGTATTTTACAAGTGATCAATATCAAGAGTGGTTTCCCCGACTAGAAAGTAACTTAACTGATAAACGAATCATCATTCGAGCATGGCCATATATTTCAATTACAACTCCTCGAGTGGCCCTGAGAAATAACAATACCTTATAAAGGTTGGATATTTTCTTCAACTCGAATCATGCAGATGTAAGCACAGTATGAAATGACCCAGAAAAAATCTCCTTAGTCTCCTGTTACGGCAGACCATGAGAAAGAAACCAAAGTCACCCAAAAACTGCCTTAATCTCAAGAGACAGTCGATAGTCAAAAGAATCGACTCTAGGAACACAATGGAGGTCCAATCCACGACCTGGCACCGAATGTTTTTAAACATTTAGGACTCCATTAGGTTGTCACAAAAAAAAATGTCCTACGAGGTATCGTTATAACCCGTATTTGTGATCGATCAGCCAACTGATTGACTTATGGCTCGTTGAACCCACCATCAATCGACTGCACAATATAATAGCAAGAGTTATCAGCTCATTAAGGCGATTACGGACCAAAACAAATATAATGTAATTCAGTTCACTTTGTAGCGTTCAAAGTTGTCAGTACAATCCACATGAAAAACAAAATATTATATTAAAACGATGAAGTTATAGATAGTATATGAAAAAGATAATGTATCGAATCCATAATCAACTACTACAACTCAGGAATACGTTTAATTCCCATGGAAATAACGTGCCCTTCATGCTTATCATAATTCAACGGTTTAGTGAGAGGATCCGCGATGTTGTCATCCGAAGCTATCTTGTCAATCACTATCTCTTCTTGCTCCACGTAATCACAGATCAGGTGAGCTTTCCGATGTACATGTCTAGACTTGTTGCTAGACTTTGGCTCCTTAGCCTGGAAGATGGCACCTCTATTGTCACAATAGATAGTGATCGGGTCATTCGAACTAGGAACTATCGTAAGTCCTTGTAAGAATTGACGCATCCATATAGCTTCCTTTGCTGCTTCCGAAGCGGCATAGTACTCGGATTCAGTGGTAGAATCTGCTACAACATCCTGTTTGGAACTCTTCCAGCTGACCGCAGCACCATTAAGAGTGAAGACGAACCCGGACTGGGATTTTGAATCATCCCGATCCGTTTGGAAGCTAGCATCTGCGTAACCGATTGCGCATAGCTTAGTATCTCCTCCATAAGTCAATACCCTATCCTTAGTCCTCCGTAGGTACTTAAGGATGTTTTTAACAGCTATCCAGTGTGTTTCACCTGGATTCTTTTGGTATCTCGTCATACTCAATGCACATGCCACGTCTGGACGTGTGCATATCATGGCATACATGATTGATCCTATAGCAGATGCATAAGGAACACGACTCATGCGCTCAATCCCTTCAGGCGTCGTGGGTGACTGAGACTTGCTCAACTGCATCCCAGGCGTCATTGGAAGGTTCCCCTTCTTAGAGTTGGTCATGATGAACCTTTCAAGAATCTTATCCAAATAAGACTCCTGACTAAGTGATAACGTCCGTCGTGATCTATCTCGGTAGATACGGATTCCCAATATGCGTTGTGCCTCACCCAGATCTTTCATCTGGAAATGGTTCTTCAACCATCCTTTAACCGAAGATAGGAGAGGAATGTCATTCCCAATCAAGAGTATGTCATCGACATACAATATCAAGAAAACAATCTTGCTCCCACTCGACTTGATATATAAGCATGGTTCCTCGAGCGATCGAGTGAAACCATACTCTTTTATCACTTGGTCGAAACGATGATTCCAACTCCGAGAAGCTTGCTTAAGTCCATAAATGGAACGCTTGAGCTTGCACACTTTCTTAGGATTCTCAGGATCTATGAAACCTTCGGATTGCACCATGTACAACTCTTCCTCCAAATAACCATTTAAGAAGGCGGTTTTCACATCCATTTGCCAAATTTCATAGTCATGAAAAGCGGCAATCGCTAAGATAATCCGAATGGAACGCAGCATAACTACGGGTGCAAAAATTTCATCATAATGCAAACCGTGCACTTGAGTGAAACCTTTTGCCACTAGTCGTGCCTTATAGGTATCTGGTTGCCCGTCGACAGAACGCTTTATTTTGTAAAGCCATTTGTACTGTAGAGGTTTTACCTTATTAGGTAAATCAACTAGATCCCATACGTCATTCTCATACATGGAGTTCATCTCGGATTGCATGGCTTCAAGCCATAGCTTTGAGTCAGAACAGGTCATTGCACCTTTATAGGTAGCGGGTTCATTACTCTCTAGGCGTAAAACGTCACTCTCCTCGACCATACCAATGTATCTGTCCGGAGGATTAGAGACTCTACCCGACCTCCTAGGTTCCTCAGGAATATTAACCGTATCATCAGTTGGAGGAACAACTTCCTCCATCTGTTCCTCGGTTGTTGGTTCTGGAATCTCTGACGGCTCGAAAGTTCTATTACTTGTCTTGTTCTCGAGAAATTCTTTTTCTAAGAACGTCGTACTAGACGCAACAAAAACTCGATGTTCGGTAGGCGAATAGAAGTAATGACCAAACATTCCTTTTGGATAACCAATAAAGTATGTCTTGACCGATCGCGGGCTGAGCTTATCCTCGTGTCTCCACTTGACATAAGCCTCACAGCCCCAAACCCGAATAAAGGACAAGTTAGGGACCGTTCCCTTCCAAAATTCATATGGAGTCTTGTCGACAGCCTTTAGTCGGACTTCGGTTAAGTATAAGAGCAGCTGACAAAAGAGCAAAACCCCATAATAAATCAGGTACTACCGTGTGACTCATCATGGATCGAACCATATCAAGTAAGGTTCGATTTCTCCATTCGGACACACCATTTAATTGAGGTGTTCCAGGTGGAGTTAATTGTAAAACGATTCCACAGTCTTTAAGGTGTTGATCAAACTCATTTGAAAGATATTCGCCACCCCGATCTGAACGGAGTGCTTTAACCTTTCTACCCAGTTGGATCTCAACCTTGTTCTGGTATTCCTTGAATTTCTCAAAGGACTCACTTTTATGCTTCATCAAGTAGACATATCCGTATCTACTCAAATCGTCTGTGAAAGTGATAAAATATCTATAGCCATCTCTAGCGGTAATTGACATAGGTCCACAAACATCAGTATGTATGAGTCCTAATTGGTCACTAGCACGCATTCCAACACCTTTGAAGCAAATTCGAGTCATCTTGCCGATAAGACATGATTCACACGTGCCAAATGTAGAAAAATCGAATGCGGGAATAGTCCCATTATCGACGAGTTTCTTTACACGTTTTTCATTTATATGTCCCATTCGACAATGCCATAGATAGATTTGATCTTTGTCACCAACCTTTAATTTCTTATTATTCACGTGTAATATTTCCGTGGTTTGATCTAAGATGTAAATTCCATTCATGGAAAGCGCTTTGCGTAAATCATTTCATTGAAAGAGAAAATACAGCTATTATCCTTTATTAAAAATGAAAAACCGTCCTTATCAAGTAAGGAAACAGAAATAATGTTCTTAGACAAACTGGGTACATAGTAACAGTTATATAAAAATAACTCAAAACCACTAGGGAGTTGGATTACGTATGTTCCCTTCGAGACTGCAGCAACTCTAGCTCCATTCCCGACTCGCAGGTCCACATTACCCTTTCCGAGAGGTGTTATGTTTTTTAGGCCCTGCAAATGATTACACAGATGAGAACCACAACCAGTATCAAGTACCCAAGTTCCGAAATTTGCATGGTTAATCTCAATCATATGAATATAAGATGACATACCAACAGGAATGACGCGGTCTGCTTTTATGTCCTCACGGTACACGGGACAGTTCCTCCTCCAATGTCCAGTCTTGTGACAATGGTGGCATTCAATATCACCGCCCTTGTTCTTTGCTTTGCCTTGTGAGCCACTAGTCTCACCAGGCCCACTCTTACTGTTTCCCGGCTTCTTAAACTTTGGCTTACCTACAGTTAGGTCGCCTGGAGCTTTGCCCTTACCTTTATTCTTGTTGGAAATCATGAGAACATCCTGCTTCATGCTCCCACTCAATTTCATATCCTTCTCGGTCTGTATGAAAAGTGAGTGTAGCTTATGAGGACTTTTCTTCAAGTCATTCATGTAGTAATTTGCCCTGAAAAGGGTAAAACCATCATGAAGTGAATGAAGCATTCGGTCAATGACTATGCTCTCACTGATTTTGCAATCAAGTGCCTCCAATTTCTCGACATTCTCAATCATGTTAAGAATGTGTGGGCTAACCGGTTGGCCCTTCTGGAGTTTCGCATCAAAGAAGCGACATGTATGCTCATAAGTAACGATTCTCGGTGCTTTTGAGAACTCGTTAGTGAGCGTGGTGAAAATCTTGTTTGCACTTTGGGCAATGAAGCGTCTCTGCAAATTGGTTTCCATTGCAAAGATGAGTACGTTCTTTATCGCACGCGCTTCCATGACAAAATCACTATAAGCAAGTGACTCGTTAACTCCTGCATTGGGGCCTGGGTTTACCGGTATTGGCTCAGTTAAGTACTTGAGCTTACCGTCAGCAATGGCAGCATTCCGTAGTGCTGCCTCCCAGTCCGCAAAGTTGGACCCATCATTCTTCAGTCGTGTGAACTGATTCATGTTGCCCATAAAAACTTTAAACCAGGACTCGCGTCCAAGTGTGGCACTCGGCATTGGGATTTCGTTATTTCCAGCCATTTGTTGTAACAGTATTATCAAAATAAATGTATTCTACACTGCGAAAAGAAGAATAAAAATAATAAGCATATGCATCGTTATGATTTAAATCTTAATGCAAAACTGTTATAAGCGAAGACTCAAGCATTTATACAATTGACCTCCCTCAAGAATTATATAAATGATCCCAAGACTCAATTATCTGTAAATTGATAAGCCAACCTTTTGGCTAATTCTACTGTTAGAATTCTTGGTTGATAAATTTCTGCAAATTCTATCTTTAGTCCATCATAATCACGAGAAACTCTTCGGACTATAATGTTGAGATAAAATAGGTCAACACAAACTACTTACCCAACGTAGAAGGGGTCATATTATGCCTACCGACGAAGAAGGGATTCATAGTTGTTTGCCCTTATAAAGACTAGTCTCAATTTCCGTTTTAGAGGAAGATCCCATCAACTTTATTTTAATTCATTTTAAGTGAACTAATATCTAGCATGCGTGAATGAATAAACTAAGGTGATGGCTTAAACTGTGTGACATCTGTATGTCTATGAAAACTAACATACAATCTATATGAGTCAATTTTCATGCATTTTAGTAGGTGGTTTGGTTTTAGGCGGAAAATGATGCACTAACTAGCATGTGAATGAAAAGCAATAAGAACGGTAAGACGTAAAACAAAATAAAGTCCTAGTATGGCCTATCTACCAAAATGAACGTAAATACAACTTTGGAATTCATCCTTGGACCCGAGAAGCTTGTCTTGATGTTCCATCTTGATCCATGTAGCGGGAGTGAGCAATCCAATCTCCATGTTTAGTCTTCTCAAAAATTACAATTTAAAATTACATAATAAACCTATTTGCATTCTAATTTCAAAACCGTAATAAATAAAGAAAACCAAAACGGAGATACGAGATCTCAAATTACATTAAAAATTATGTTTCCATCATTACGAAAACATAATTTAACTAAGGCCATACTAGGTATTACAAATTACAACCGATTGCAAAAAATACGTAAATAAATCCATTCAACGATTCATTCAACTTAAAAAAATTGCATCAACTAAAAAAATTAAACATGCAAGACATAATTCCTTAATTATGTAGATTAATTTCCCAAACCACCTATTTTAATGATCAAATTAAGTGACAATTCCTCAATTACTCGCATTAATTTCAATCTTAATTCACATTGACCTATAATATGAATTAATCACACATTACTTTAAACCTCTTTAAAATAATTAGGTATCTATTATTTTGTGAACCGCTTCACAAAAATTTATCATACATTGTAAATTTAATGTATAATCAATCTAGGCCAAAATAAAACAAAATTTCCCTCTTTTTTTCTGGTCTCGGCATTCCAAGAAAAACAAAGAAATTTTTTTTTTCTTTTTTTTTCACAGCTATCGGCATATAGCAAAAACATAAACAGAAACCTTTTTTTTTCTTTTCGGTATTTCTGCAAAAACCGAAACAAAACAAAAAAAAAACAGAAACTTTTTTTCTTATGCACTCGGCTAAAAAAAAATGAAAACAGCCTCCTTTTTTTCTCGGCATATCAGTAAAAACCGAAACATTAAACAACCTTTTTTTTTCGGCATTATGCCCTAAAGCAAAAAAAAAAATTAGATGAACAAATTCGTTTATAGTTGCTATTAGAACAAGATTGGCATAATCATAAACATATGAATTAATGAAATATGATTCTAAACAACAATTTAAAACCATATATGCCAAAAACTATATAGCAAAAAACAAATTATCATCATCAATCAAAACTATTCCATTTACATTTCAATTTAATCCTAATTAAATCAAAACATCTATAAATTCATCATATTATCATCTTAACGGATTAAAACAACAATATGACTAAATCAAAATGGAACAATACATCAAAAAAACGGAAAAAACTTACGGCAGAAAAAAAAAAAATTCACGGCTGGAATTTTTTTCTTCGATCCATCACTTTTTGTTTAAATTCAATTATGAAATTCATATAAAATAATTTCGTGGTCTTGGCTCTGATACCACTTGTAGGAAATATCAGTATACTTCCCTTTAAATTATAAGGATTATAACGAAATTATGTTTATGAATACTAGTCATAAAAGAAATAGCATAAACAAAATAGAGAGATTAAGAAATAACCTTCGGTCCTAGCAAATATGGCCTAAAAACAATATCGCAATGATATTCTCCTATCAGTTGCACCCAAGATTATATGAGATATGCCTTTGTTCTTGCTAGAATAGATCCCCAAAATTCCTTAGTTGATTTAGGGTTTTTTGTGTATTTTGATGAGAGAATATTAGGTCAAGAGAGAGTTAGAAAAATGATCTACCTTTGAACTCTAATATAACCGAAATATTAGAAGAGAAGGGGAGATATTTTTCTTTCTTTTTCTTGTAGTTGACCACCGAAATAATGAGGAGTATTATCTCCTTATTTCGGTTTTTCTACCTACCAAAATAAGATGATTAAATCTTCTTATTTTTGGTAGTTTACAAAATGTATATAAAGTGTATTATTTATAATTTGTCATTTAATTTATTCCGTATTAATAAGTCTACACACAACAGCTTGCAGTCGAGTTATTAATACCGGTCTGTAATAATTAATTATGACAATCTCGTATAATATATACTTTAACTATAAATATCGCATATCTATAATTAGCTAATTAAATATAACCGGTTACATTTAATTACGAATTAACAACTTAATTCGTTCAAGCTAACATTATATACATTAATTAAATATAACAGTTTATATTCAAGTTACGAATTGACAGTTAATTCGTCTCAGCTAATATTATTTAATTAAATTAAATAATCGTCTCATCAACACATTGACTAACTGTTTAGTCAAATACATGAACTAACCTTTTAGTCATATAAGGCATCAATGTGATTACATTTCCATAATCACATCTCTCAAACACATCCTTTAGGTGTGACTTTTAGGGACCAGTTTATCACCGCCATCAGTATGATAATAACGTCAAACTTTCTAGCAAGCCAACCGTTATTAGGTAATCGTTAATGAACTGATAAAATACGAAGTATACCCTTGTGAACCTATAAGAGATTTATAAATGTTATCACACTAATTTGTGGAGGACACAAGCTCCAACAGGAAGATGGAAAGAAAGTTTGGGACGGAAGTTGCAACACTATCATGCCATTGAAGACCCCAATTGAAGACAGACAACCATTCGGTATTATGTGGATTGTCCTACACCATAACCATTAGATGCGGTTGCATTCTAGAGGGCTTCCTGAACAGCTACCTATGCCACCAATTCACCTCGCTTGGTTGACCTACCGAGATGCTAGTGTTGCTCACCTTGATACGTTATATCAACAGAACATTGAGAACTCGCAAGAATTCATGGGTTCGACACCCAGAAGATGTCGTAGAAGGCGAAATGATAATACTGCGACAGTTATCACACTTGACAGTTTAATAGCTGAAAATTCAAAAATATATCCGTTTGAAGTTCAAAAAAAAAAATATTAAGTTCGCTTGTGTAATATATTTTAAGTTCGTTTGAAATTCAAATAATTGTTACTGTTATAAATTCAAACATTATAACCGTTTGAAATTTAAAAAAAATAAACGTTCAAACTTTAAAAATATAACCGTTTCAAATTCAAATAATTGTTACCGTTATCAATTGGGTATAAATACCCCTTGCTATATCCATTACAATCACAACATCCCATCTTATTCACTATTAAAAATCCCGATTTCTCAATCAAATCCATTCACGGCAATACCAAAATGGCCACAAATGCTGAAAAAATGATAGTGTGCCAAAGAAAGATCGACTAAATCGTTGTGGATTTACCAGTGTTAGTTGCTCGTTTTGAATTAGTCGTCCCAAGTGCCACTATATGGTACTTCCTTGAAAATCCGCCAATTGGTGTTCTATGTCTCATCTTAGCCGGGAACTGGGACGATTTCCGCACTCCTCTCCTTACCGGCGATGTAGTGTCTGCAGAAACATTAATAGAGAAGATGTGGGAGTATCGGAGGTTATCGAGTGATGTCATTTTCAGCGCATACTAACCGTGCTCGATTACGCTACACTTTCCAATATGTGCCGGTAGAGTGTTCAACCTCGGAAATTCAAAAATCGACATCATAGATATCTATGATCAATATGTTGCTGCTCAACTTGAAGAAATTAAGGCCTAAGACGATCTAGAAGATCTGGAATCGTCTTCTTCATCAGCTGAAGATAATTAAGTTCGACTTTAAACTCGAACTTAATAAAGTAAAACTATGCTTTAATTAAGTTGTATTTCCAATTTATGTCACTTTTTTAATTTCTGTTAAGTACGTTTTAATGAAGTTGTAATTTCAATTTATGTCGTATTGTTAAGTTCCGTTATGTATGTTTTAATTAATTTGTATTTCCGATTTATGTCCTATTATTAATTTATGCCTTGTTTAAATTAAGTTGAAATTTAAATCTCGTATATCACTACGGGATTGATCAATAAAATGATTATTAAAATTAAAATAAGAAAAAAAAAAACAGAAATGTAAATATCCATACAAAGAGTTAAAGACAAAAAAAACTTAAATAAAATTATCCATACAAAGAAAAAAAATAAAAAATAAAATAAACTGGTCGTCATACACGTCTTCAAAGTAGGGACTCATGTCCGCAAACAAATCCTCTAGACGCTCTCTCTCCATCTTCTCACTGGGTTGTTGAAAGACGGTCTTGAATTGACGACTAAGAGCTAGGGCGACCTCTGGCTCTTCATGAAACTGGACAGTACGAAGATGGAGGCGGTGCAAGGGGGGATAGAAATACGGGTGTGAAATCTCCGCATACCAAGTCATGTACCGCTAAGCATGCTCGAAAGGTATAACTTCTTTAGTTGACCGATGTCGGAATGATATGATCGAAGTTGGGATCCCCCATGTCCTATCAGGCTCTTCCCTGAACCAAAGCCTGTAATTCCCGTTCATCGGCCGATACTCAAGAGACGAAATCAGTATCGGGTACGGGATAGTCTGACGATACCCAAACTGACGCATGCACCGATCAGGCTGGTACGGCTCTACTATATTAAGATGTCTGATAAAACCCGAGTAGAGCGATACCCTAAAATTTACCTGGGAACGGTTCCCGTATGGCAACCATCGGACATGCTCCGACCTAAGATCGTCTAAACTGCGGTGATACATCTGAAAACACTCAAAATCACCCTTAGACTAAGGCAAGCGGGCCCAAGCCTAGACTAGAGGTCGGTTCTCGAGATAGAATCTGGCGCCGGGTCAAACTTGGGAAAGTACTCGTATATCCATGTGATACCGTCGTTTAGTACCAAAATTAAATTTATAATTCCAAACTAAAACTATAGCTAGTGATAGTAAGGGTCGAACCACAGAGAGACAAGGTTGATTTTGTTTGCTATTTTTCAGTTTATAAAAGTAACAATTAATTGGGGGGTTTTGAGTTTGGTTGATTAAATGGCTAATTGCTAAAATGAATATTCTCAACAAGATGAAAGGGGATCGGGGACTTCGGTTTACCATGGCAAAAGTCAGGTCAGTAAGGTAGCAGAGGTCTTATAATACGGTCTCAGGGAATGTAAGCTAACCTTTCGATCGATGCTCAATTAACCTTACGGTCTATTTATTCCCTAGAATTTCTCAAAGCCTTCGCTCAAGGGAAATTCGTAATCTAATGATAATACAATTTACTAATCTTTCAATCTAGTAAAAAGGTTTATCAAAAGACAACAAGACCAATACAGAAGAATTCATACTACAAAACAATCCTTATTTCTACCATGGCTCACCTCGTTCCCAATCAAAGAAATTACCTACGCATAATTAAATCTATACTAACTTCAGAATTAATAGTAAAGAGCAAATTTGACATAATTGAATCAAACTAAAACAAAAGGGAGGAACTCAATCGCTGAAATTAAATGGATGAAAACAAGAATCGAAATAACAAGGAAATAAGGAAGAGAAAGAATTGCACAAAAGGTTACTAATTGAATTCAAGAACAAAGTATTGATATCGAAGGTTTCCGTCTCCAAGCTAGATCTAAAAACTGAGTTTTCCAATAATGAAAAGCATCCCTAAAAGTTGCTGCGTTCTCCTGATAAAGAGATACTGAAAGTTAATTACAAGTTGGCCTTTTAAAAGTCTAACACGAAGAAATACGTATCAGCTCGAAAACTGGTCGATCGACCGGTCAGCGTGGTCGATCGACTGGTTGTAACAGTCCAGTAGCTTCTGATGAGCTTCAGTGGTCGATCGACCTTACAGCCTAGTCGATCGATCGATGGTCTTTGTGCGAAACACTTCTTCTCTTCAAAAACAGCTCCTCACTCCAATGCACGCATCCCGAGGTGAGTGAGTACGACTCTCCTTCTTCTGGGCTTCCTTGAAGTTGCCTCCGGAGAACGAATCAGGCTTGATTTAGCTTACTTCCACTCATCCCTACAATAAATCGTAGAAAATGCAAAGTAAACCGTTTCGGGAGAAATAGCAGCCTTAAGCTAACAATTATGCATGGAAATACGTGCCAAAACCACAGATAAAGTGCATAGAATATGCACGTATCAAATCTCCCCAAAACAAACCTTGCTTGTCCCCAAGCAAGCACTATGACCCGTATAAAAACTAAATGGAAATGAGTACATTTCAGAGCTAACTACAAGTTAATGCCAAACCGTTTAATGCACATAGTCAACTACTGCAAAGCTTAATTCAAGTGAACAAATTTATGCATATCATGGAATTTAATCGGGCGTTCGACCTTGCAAGATTCATACATTCGGACTCTCCCGGGCCACTCTTTTCTCAGCAAAGCAAATGGTAAGATTATATGTAAAAGAGAGGGAAGAAAAATACAGTCTCTCACCTAGACTACGACCGACAAAACATGTATGCCTGACTAGCATGAATAATGATTCTAGCTATCGTACATACGCATAACCACCGTCAAGGACTATCACATGCCGAACTATTGCAAGATTTGGATATGTGAGGCTAAGTGGGAAAGAAGGGGCAGAACAATTATGGAAAAGTGAAGGTAAGAGCCAAGCTAGTACCTAACGAACCATTAGGAACCGTATCCCGTTCTTCCAACTCAACATAAAAACCATGCCTTTAGTGACTAGGCAACACAAAATCCCAAACAAACGCCTCCAATTCATGAGGTAAGCACATGAGGCGTGTTCTTATTTCAACCAAGACCTTATTATTTTCAAAACTCTCTTTTTTTTTCCTTTTTCTGCCTGTTTCTTTTTCTTTTCTTTCATTTTCATTTTTTTTTTCAACCTCTGAACTGGTGGTCGATCGACCAGTGATGGCAGTCGATCGACCACCCTTACACAACCAGAGCCTTCTGCCTAGGTAAGTCCTTTTTTTTCATTTCTTCTAAAATTCTTTCTTTCATTTCAAAAAGACACAACCCCTTCACTTCTCATCAATACTCACTCCATCAGTACAAACGAACAAAAACTGCTTCTAATCCGACAAAAATTCCTCTACTACTTCCTAGCTTGGCACAATGGTAGGCTAAGTATGGGATGTAGTTGAGGGCAACTGGCAGTTATGGCTTATAGTGGAGTTAATGAGGTAAAACGAGAAAGGGGGAGGATGCAATAGTTCTCAAAACATTCAATACCGACCACAAACCAATGCGTATAGGCAATAAGCAATCAAAATTCATACACGTGCAAAACATGAAATGAAGGGAGTACTACTCTCAATCCTAAATTAACCGGTCATGAATGTCACCAGTTATAGGCTCTATATCTCAGAAAGTATAAGTAGTTTGCCAAAAGTAATGAGTCAAGTCTAATTACCCGAAATGAATTCCATAACAAAAATTGAGAAATCACTTATAATTCTCGCTAAACAGTTGTGAAAAGGGCATGGAATGGCATATTTGACTAATAGTGCAAAATCATCATTAATAACTCCAATCCGACTCAACTATATGCAAAAGTAAACGTGATATTTTTTGATTGATTTTTTTTTTTGAATTTTCAAATTTTTTCTTTTTGAATGAATGAATGAAAACAAAAACACAAATGCAAACAGAAATGCACTAAACATGTGACTGAAATGCAATAAAAGGAAACAAATGCAGATGCAAAACAAAAGGCATATGCAAATACCCTCCCCAAACCAAAACGCACAATGCCCTCATTGTGCTCAGCAGCAAATCACCAGCAGAAAAATGGGCGAATAAAAGCATAATAAAATAAAAGGAAGCTAATAGAGAAAAGAAGAAACTCACAAAATACGACCTCCCCAAACCAGCCAAAAACGGGGAGGTCACCAGCATCTAATCTCCACCATCGTAGTCAGAGTCACTGTCCTTTCCGGACCCCGAGTCGCTCCCCTCGTCCGCCTCAGCAGCAGCGGCAGTGGCTCGCCTGGAAGTGGAGGCACCAGCAGTAGTAGTGGGAGGGGGTCTCCTAGCAGGCTGAGGGTAGCCGCCCACAGGAGGGACAAAGAAGGAAGGGTGAGTCCAGTCACCCTGTGGGAGCATCCCTCCCCGGGCTAACTCCTCGTAAACCGGGTAGAGGGCTAGAGCCGTGTCTAGCCTGTGCTCGTTGAAACTCCTGCACAAATCACCCAATGCACGTGACATTGCCCTCTGGTCCATGGCCGGAGGGACAACCAAAGGAGTAGGTGCTCGAAAAGTGGCCGGGTAGCCAGTGGGAGCAGGAGTGGAGGAAGAGGGTGCCTGTCCAGTGGAGGCACGAGCTCTCCTCAAAGTGCTAGCAGAAGCAGTGGACGCCCGCAGAGGAAGCCTGTAGCTAGGCAAGGGCGGCCGAGCTGCCCCCTCAACAGTGGTAAGTGGCAGGACAGGAGGGTAGCCAGTAACAGGGATGCGGTCACAGATGAAGTAATCTATCTTCCACCGCATCTGTCTATCAACCTAATATACAGCCCTCGCATAAGGAAGGTCCATGAAACGTTGGTCAGGGTCGATGGGGTCCTCCTGTCGGGGGAAAAGTAAAACAAGGCGGTTGGCGATACGTGTCACCAACTCGCCACAAGCAATGGTGGTCAAAGTGCACTCACTGACAGTCTGAAAGTGAGCGGCAGTCAAGTAGGCAATGTTATATATACGGGCTGTCCGACTATCAACGTTCAGATAGCCCGCCAAGATCGAAAGCTCAATATTATTCACGTTTTTAGACTCTTTACGGCCAAAAATGGTATTACCCATTAGCCGCAGAAAATAACGAAGAGGGGGCAAATGGACGGAAGTGCCCGTCCTTTTTGACCCGTAAAAGTCACTGATACAAGACCACATGACTCGATGAGTATCAGAGGTGTCCGAGGTTCTGCCCTCGAAATAAAGACCCAGAAAACCCGCAAAATCAGCCAACGTCAGAGAGTAGTTGACATTGAAAAGTCGAAAGGAAATGCAAGGGTTGGTCTTATTAGCCAAGAAAGCTTTCGAGTCAAAAGCATAAGACGAAAATAATTCAAGGGTCAAAACATAATACGTGAACTCAGCCATGTCCACTAAACCTGTCATACCCGTCCCATTTAGCAGGGACACAACCGACTCATAACAGCCTAATTTCTCCAAAGTATCTTTATGGAGAAATCGGGTAGCTGTGACCTTCATCTTCGAAACAAAAAGAGAAAATTTAGCACGTTGCGTAGAATTAGCAAAGATAACCTGCGGATAGTCAGGTAGACTATCCGTGGTAGCTTCTATCAGCTGTGGCGGTCCTCGTGGCCGCTTGGCAGCCCCTTGGCTTGATTGTCCCTCGTACATGTGCTCCTTTCCTTTTGTCATTGTTATTACCTGTAATTGACGCATTAGCAACGAGAAACCCCCTAGCAATGTCAATTTCTGGACCCGAATCAAAATCAAAACTGGAAAGCAAATTAGGGTTTCGAAAAAATTGGGGGAAACGGCTTTAAACACATCCCAGCTGCTTATTTGCTTTGAAAATCATGGGGGAAAGGGTAGATTAAGCAATTAAAGTATAAAGAAGGCAAGAAATCAGTCCCAAAAATTGATTTCCCCAAATCGATTTTTCCATCTCAAATGCATATAACTCGAAAATGTCGCATAGAAACCACAATAAAATCGAAAATAGAGCATGGGAATGAGATTAGAGACATACCTTGAAGATTTCCTTGAAGATTAAAGCAAGAAAGGAAGAGATTAAGACGGAATTTGCAGAGAAATCGCGAAAAAGGGAGAGAAATAGGGTTTGCTCATGATTTTCTGATTTTGGGAAAGTGAAAGAATAAAAGAATAAAGGATGAAGACTTCCCTTATTAGCTGCATTCTGAACCCGCGAACTGGTCGATCGACCAGTTGACTTGGTCGATCGACTGGTTTTCCATATTCACGGCTTCTGGACTTCCCTTGGTGGTCGATCGACTATATGACCCAGTCGATCGACCAATCCCATATACACAGTAGCCTCTGTTCCTCCTCTGCAGTCGATCGACTGACTCACTTAGTCGATCGACTGCTATCGCTGGCAATTAGACTTTAATTCGTCAAAAATTCATTTTGCCATCATAACTTCCTGTCTTTCTCTCGCAAATATCCAGTAAACCATCTACGCACTTTGCATAAAATAAGTTCCTGCAAAAATTATCAAAGGCGCGCAAGTTTTCCAAACCAAGAAATTGCAAATTAAAATAAATAAAAAAAACAAAAACAAAAAACTTAAAATGCAAATTGAATGAAATAACAAAATAAAATTCCTAAATTACAAAAAATTACAACCTGGGTTGCCTCTCAGTTAGCGCTGGTTTAAGAGGTCCCGCACGACCTTTTTACCTCAATTTGCATCATCTGATAACGGGTCGAAGTACAAAACCTCGACTTTCCCAACATATGCATCTGATCCGTGATAATGCTTCACATATTGGCCATTAACCTTGAACCTTTCTCCAGCTGAGGTCTCCAATTCAACTGATCCGAACTTTGTAACTGCTGTGACCGTATAGGGGCCGGTCCACCTGGATTTCAGCTTACCAGGAAATAAACGGATACGAGCGTTAAAAAGAAGTACCTTATCGCCAATATGGAACTCCCGCTTGATGATTCTCTTGTCGTGCCAGCGCTTTGTTTTCTCCTTGTAGATCCTTGCATTGTCATAGGCCAGCAGCCTGAATTCCTCTAACTCATTCAGCTGTGTCATGCGTTTCTCACGAGAAAGGTTAGGATCCAAATTCAAATCACAAATAGCCCACCAAGACTTACGCTCTAACTCAACAGGTAAATGACATGTCTTACCATAAATCAATCGGTATGGTGACATCCCGATTGGCGTTTTAAACGCAGTTCTATAAGCCCATAAGACATCATCTAACTTAAGACTCCAATCCTTCCGTGATTTAGAAACAACTTTAGCTAAGACTTCTTTCAATTCTCTGTTAGAAACCTCAACCTGACCACTAGTTTGGGGATGATACCCCAAACCTCTACGATGTTGGACACCGAATTTAGTCAATAAAGCACTAAGTTGTTTCTCTTTAAAATGCATTCCCCCATCGCTAATGACAACCCGAGGGACACCAAAACGAGGGAAAATTATCTTTTTTAACAGTTTAATCACGGCCTTTGCATCGCAATGGGGGGTAGCGATAGCTTCCACCCATTTGGATACATAATCTACAGCTACGAGGATATATTTATTACCTTGACTGCTCGGAAAAGGTCCTTGATAGTCAATGCCCCACACATCGAAAATCTCAACCTCAAGAATGCCTACCTGTGGCATCTCATGTCTCTTGGAAATATTCCCCGATCTTTGACAAGCATCGCACTCAGCAACAAAATTGACACAATCTGCATGCAAAGTTGGCCAGTAGAAACCAGATTGGAGTACCTTAGCTACAGTCCTCGACGGACCGTGATGACCACCATAAGCAGAAGAGTGGAAAGCCTCTAGGATATCCTTCACCTCCCACTGAGGTACGCATCTCAGGATGAGACCGTCTGCGCATTCCTTGAAAACATAAGGATCATCCCAAAAATATTGTCTAGCATCATAGGCGAACCGCTTCTTCTGCTGCCAGGAAAGCTCGGGTGGTATCCTACCTGTCACAGCAAAGTTGGCAAAATCATCAAACCACGGGGGTGGATAAGACCCTGAAGTAGTAATAGCTAAAAGACTCTCATCAGGAAAAGAATCATTAATAGGTAACGAATCCTCCCTTTCTGTCAGCTGCAGACGAGATAGGTGGTCAGCTACCACATTCTCTGCTCCTTTCTTATCTTTGATCTCCAGATCAAACTCCTGCAAAAGGAGTATCCACCTCAAGAGCCTCGGCTTCGCATCTTTCTTAATAAAGAGTGTCTTCAACGCTGCATGGTCAGTATAAACAATAACCTTAGAACCTAACAAATAAGACCGAAATTTGTCTAAGGCAAAAACAACAGCTAGAAACTCTTTCTCAGTGGTAAAGTAATTAATTTGAGCCTCATCCAGAGTTTGGCTCGCATAATATATGGCATTCAGAGCTTTATTCTTCCGCTGTCCCAAAACTGCACCGACCGCATAATCGCTGGCATCACACATGATCTCAAATGGGAGGTTCCAATCAGGCGGCTGAATGATTGGCGCAGAAACTAGGGCCTCCTTTAACCTGTTAAAAGCGGTAAGGCACTCATCCGTAAATTCAAAGACAGCATCCTTAAGGAGCAAATGTGTAAGTGGTTTAGCAATTTTTGAAAAATCCTTAATGAAACGCCGGTAAAAACCAGCGTGATCAAGGAAACTCCTCACTCCTTTAACATTCACGGGAGGAGGTAATTGCTCAATCACCTGCACCTTTGCCTTATCAACATGTATACCTTTATCAGAAATCAGATGTCCTAACACAACTCCCTCATTGACCATAAACTGACACTTTTCCCAGTTTAAAACAAGATTAACATCTATACAACGCTGCATGACTTTGTCAAGGTTAGCTAAACAACGATCAAAGTCACTACCATAAACTGAGAAATCATCCATGAATACTTCCATAATATTTTCTATATAATCAGAAAAAATCCCCATCATGCACCTCTGAAAGGTAGCAGGGGCGTTACACAATCCGAAAGGCATTCTACGATATGCAAAAACACCCTGTGGACAGGTAAAAGTAGTCTTACTCTGATCGTCCGGATGAATAGGGATCTGAAAGAACCCTGAATATCCGTCTAGAAAACGGAAAAATTTGTTAGAAGCAAGTCTTTCAGTCATTTGGTCAACAAAAGGGAGGGGGAAATGGTCTTTCTTGGTGGCGGCATTCAACTGTCTATAATCAATGCACATCCGCCACCCTGTCACTACTCGAGTTGGTATTAATTCATTTTTATCATTTTTAACCACGGTAGTCCCTCCTTTCTTCGAGACTACCTGAACTGGGCTAACCCACTTGGAGTTGCCAACTGTATAAATAATACCTGCATCGAGTAGTTTCATCACCTCAGCCATAACAACTTCCTGCATCTTCGGGTTCAACTTACGTTGACCCTGTCTGTAAGGCTTGTGGCCTTCTTCCAACTCTATCCTGTGCATACAAACATCAGGGCTGATGCCCTTAATGTCATCCAAAGAGTAACCCGTGAGCTTTCTGTTCTTCTTAAGTACACATCAAAGCAGGCATATTTGGTCATTATTAAGCTTAGAGCTAACAATAGTTGGAGTCTTGCTCCGTATCATCTAGAAAAACATACTTAAGATTGGGAGGAAGTGGCTTACGCTCTGGCACCTTTACCTCTACAGCATAGACGGAATCAGCTTCAATGGTGTAGCAAGTGTTGACCAAGTTCTCGTTGGCCAAGCTCAAAAGCATCTCATCTTCTTCGTCATTGAGCTCGTAGCTCTCCATTGAGGCTACCAAAGCATTTGGCTCCTCAGCATTCTCCATTGTATTACCTGCACACTCACCTAAACGGGTTAGATCAGCTAAGGGATCCTTGGTTAAGGATTCCCTCTAATTACAAGTAACAGCCCTGTCAACAATATCAATGGAATAACACGTATCCTCATCAAGAGTTCGATCGCCTTGTGAGCAAGATCGAACTCAATGGTGTCATCCCCTACCTCTAAGGTGATGGTTCCGCTTTTGACATCTATTACTGCCCGTTTGTATGTAAAAACGGTGCCTAAAATAATAGGTATCGATTGTCCTCCGCAATGTCCAAAACAACGAAATTGACAGAATAAAAAACTTACCCACTCGAACGGGTACATCCTCTAGAACACCTATAGGTCTCTGAGTCGATCTATTTGCCATTTGAACGGTAATATCGGTCACCTTAAGTCTACCAATGTTTAACCTTTCGCAAACAGAATACGGCATGACACTGACACTGGCCCCTAAGTCACAAAGGGCCTTTCCAATTACGTGGTTACCTATAGTGCAAGGAATTGAGAAACTACCCGGGTCTTTTAATTTAGGTGGCACATTAATTTGCGAAAGAGCATTACACTCTTCCACAAAAGCAACATTACCATCATCACGAAAATTTCTCTTACGATTTAAAATATCTTTCATGAATTTAGCGTAAGAGGGTACCTGGGTAATTAGATCCGTGAAAGGGACCGTTACCTCGAGATTCTGGACCATCTCCAGAAACTTACCAAGCTTACGCTCCAGCTTAGTAGCCTTCAAACGCTCCGGATACGGATCGCACATCGCCGTAGGATTAGTAACCTTCGGCTTCCGTAGGTTTAAAACCCCCGTCAAATCATCAATGAGTGAGGAATCATGTGGACTAGTTGACGGATTTGCATCCTGCTCTAGAGTTCCAGTCGATCGACTGATATGAGTGGTCGATCGACCCACTTGGCTAGGCGTGAACAGTTCCTGACCAGAATTGAGTTCGTCAGGTGATCCAGTCGATCGACTGGTGATGTTGGTCGATCGATTGTTGTGATGGTGGTTGGTGAATAGTTTCGACCAGAAACTATTTTATCTCGACGCTTGATCGATCGATCGACAATGTTGGTCGATCGACCGGAAATCGCAATTGAGCTCGTTTTTGCACGAATTTAAACGAGCTTCTTCATCATTTCCGAGTCTTCCTTTGGCTTGTCGGGACTTTCATAAGAGAGGCCACTCCTGAGATTAATGGCGTTAATCGTTTCAATCGGCCCTTCACATTTGCTTGAAGAATTAGCGGCTTGCTTAGCCTCTATATTCTCCAATTGCTTCACAAAATTCCTTGAGGACTCAATCCCACCGCTTCCATATTCGCCACTTGAACCAAAAGTAGTTGGACCATTTCTCTCAACTTCTCGGTCTCATCTGAGTTTTGAACAGTTACTTCAACTTTCTCCTTGGAAGCTTCAGAAATCTCGAGCTTCTCGAGACGGGTAGAAATAGAAGTTATAAGTGTCACAACGGCACTCATTTCATCACTTTGCTTTCGGGACTTTCCACGTGAACTTCCAAACTCAGCTCTATGGACCGCCATCTCCTCAATAGTGTTCCAACCTTTATTCTGACCGGTATTGTTTTGGAACCGCCATTAGCAAAATGCATCCAGGATGACCTTGTAATCATCATATAGCGCATTATAAAATAGATTGCAAAGATACCATTCTTTGGAAACCATGGTGAGGGACGGCTCGGACCAAACTTTTGAAACGTCCCCATGCTTCACAAAAACCTTCATCGGCTCCTTCTGGAAACTTGTGATTTTACTTCTCAAGGCGTCGGTCTTTGAAAGTGGGAAGTACTTCTTGTAGAAGGCTAATGCTAGAGATGTCCAAATCCGTTACTCATTTGCTACCCTATCAAGGTAGCGATACCAATCTCGCGCTGAATCCTTCAAGGAGTATAAGAACATCAACCCCTTTACTTCATCCTGAGTCACCCCAGCTGGTATAGGTATAGAACAGCAATAGTCTGTGAAAATCTCCATATGCTTCAAGGGGTCCTCATCGGTAAACAAACAAATTGATTTCGCTCCACTAAATCGATATAAGAGGAACGAAATTCAAAGTTACCCGTAGTAGGGGTAGGTAACTGGTGCCTCTTTGGAAGATGGTGTTCCTTTGGCTGTAGATTATCATATATTGTAGCCATAATTGCCAAAATGAGAGTACTCAAGTCTTCCTCTCAAAAACCTGTCTTCTAACTGTGCAAAAGCAAAACTAGAAGCAAAGGTAAGCAACGGCCTCAAGGAACAAAAGTTCCTTGAGACTAGAAAAATAAACTAAAATAAAGCAAACAGAATTACACCGTCTCCCCGGCAACGGCGCCAAAATTTGATACCGTCGTTTAGTACCAAAATTAAATTTATAATTCCAAACTAAAACTATAGCTAGTGATAGTAAGGGTCGAACCACAGAGAGACAAGGTTGATTTTGTTTGCTATTTTTCAGTCTATAAAAGTAACAATTAATTGGGGGGTTTTGAGTTTGGTTGATTAAATGGCTAATTGCTAAAATGAATATTCTCAACAAGATGAAAAGGGGATCGGGGACTTCGGTTTACCATGGCAAAAGTCAGGTCGTAAGGTAGCGAGAGGTCTTATAATACGGTCTCGGGGAATGTAAGCTAACCTTTCGATCGATGCTCAATTAACCTTACGGTCTATTTATTCCCTAGAATTTCTCAAAGCCTTCGCTCAAGGGAAATTCCTAATCTAATGATAATACAATTTACTAATCTCTCAATCTAGTAAAAAGGTTTATCAAAAGACAACAAGACCAATACAGAAGAATTCATACTACAAAACAATCCTTATTTCTACCATGGCTCACCTCGTTCCCAATCAAAGAAATTACCTACGCATAATTAAATCTATACTAACTTCAGAATTAATAGTAAAGAGCAAATTTGACATAATTGAATCAAACTAAAACAAAAGGGAGGAACTCAATCGCTGAAATTAAATGGATGAAAACAAGAATCGAAATAACAAGGAAATAAGGAAGAGAAAGAATTGCACAAAAGCTTACTAATTGAATTCAAGAACAAAGTATTGATATCGAAGGTTTCCGTCTCCAAGCTAGATCTAAAAACTGAGTTTTCCAATAATGAAAAGCATCCCTAAAAGTTGCTGCGTTCTCCTGATAAAGAGATACTGAAAGTTAATTACAAGTTGGCCTTTTAAAAGTCTAACACGAAGAAATACGTATCAGCTCGAAAACTGGTCGATCGACCGGTCAGCGTGGTCGATCGACTGGTTGTAACAGTCCAGTAGCTTCTGATGAGCTTCAGTGGTCGATCGACCTTACAGCCTAGTCGATCGACTGATGGTGCTGTGCAGAAACACTTCTTCTCTTCAAAAACAGCTCCTCACTCCAATGCACGCATCCCGAGGTGAGTGAGTACGACTCTCCTTCTTCTGGGCTTCCTTGAAGTTGCCTCCGGAGAACGAATCAGGCTTGATTTAGCTTACTTCCACTCATCCCTACAATAAATCGTAGAAAATGCAAAGTAAACCGTTTCGGGAGAAATAGCCGCCTTAAGCTAACAATTATGCATGGAAATACGTGCCAAAACCACAGATAAAGTGCATAGAATATGCACGTATCAAATCTCCCCAAAACAAACCTTGCTTGTCCCCAAGCAAGCACTATGACCCGTATAAAAACTAAATGGAAAGGAGTACATTTCAGAGCTAACTACAAGTTAATGCCAAACCGTTTAATGCACATAGTCAACTACTGCAAAGCTTAATTCAAGTGAACAAATTTATGCATATCATGGAATTTAATCGGGCGTTCGACCTTGCAAGATTCATACATTCGGACTCTCCCGGGCCACTCTTCTCTCAGCAAAGCAAATGGCAAGATTATATGTAAAAGAGAGGGAAGAAAAATACAGTCTCTCACCTAGACTACGACCGACAAAACATGTATGCCTGACTAGCATGAATAATGATTCTAGCTACCGTACATACTTATAACCACCGTCAAGGACTATCACATGCCGAACTATTGCAAGATTTGGATATGTGAGGCTAAGTGGGAAAGAAGGGGCAGAACAATTATGGAAAAGTGAAGGTAAGAGCCAAGCTAGTACCTAACGAACCATTAGAAACCGTATCCCGTTCTTCCAACTCAACATAAAAACCATGCCTTTAGTGACTAGGCAACACAAAATCCCAAACAAACGCCTCCAATTCATGAGGTAAGCACATGAGGCGTGTTCTTATTTCAACCAAGACCTTATTATTTTCAAAACTCACTTTTTTTTTTCTTTTTCTGCCTGTTTCTTTTTCTTTTCTTTCATTTTCATTTTTTTTTTCAACCTCTGAACTGGTGGTCGATCGACCAGTGATGGCAGTCGATCGACCACCCTTACACAACCAGAGCCTTCTGCCCAGGTAAGTCCTTCTTTTTTTTCATTTCTTCTAAAATTCTTTCTTTCATTTCAAAAAGACACAGCCCCTTCACTTCTCATCAATACTCACTCCATCAGTACAAACGAACCAAAACTGCTTCTAATCCGACAAAAATTCCTCTACTACTTCCTAGCTTGGCACAATGGTAGGCTAAGTATGGGATGTAGTTGAGGGCAACTGGCAGTTATGGCTTATAGTGGAGTTAATGAGGTAAAACGAGAAAGGGGGAGGATGCAATAGTTCTCAAAACATGCAATACCGACCACAAACCAATGTGTATAGGCAATAAGCAATCAAAATTCATACACGTGCAAAACATGAAATGAAGGGAGTACTACTCTCAATCCTAAATTAACCGGTCATGAATGTCACCAGTTATAGGCTCTATATCTCAGAAAGTATAAGTAGTTTGCCAAAAGTAATGAGTCAAGTCTAATTACCCGAAATGAATTCCATAACAAAAATTGAGAAATCACTTATAATTCTCGCTAAACAGTTGTGAAAAGGGCATGGAATGGCATATTTGACTAATAGTGCAAAATCATCATTAATAACTCCAATCCGACTCAACTATATGCAAAAGTAAACGTGATATTTTTTGATTGATTTTTTTTTTTGAATTTTCAAATTTTTTCTTTTTGAATGAATGAATGAAAACAAAAACACAAATGCAAACAGAAATGCACTAAACATGTGACTGAAATGCAATAAAAGGAAACAAATGCAGATGCAAAACAAAAGGCATATGCAAATACCCTCCCCAAACCAAAACGCACAATGCCCTCATTGTGCTCAGCAGCAAATCACCAGCAGAAAAATGGGAGAATAAAAGCATAATAAAATAAAAGGAAGCTAATAGAGAAAAGAAGAAACTCACAAAATACGACCTCCCCAAACCTGCCAAAAACGGGGAGGTCACCAGCATCTAATCTCCACCATCGTAGTCAGAGTCACTGTCCTTTCCGGACCCCGAGTCGCTCCCCTCGTCCGCCTCAGCAGCAGCGGCAGTGGCTCGCCTGGAAGTGGAGGCACCAGCAGTAGTAGTGGGAGGGGGTCTCCTGGCAGGCTGAGGGTAGCCGCCCACAGGAGGGACAAAGAAGGAAGGGTGAGTCCAGTCACCCTGTGGGAGCATCCCTCCCCGGGCTAACTCCTCGTAAACCGGGTAGAGGGCTAGAGCCGTGTCTAGCCTGTGCTCGTTGAAACTCCTGCACAAATCACCCAATGCACGTGACATTGCCCTCTGGTCCATGACCGGAGGGACAACCAAAGGAGTAGGTGCTCGAAAAGTGGCCGGGTAGCCAGTGGGAGCAGGAGTGGAGGAAGAGGGTGCCTGTCCAGTGGAGGCACGAGCTCTCCTCGAAGTGCTAGCAGAAGCAGTGGCCGCCCGCAGAGGAAGCCTGTAGCTAGGCAAGGGCGGCCGAGCTGCCCCCTCAACAGTGGTAAGGGGCAGGACAGGAGGGTAGCCAGTGACAGGGATGCGGTCACAGATGAAATAATCTATCTTCCACCGCATCTGTTTATCAACCCAATATACAGCCCTCGCGTAAGGAAGGTCCATGAAACGTTGGTCAGGGTCGATGGGGTCCTCCTGTCGGGGGAAAAGTAAAACAAGGCGGTTGGCGATACGTGTCACCAACCCGCCACAAGCAATGGTGGTCAAAGTGCACTCACTGACAGTCTGAAAGTGAGCGGCAGTCAAGTAGGCAATGTTATATATACGGGCTGTCCGACTGTCAACGTTCAGATAGCCCGCCAAGATCGAAAGCTCAATATTATTCACGTTTTTAGACTCTTTACGGCCAAAAATGGTATTACCCATTAGCCGCAGAAAATAACGAAGAGGGGGCAAATGGACGGAAGTGCCCGTCCTTTTAGACCCGTAAAAGTCACTGATACAAGACCACATGACTCGATGAGTATCAGAGGTTTCCGAGGTTCTGCCCTCGAAATAAAGACCCAGAAAACCCGCAAAATCAGCCAACGTCAGAGAGTAGTTGACATTGAAAAGTCGAAAGAAAATGTAAGGGTTGGTCTTATTAGCCAAGAAAGCTTTCGAGTCAAAAGCATAAGACGAAAAGAATTCAAGGGTCAAAACATAATACGTGAACTCAGCCATGTCCACTAAACCTGTCATACCCGTCCCATTTAGCAGGGACACAACCGACTCATAACAGCCTAATTTCTCCAAACTATCTTTATGGAAAAATCGGGTAGCTGTGACCTTCATCTTCGAAACAAAAAGAGAAAATTTAGCACATTACGTAGAATTAGCAAAGATAACCTGCAAATAGTCAAGTAGACTATCCGTGGTAGCTTCTATCAGCAGTGGCGGTCCTCGTGGCCTCTTGGCAGCCCCTTGGCTTGATTGTCCCTCGTACATGTGCTCCTTTCCTTTTGTCATTGTTATTACCTGTAATTGACGCATTAGCAACGAGAAACCCCCTAGCAATGTCAATTTCTGGAAACTCGAATCAAAATCAAAACTGGAAAGCAAATTAGGGTTTCGAAAAAATTGGGGGAAACGGCTTTAAACACATCCCAGCTGCTTATTTGCTTTGAAAATCATGGGGGAAAGGGTAGATTAAGCAATTAAAGTATAAAGAAGGCAAGAAATCAGTCCCAAAAATCGATTTCCCCAAATCGATTTTTCCATCTCAAATGCATATAACTCGAAAATGTCGCATAGAAACCACAATAAAATCGAAAATAGAGCATGGGAATGAGATTAGAGACATACCTTGAAGATTTCCTTGATGATTAAAGCAAGAAAGGAAGAGATTAAGACGGAATTTGCAGAGAAATCGCGAAAAAGGGAGAGAAATAGGGTTTGCTTATGATTTTCTGATTTTGGGAAAGTGAAAGAATAAAAGAATAAAGGATGAAGACTTCCCTTATTAGCTGCATTCTGAACCCGCGAACTGGTCGATCGACCAGTTGACTTGGTCGATCGACTGGTTTTCCATATTCACGGCTTCTGGACTTCCCTTGGTGGTCGATCGACTATATGACCCAGTCGATCGACCAATCCCCTATACACAGTAGCCTTTGTTCCTCCTCTGCAGTCGATCGACTGACTCACTTAGTCGATCGACTGCTATCGCTGGCAATTAGACTTTAATTCGTCAAAAATTCATTTTGCCATCATAACTTCCTGTCTTTCTCTCGCAAATATCCAGTAAACCATCTACGCACTTTGCATAAAATAAGTTCCTGCAAAAATTATCAAAGGCGCGCAAGTTTTCCAAACCAAGAAATTGCAAATTAAAAGAAATAAAAAAAAAACAAAAACAAAAAACTTAAAATGCAAATTGAATGAAATAACAAAATAAAATTCCTAAATTACAAAAAATTACAACCTGGGTTGCCTCCCAGTTAGCGCTGGTTTAAGAGGTCCCGCACGACCTTTTTACCTCAATTTGCATCATCTGATAACGGGTCGAAGTACAAAACCTCGACTTTCCCAACATATGCATCTGATCCGTGATAATGCTTCACATATTGGCCATTAACCTTGAACCTTTCTCCAGCTGAGGTCTCCAATTCAACTGATCCGAACTTTGTAACTGCTGTGACCGTATAGGGGCCGGTCCACTTGGATTTCAGCTTACCAGGAAATAAACGGATACGAGCGTTAAAAAGAAGTACCTTATCGCCAATATGGAACTCGCGCTTGATGATTCTCTTGTCGTGTCAGCGCTTTGTTTTCTCCTTGTAGATCCTTGCATTGTCATAGGCCAGCAGCCTGAATTCCTCTAACTCATTCAGCTGTGTCATGCGTTTCTCACGAGAAAGGTTAGGATCCAAATTCAAATCACAAATAGCCCACCAAGACTTACGCTCTAACTCAACAGGTAAATGACATGTCTTACCATAAATCAATCGGTATGGTGACATCCCGATTGGCGTTTTAAACGCAGTTCTATAAGCCCATAAGACATCATCTAACTTAAGACTCCAATACTTCCGTGATTTAGAAACAACTTTAGCTAAGACTTTTTTCAATTCTCTGTTAGAAACCTCAACCTGACCACTAGTTTGGGGATGATACCCCAAACCTCTACGATGTTGGACACCGAATTTAGTCAATAAAGCACTAAGTTGTTTCTCTTTAAAATGCATTCCCCCATCGCTAATGACAACCCGAGGGACACCAAAACGAGGGAAAATAATCTTTTTTAACAGTTTAATCACGGCCTTTGCATCGCAATGGGGGGTAGCGATAGCTTCCACCCATTTGGATACATAATCTATAGCTACGAGGATATATTTATTACCTTGGCTGCTCGGAAAAGGTCCTTGATAGTCAATGCCCCACACATCGAAAATCTCAACCTCAAGAATGCCTACCTGTGGCATCTCATGTCTCTTGGAAATATTTCCCGATCTTTGACAAGCATCGCACTCAGCAACAAAATTGCGACAATCTGCATGCAAAGTTGGCCAGTAGAAACCAGATTGGAGTACCTTAGCTACAGTCCTCGACGGACCGTGATGACCACCATAAGCAGAAGAGTGGAAAGCCTCTAGGATATCCTTCACCTCCCACTGAGGTACGCATCTCCGGATGAGACCGTCTGCGCATTCCTTGAAAACATAAGGATCATCCCAAAAATATTGTCTAGCATCATAGGCGAACCGCTTCTTCTGCTGCCAGGAAAGCTCGGGAGGTATCCTACCTGTCACAGCAAAGTTGGCAAAATCAGCAAACCACGGGGGTGGATAAGACCCTGAAGTAGTAATAGCTAAAAGACTCTCATCAGGAAAAGAATCATTAATAGGTAACGAATCCTCCCTTTCTGTCAGCTGCAGACGAGATAGGTGGTCAGCTACCACATTCTCTGCTCCTTTCTTATCTTTGATCTCCAGATCAAACTCCTGCAAAAGGAGTATCCACCTCAAGAGCCTCGGCTTCGCATCTTTCTTAATAAAGAGAGTCTTCAACGCTGCATGGTCAGTATAAACAATAACCTTAGAACCTAACAAATAAGACCGAAATTTGTCTAAGGTAAAAACAACAGCTAGAAACTCTTTCTCAGTGGTAAAGTAATTAATTTGAGCCTCATCCAGAGTTTGGCTCGCATAATATATGGCATTCAGAGCTTTATTCTTCCGCTGTCCCAAAACTGCACCGACCGCATAATCGCTGGCATCACACATGATCTCAAATGGGAGGTCCCAATCGGTAATTTGAATGATTGGCGCAGAAACTAGGGCCTCCTTTAACCTGTTAAAAGCGATAAGGCACTCATCCGTAAATTCAAAGACAGCATCCTTAAGGAGCAAATGTGTAAGTGGTTTAGCAATTTTTGAAAAATCCTTAATGAAACGCCGGTAAAAACCAGCGTGATCAAGGAAACTCCTCACTCCTTTAACATTCACGGGAGGAGGTAATTGCTCAATCACCTGCACCTTTGCCTTATCAACATGTATACCTTTATCAGAAATCAGATGTCCTAACACAACTCCCTCATTGACCATAAACTGACACTTTTCCCAGTTTAAAACAAGATTAACATCTATACAACGCTGCATGACTTTGTCAAGGTTAGCTAAACAATGATCAAAGTCACTACCATAAACTGAGAAATCATCCATGAATACTTCCATAATATTTTCTATATAATCAGAAAAAATTCCCATCATGCACCTCTGAAAGGTAGCAGGGGCGTTACACAATCCGAAAGGCATTCTACGATATGCAAAAACACCCTGTGGACAGGTAAAAGTAGTCTTACTCTGATCGTCCGGATGAATAGAGAACTGAAAGAACCCTGAATATCCGTCTAGAAAACGGAACAATTTGTTAGAAGCAAGTCTTTCAGTCATTTGGTCAACAAAAGGGAGGGGGAAATGGTCTTTCTTGGTGGCGGCATTCAACTGTCTATAATCAATGCACATCCGCCACCCTGTCACTACTCGAGTTGGTATTAATTCATTTTTATCATTTTTAACCATGGTAGTCCCTCCTTTCTTCGAGACTACCTGAACTGGGCTAACCCACTTGGAGTTGCCAACTGTATAAATAATACCTGCATCGAGTAGTTTCATCACCTCAGCCATAACAACTTCCTGCATCTTCGGGTTCAACTTACGTTGACCCTGTCTGTAAGGCTTGTGGCCTTCTTCCAACTCTATCCTGTGCATACAAACATCAGGGCTGATGCCCTTAATGTCATCCAAAGAGTAACCCAGAGCTTTCCTGTTCTTCTTAAGTACACACATCAAAGCAGACAGCTGGTCATTATTAAGCTTAGAGCTAACAATAGTTGGGTACTGCTCCGTATCATCTAGAAAAACATACTTAAGATTGGGAGGAAGTGGCTTACGCTCTAGCACCTTTACCTCTACAGCATAGACGGAATCAGCTTCAATGGTGTAGCAAGTGTTGACCAAGTTCTCGTTGGCCAAGCTCAAAAGCATCTCATCTTCTTCGTCATTGAGCTCGTAGCTCTCCATTGAGGCTACCAAAGCATTTGGCTCCTCAGCATTCTCCATTGTATTACCTGCACACTCACCTAAACGGGTTAGATCAGCTAAGGGATCCTTGGTTAAGGATTCCCCCCAATTACAAGTAACAGCCCTGTCAACAATATCAATGGAATAACACGTATCCTCATCAGCAGGTTCAGTCGCCTTGTGAGCAAGACTGAACTCAATGGTGTCATCCCCTACCTCTAAGGTGATGGTTCCGCTTTTGACATCTATTACAACCCCAGCTGTATGTAAAAACGGTCGCCTAAAATAATAGGTATCATTTGTCCTCGCAATGTCCAAAACAACGAAATCGACAGGAATAAAAAACTTACCCACTCGAACGGGTACATCCTCTAGAACACCTATAGGTCTCTGAGTCGATCTATTTGCCATTTGAACGGTAATATCGGTCACCTTAAGTCTACCAATGTTTAACCTTTCGCAAACAGAATACGGCATGACACTGACACTGGCCCCTAAGTCACAAAGGGCCTTTCCAATTACGTGGTTACCTATAGTGCAAGGAATTGAGAAACTACCCGGGTCTTTTAATTTAGGTGGCACATTAATTTGCGAAAGAGCATTACACTCTTCCACAAAAGCAACATTACCATCATCACGAAAATTTCTCTTACGATTTAAAATATCTTTCATGAATGTAGCGTAAGAGGGTACCTGGGTAATTAGATCAGTGAAAGGGACCGTTACCTCGAGATTCTGGACCATCTCCAGAAACTTACCAAGCTTACGCTCCAGCTTAGTAGCCTTCAAACGCTCCGGATACGGGACTGCAATACTGGCCGTAGGATCAGTAACCTTCGGCTTCCGTAGGTTTAAAACCCCCGTCAAATCATCAATGAGTGAGGAATCATGCGGACTAGTTGACAGATTTGCATCCTGCTCTGGAGTTCCAGTCGATCGACTGATATGAGTGGTCGATCGACCCACTTGGCTAGGCGTGAACAGTTCCTGACCAGAATTGAGTTCGTCGGGTGATCCAGTCGATCGACTGGTGATGTTGGTCGATCGACTGACTGTGCTGGGTGTGAATAGTTTCTGACCAGAAACTATTTTATCTGACGCTTCAGTCGATCGACTGACAATGTTGGTCGATCGACCGAAATATCGGCAATTGAGCTCGTTTTTGCACCAGAATTTAAACGAGCTTCTTCATCATTTCCCGAGTCTTCCTTTGGCTTGTCGGGACTTTCATAAGAGAGGCCACTCCTGAGATTAATGGCGTTAATCGTTTCAATCGGCCCTTCACATTTGCTTGAAGAATTAGCAGCTTGCTTGGCCTCTATATTCTCCAATTGCTTCACAAAATTCCTTGAGGACTCAATCCCGGCTGCTTCCATATTCGCCACTTGAACCAAAAGTAGTTGGACCATTTCTCTCAACTTCTCGGTCTCATCTGAGTTTTGAACAGGTATTTCAACTTTCTCCTTGGAAGCTTCAGAAATCTCGAGCTTCTCGAGACGGGTAGAAATAGAAGTTATAAGTGTCACAACGGCACTCATTTCATCACTTTGCTTTCGGGACTTTCCACGTGAACTTCCAAACTCAGCTCTATGGACTGCCATCTCCTCAATAGTGTTCCAACCTTTACTTTGACCGGTATTGTTTTGGAACCTGCCATTAGCAGCTGCATCCAGGATGACCTTGTAATCATCATATAGCGCATTATAAAATAGATTGCAAAGATACCATTGCTGGAAACCATGGTGAGGGACAGCTCGGACCAAACTTTTGAAACGTCCCCATGCTTCACAAAAACCTTCATCAGCTCCTTGCTGGAAACTTGTGATTTTACTTCTCAAGGCGTCAGTCTTTGAAAGTGGGAAGTACTTCTTGTAGAAGGCTAATGCTAGAGATGTCCAGTCCGTTACTCCAGCTGCTACCCTATCAAGGTAGCGATACCAATCTCGCGCTGAATCCTTCAAGGAGTATAAGAACATCAACCCCTTTACTTCATCCTGAGTCACCCCAGCTGGTATAGGTATAGAACAGCAATAGTCTGTGAAAATCTCCATATGCTTCAAGGGGTCCTCATCTGGTAAACCAGCAAATTGATTTCGCTCCACTAAATCGATATAAGAGGAACGAAATTCAAAGTTACCCGTAGTAGGGGTAGGTAACTGGTGCCTCTTTGGAAGATGGTGTTCCTTTGGCTGTAGATTATCATATATTGTAGCCATAATTGCCAAAATGAGAGTACTCAAGTCTTCCTCTCAAAAACCTGTCTTCTAACTGTGCAAAAGCAAAACTAGAAGCAAAGGTAAGCAACGGCCTCAAGGAACAAAAGTTCCTTGAGACTAGAAAAATAAACTAAAATAAAGCAAACAGAATTACACCGTCTCCCCGGCAACGGCGCCAAAATTTGATACCGTCGTTTAGTACCAAAATTAAATTTATAATTCCAAACTAAAACTATAGCTAGTGATAGTAAGGGTCGAACCACAGAGAGACAAGGTTGATTTTGTTTGCTATTTTTCAGTCTATAAAAGTAACAATTAATTGGGGGGTTTTGAGTTTGGTTGATTAAATGGCTAATTGCTAAAATGAATATTCTCAACAAGATGAAAAGGGGATCGGGGACTTCGGTTTACCATGGCAAAAGTCAGGTCAGTAAGGTAGCAGAGGTCTTATAATACGGTCTCAGGGAATGTAAGCTAACCTTTCGATCGATGCTCAATTAACCTTACGGTCTATTTATTCCCTAGAATTTCTCAAAGCCTTCGCTCAAGGGAAATTCCTAATCTAATGATAATACAATTTACTAATCTCTCAATCTAGTAAAAAGGTTTATCAAAAGACAACAAGACCAATACAGAAGAATTCATACTACAAAACAATCCTTATTTCTACCATGGCTCACCTCGTTCCCAATCAAAGAAATTACCTACGCATAATTAAATCTATACTAACTTCAGAATTAATAGTAAAGAGCAAATTTGACATAATTGAATCAAACTAAAACAAAAGGGAGGAACTCAATCGCTGAAATTAAATTGATGAAGACAAGAATCGAAATAACAAGGAAATAAGGAAGAGAAAGAATTGCACAAAAGCTTACTAATTGAATTCAAGAACAAAGTATTGATATCGAAGGTTTCCGTCTCCAAGCTAGATCTAAAAACTGAGTTTTCCAATAATGAAAAGCATCCCTAAAAGTTGTTGCGTTCTCCTGATAAAGAGATACTGAAAGTTAATTACAAGTTGGGCTTTTAAAAGTCTAACACGAAGAAAAACGTATCAGCTCGAAAACTGGTCTATCGACCGGTCAGCGTGGTCGATCGACTGGTTGTAACAGTCCAGTAGCTTCTGATGAGCTTCAGTGGTCGATCGACCTTACAGCCTAGTCGATCGACTGATGGTGCTGTGCAGAAACACTTCTTCTCTTCAAAAACAGCTCCTCACTCCAATGCACGCATCCCGAGGTGAGTGAGTACGACTCTCCTTCTTCTGGGCTTCCTTGAAGTTGCCTCCGGAGGACGAATCAGGCTTGATTTAGCTTACTTCCACTCATCCCTACAATAAATCGTAGAAAATGCAAAGTAAACCGTTTCGGGAGAAATAGCAGCCTTAAGCTAACAATTATGCATGGAAATACGTGCCAAAACCACAGATAAAGTGTATAGAATATGCACGTATCACCATGCCTGGAGAAACGGTAGACACCCACTAACACCAGTACTATCTCGGGCGATGCTATCCCTAATTGTCGGTACAAGTTGGTCAAACAAGCGGCACCCCAAGCATAGGAATCAACCCGATCATGACTATCAAGCAAGGGCAACAACTGAGCGTTCACTCTATCACCACTCTTATCAATGAAAATAATATGTCCCAATAAAATAAAGAGGCTAGTCGTGCTCGTTGCCTCGCTCAATAACATTCCTCAGCATAGAATGAGTCATGCTCGTTGCCTCGCTCAAAAACATTCCTCAGCTCTGTCGTAAGTGACAGGCTAGTCGTATACCTATAAAAAATAACCAACTGGCTCTAACTAATATAGCTAGGGAAGTCGGGTCGACCTCCACAGGGAGATGGGAAAATGTCAGCTTTGTCTAAGTTCGTCACGGTAACCAATTTGGGGGTTTGAATTTGATTTCTAAGCTAAGAGATGTAAAGGAAGAGAAAAAGGTAAGAGAATGAAGATTAAGCGAATAAGGAGAAAGCAGTTAAGACAGTCGGTTCACCACGATCATTCAGTCAAGCAATCTAGGTCTCAGGTCAATGCAAGTATAGTCTATGGGGCAGTGAATATCTCCTTCCGGTCTCAATTCGCCCTAAAGGACAAATAGCTTAGCTTCCGCCCTCACTATGGTGCCCTAATGTTCGCTACGAGTCTCACCATTTCCAACCTTCCGGTCTAGGTCAAGGTTTACTATGATTAAATGCCTAATTGCGTCGACTCAAATAGACAGAGACAATTAATTGTAGCGATTAACAACAAAGACTACACAAGCCTAATTACAAAAGCCCATACAAAAATAGGCGGAAAAACATAATTATAGGGTAAAACCACTCGATCGAGTGGAATAAAACCGCTCGATCGAGTAACTGAACAGAAATTCCTCTCGATCGAATGAAAGAACCGTTCGATCGAGTAACTCCCTTTAATGGCCTTCTCGATCGAGTATGAAAACTACTCGATCGAGTGATCTTCATGGTATAAAGCATTCGATCGACTAGAAAAGTGGTCGATCGAGCTATTTTAGCACATAAGGCACTTCGACACCTTCCAAAATCAGCTCACGCAACCTCAAAGTGATAGGTTCCAAGCTCTGATTCCTTATTCTCCAGAAATGTATGCAAATGGGGCGAGTTTGGGCTTGATTTATCTTTTTTCCGGTCCGTACCTGTAATTTACACAAGACAAACAAAAGTAGACTATTCAGGGGTATTTTTAGCTAGATGCTACATAAAATAGTACAGAAAAGCGTGTAAAAATGAGGTAAAAACCTTGTATAAAACACACGCATCAGTAAGTAAACCACCATTTTTATAGCGTAGTGGTACCACCTCAGACTCAAGAACTCCATAAAACCTAGCAATCTTCCCCCTCAAACCGCTATCATCGACCTCGGCCATACCATCCACCAACACCTGGCCTGGTCACCACTAACAGGTAGCCCAAGAATATGCTCAAAATCGTGGAGCATAATACTAATCTCACCAAAAGGCATACGGAAAGTTTTAGTATCCGGGTGACACCTCTCGATAAAAGAACTAAGGAGGTTATCATCTAGCCCGGTGGTAAAACAACCCCTCAAATCCCTAAGCCCGCTCGCCTCTACCCTAGCGGCAACAACCTCGCGGAGATATATCTCCCTAATATCCCTCGCAACTTTCGGCCTCTCGTAGCACTTGAGCCACAACCTCATATTCTCCGGGTTAGGGTCCAACCAAGACTTGAACGCAACGTGCCCACCAAAACTTCATAAGATGGCAATGTTACTATGACCACCATGAACGGGTTCTCTCAGGACCCAAGAAGTATCCATCTTCGGCCTCGCCATGTCCGTGCTCTAGGACGTCTCTCTAACACTCGAATAGAGTCCTCTACGATCTCGGGCCAACCTCTGAGTCAACACTCTCTGGGATGACGGGTTCTCTATGACCCAATACTCTCCAACATCCTCGTTCTCCGACAGCTCCTCCTCTCCAACATGTCGGTAACTACCGGCAACCTCTTGTGACCTCGCCTCCTCCGAATCACTACGAACGTGATCGGGAGTACGCATCATAACCATGCGAGTCGTCTCTCTAAGTGGCGATGGTTGCGGGTGATGAGTCTGCTTAACCCGCAAACGACGCTTTGACATCGTAACATTCCGGCCAAGGGTACGATCGTGTCCGGGTAGCGGAGGCGGAGGTTTCATAATGGCATTTCCTCTCTCATTTCGATCTCCCAACAACATTAATCAAATAAAAATTGTTATAAAATACCCTCATCGTCTAGAAAACATAAATAATTTAAAAAATTGGCAAATAAACACATTAAATACGGTTTTTTTTTTAAAATGAATGAACCATGGACGAAATGTTGAGATTCAACAATCGACCATGGACCAAATAAGGAGATTCAACGTTTGACCATGGATTAAACGAAGAGACTCAACGTTCACCATGATGTAAACGTTGATTTACAACGTTTGCCATGGTGTAACACTAAAGAGTCTATCGATCCGAAATACTCAAGGGGGGGGGGGTGAATTGAGGATTTAAAACTTTTGAAAGCTTTTTCGATTGTATGAATATAATTGATTATTTAAAGTTTATTGATTAAACTTTAACTAATCAACTAATGAATGTAAGACAAAATAAACAAACGAACGAAAGAGAGGAGACACACGGTTTTTGAAGTGGTTCAGTTTCACAAGTCGAAACCTACGTCCACTATTCTCTTTTAATAAATTTAGTACCTTTCTACGGATTACAAATTTACTAACCCTACTCGTACAACTAAATCTAGCTGTAACTCAATGAGTACCGTTAAATACTCGAGTGACTAACTTACGCTAATAAGAAAGCACTAATGATTCTTGCAAAGGTTCACATTAATGAACAAGTAAGAAATCAAATAAGCACTATTATCTTATAACAATAACTTAACAAATGAATATACGAGTTTAAAAACACACGACCTTTCAAAAATAACAAAACGGTTTTCTGCTTTGAAACACACGATTTTTCTTTGTGTAAATAAGATCAATTTTTATGCTTAAGGTCTCTGCCTTAAATGTTGCAAAGAGCAAAGTATTTATAGGAAGAAAAGAATAAGGCAACTCGGTTTCTAGAAACCCTTATAGCCGAAAATAGGAGATATATTAACCAATCATATCTTCTATTATTTCTTTCCTAAAAGCCTAAAAGATAATAAAGAATATTCCAAAAGATAGAATATCACAAAATCTCATTTGTGACGGCACGTATCCTCACTTTGGAGTGACGGATACCATTTTCACTCATAAATGACCCAAATAGAGGAGAGAGGGAAGCATATGGGGGTGCCCCCACCTTGTCCCCTCTATTCGTTTTGTGAGTGGCATTATCCGTCACTTGCTCTGACCCGTCTTCAGCAAGACTAATTGATAGAATATAATCTATTCAATTATTATCTTTACTATAAGTTCTAAGATATGATAATATTTTCTATAACTAGTATATCTTTTATCATAAATAAATATATTAAGTAAGATATATAAGATATGTAAAGATATAGAATCTTTACCAAATATATCTTAGTCTACACGAGATGTCACGGCTCATATGCCTCGTGACTCGTGCAAACCCTAGCTCAATATATGGGTTAGAATTTAGGTTTTAAGAGAGGCTTTGTTGAAACCCTAATTAATAGCATGGTCCAACTCATAAGTTGACCCAAAACGACTACTAGTCAACGTTCAACAAGGAACCGAACTCCGCACTAAACTGAGCTTTATCAAGTAAATACTTTTATCAAAACATTTAAAATAAACTTTAAACAATTTTAAAAACAATTTTAAAACATTATATGTCGTGTATAGTAAACTCAGCATCTCAATGTTATTGTAAGAGAGCTATAACATTGAGCTCTTTTACTAGTAATGTTATAGCTGCAAAGCTATAACTTTACTAATTCAAGAAACTCATTCTTGGTTATCATTACGAGATAATCACCTATACTATTCTAATCTTCAGGGAGATCTTCGAGTATAAGCTACGTCATCATCCAAGCTTGATTAATCTTTAGACGGATTTCGACTTCACATAAATCTTTAATGAATCTTCACATCGTTTGATCTTGAATTGAGGCTTGACTCTTGTATATTTCCGTCACAACTTCCTTTGTTGCTTGTATTAAATAAATCGAATCTAAAAGACTTAGACAAATGATTACGCGCAACAAGTATATAAATTATAAAGCACCTTGACATCATCAAAACATAAACATATATACTATATGGTTCAACAAATTCCCCCTTTTTGATGATGGCAAGCCTCCTAATTTTGTGACTAAGTAAAGAGTTCCCCCTCAATATAATACCGTCATCTTAATAATAAAGATCAACGCAAGATCAAGACGATTAACATAAAATCAAAACTTTAAGGACTTTAAGAGACAATTGGTCTTGACAAGGAGCAAGCTTAGGTAGATGCTTACCATAGACGTTCTTTCCCCCTCTTGACATCATCGAAAAGTTAAGAACAAAACTGAAATGACTAGAATAATATAAGACGAGACAAGAGATAAAATGTCATAGAACATAATATTCGCACGCATAACTATAAGCATCTAGAGGATTAATTATCATACAAACTTAAGAAAACATGTTCGATGCCAAAGGGCCGAATAAACACATGTTTAGAGAAATACTTGGGCCATAATCCGCAAGTATATGCCAAAATGGGCCGAATTTAAGTTTGCAAAATACACCATCAAGATAAAGAAAAGATACTAAAAAGAGAAAGTGCTAGATAAGAGAAAGTTACTCGATCGAGTGGTTATCAAGGCAAATAAGCTCGATCGAGTAGAAAAACTACTCGATCGAGTTGCTGCACCTGCAAAACACGAATAAGGAGCAAAGGGAATACAAAAGACGCATAGTTCAGCGTTTAAAGTTCAACAAAAAGCTAAAGGCAAAGAAATAGTTCAACAAAAATACAATAAAACAGTCCGGGTTGCCTCCCGAAAAGCGCAGGTTTAAGAGGTCCCGCACGACCTTTCTGGCATCAATTAACTGGCGGGTCAAGCTCGTTGAAGTACAAGACTTCAACACGATTGTCTGCTTCATTTGCTTCATGATAATGCTTCACATATTGCCCATTCACCTTGAACAGATTTCCCTCGGGACCTTCCAGCTCAACGGATCCAAATTTGGTGACAGCTGTCACCGTATAAGGACCACTCCACCTGGACTTTAGCTTGCCAGGAAATAATCGTAGTCGGGCAATAAACAACAACACCTTCTGCCCGACATGAAACTCCCGAGGTAAAATCCTTTTGTCATGCCATCTCTTCGTCTTTTCCTTGTAAATACGCGAGCTATCATAGGCGTTAAGCCTAAACTCCTCCAATTCATCTAGCTGCAAAAGACGATTCTGACCACACAACTTAGGATCAAAGTTAAGCTCACGAATTGCCCACCAAGCCTTACACTCCAACTCAACAGGTAAATGACATGATTTCCGATAAACTAACCGATAAGGTGATGCACCAATCGGTGTCTTAAAGGCGGTTCTGTAAGCCCATAATGTGTCTTCCAATTTAAGACTCCAGTCCTTCCGTGATTTGGAAACTATCTTAGACAAGATCTCTTTCATCTCGCGATTAGAGACCTCAACCTGACCACTAGTTTGGGGATGATACCCCAAACCACGCCGGTATTGAACACCAACCTTAGACAGAATGGAAGTTAGTTTCTTTTCTTTAAAGTGCATTCCCCCATCACTAATGACGACCCTAGGGACACCAAATCGGGGAAATATGACCTTTTTAAACATTTTTATCACAGTCCTGGCATCACAATGAGGTGAGGCAATTGCCTCAACCCACTTCAACACATAATCGACAGCTACTAAAATGTACTTATCACCTTTACTAGACGGGAACGGTCCTTGGAAATCAATGCCCCAGACATCGAAAACCTCAACCTCTAAGATACCATTTTGTGGCATCTCATGTCTCTTTGAAATGTTCCGTGATCATTGGCAGACATCACAAGCTGAAACAAAAGCCTTAGTATCAGCAAACAAAGAAGGCCAGTAAAAACCAGACTGAAGTACCTTAGCCACGGTGCGCGATGGACCGTGGTGACCACCATAGGAGGATGAGTGACAGCCTTCCAGGACTACTTTGGTCTCCCACTACGGAATACACCGTCTATAGAGACCGTCTGCACATTCCTTAAACAAATAAGGATCATCCCAGAAATACTGCTTAGCGTTATACAGAAAACGCTTCCTCTGCTTATGAGAAAGGTCAGGCGGCAGCTTGCCACTGACAACGTAATTAGCTATATCTGCATACCAAGGTTCTTGGTTAACAATAGAATACAATACGGCAAATAAAGAATCATCAGGAAAAGACTCATCAATAGGTAAAGAATCTTCTCCCTCTTGCCGTGACAGTCGCGACAGATGATCAGCTACAATGTTCTCAGCTCCTTTCTTATCTTTTATCTGCAAATCAAACTCCTAGAGAAGGAGTATCCATCTCAATAGCCATGGTTTAGCCTCCTTCTTAGCAAGGAGATACCTCAAAGCTGCATGGTCAGTAAAAACAGTGACTTCTGACCCAATCAAATAAGAACGAAATTTCTCTAAGGCATAAACTACAGCAAGCAGCTCTTTTTCAGTGGTAGTGTACTTCACTTGAGCCTCATCCAGAGTTCGGCTCGCATAGTAAATTGCATTTAAAGCGTTGTCTTTCCTTTGGCCTAGCACCGCTCCTAGTGCATAATCACTGGCATCATATATTATCTCGAACGGCAAATCCCAGTCGGGAGGCTGTATGATCGACGCAGATACTAAAGCTTGCTTTAACCTGTTAAAAGCAGAAAGACATTCATCAGTAAATACAAAAGGGGCATCCTTAAGCAGCAGCTGTGTAAGTGGTTTAGCAATTTTTGAAACATCCTTAATAAACAGGCGATAAAAGCCGGCGTGACCAAGGAAACTCCTCACTCCTTTAACATTAACAGGAGGAGGTATTGCTGAATCACTTCTACTTTTGCTTTATCAACTTCTATTCCCCTATCAGAAACTAAGTGCCCTAAGACAACTCCCTCGTTGACCATGAAATGGCACTTCTCCCAGTTAAGCACAAGGTTAACCTCAATGCAGCGTTGCAACACTTTATCAAGGTTAGACAGACAGGTAGAAAAATCACTTCCATAAACACTAAAATTGTCTATGAAAACTTCCATAATAGACTCAATATACTCTGAAAATATCCCCATCATGCACCTTTGAAAGGTAGTTGGGGCATTACATAAACCAAAAGGCATCCTGCGATAAGCAAAAACGCCCTGAGGACAATTAAAAGTAGTCTTAGCTTGATCATCTGGGTGAATAGGGATCTGAAGGAACCCTGAATACCCGTCTAAATAGTAGAAAAACTTATGAAAAGCTAACCTTTCTACCATCTGATCAATCAACGGAAGGGGAAAGTGATCTTTCTTGGTGGCGGCATTCAGCTGTCTGTAGTCTATACACATCCGCCAACCAGTCACTACTCTAGTAGGTATTAACTCATTTTTGTCATTCCTAACCACGGTAGTCCCTCCTTTCTTAGGGACTACCTGAACTGGACTCACCCATTTAGAATGACCAACAGAATAGATAATACTTGCATCAAGCAGCTTCATTACCTCAGCCATCAAAACAACTTGCATCTTTTGGTTCAGCCGGCGCTGACCCTGTCTGCAAGGCTTGTGATCTTCCTCTAGCTCTATCCTGTGCATGCAAATATCGGGACTAATCCCCTTGATATCGTCCAAGGAATAACCCAAAGCTTTCTTGTTTTTCTTAAGCACAGCTAACAAAGCAGTCAGCTGATCATTATCAAGCTTAGCACTAACAATGACTGGATATTGCTCAGTATCGTCTCAAAAAACATATTTTAGATGAGAGGGAAGAGGCTTACGCTCAGGTACCTTTACCTCAATAGAGCAAAGGGTACTGATCATCTGTTCCACTTGCTCTCCCTCAGCGTCGGTGAGTCCACGCTCATCTAAATCATCTTTAAGCAAATCCAACACAGCGTCATCATCATCTGGATTATCTGCACACTCATCCAAAAGCATAAGAGCCTCTAGTGGGTCCTTTATAAAAGAACCTGCCCAGAAGTCATAAATAGACTCGTCAACAATATCAACAGAATAACATATGTCCTCTATCATTGGCCGAGCCAAAGTGCTAGGCAGACTGAAAGTAATCGCGTCATCTCCTACTGCAAGAGTCAAACGCCCTTGTTTGACATCGATAATGGCCCCAGCTGTATAAAGGAACGGTCTTCCTAATATAATTGGGGTCCGGGTGTCTTCAGCTATGTCTAAAACAATAAAATCTACTGGTATAAAGAACTTGCCTATTTTCACAGGCACGTCCTCTAAGACACCTAAGGGTCGCCTAACAGATCTGTCGGCCATGTGCAGGGTAATGTTAGTCAATTTAAGGTGACCCATATTTAATTTCTTGCAGATAGAGAGGGGCATGACACTGACGCTGGCTCCTAAATCAGAAAGAGCCTTATCAATTACTTCATTGCCTATAACACAGGTAATAGAGAAACTACACGGGTCCTTCATTTTTGGTGGAGCCTTATTTAAAAGTAAATTACTAGACTCTTCCAAAAAAGAAACGGTCTCAAATTCACTTAGCTCTCTCTTACGCGTAACAATATCTTTCATGAATTTAGCGTAAGTAGGTACCTGGGTAATAAGTTCGGTAAAAGGGACAGTTACCTAGAGGTTCTTGACAACGTCCACAAACTTACCGCACTGTCGCTCAACCTTTGCGTCCTTCGGACGTCCTGGAAAGGGTACTCTGGTAGCAATGAGTGGACCCGCGACTTTATCTTTACCTTTATCAGTGCGTGACGTCTTCACAGCAGGGGAAGATGACACGATTGCAGAATTAGATGTAAAAATACGGTCTCCGCTGGTTCTGGCACTCGATCGAGTATTTTCCTCACTCGATCGAGTGGTTTTGTCTTGGGATTTACTCGATCGAGATGTTTGAATAACTCGATCGAGCTCTTCTAATTCTGGTTCATTCGATCGAGTATAATTTTCACTCGATCAAGTGACTTCCTTTGTCAGAACGTTCGATCAAGGGGAATTTATTGGTCGATCGAGTTCTTCTAATTCTACACCTCTCAATCGAGTAGTATTTATACTCGATCGACCATCTTGATGGATAATTTCACTCGATCGAGGTAAAATTTCACTCGATCGAGTGCCTGGACAATATGCAGCAGGGATATCGTCCGTGAACTCTTCCAAATCGTCATCCGGGGTATCATCAGCTGTCACAACCCCGTCTTCTGGTACTTTTAGCCCCTCGTAGTAAAGCCAGGAGATTTATGGCATTGACTGGGTCGCACGTCGGTGGATGGTTAGCTTGATTCTTCGCGAGTGTTAACTGCGCGACTTGTTCTCTTAACTCCACAATGGCGGTATCATCCTTTTTGCATTTCTCCCCAAACTGTTGTGTTAAGTTCAAAACCAAGGATTTCAGTTCGCTGATCTCCCTATTTGTAGAAGAGGGGTTTGGTTGCGGTATTTGCCTAGAGAGTAGAAACATTCGTCATCTCTTCATATAATTGAGAAAAAGGGACTCATTGCTTTTATTTCTGATAAGCAAGGACGCGCTCTCTTCTCGCCATACAACCAATGGGGTCATGCCCCTCCATACCGCATCTACCGCATATCTCCATATGCTCAGTAATAGCACAAACATGTGCATGCTCACCCATAGTCTCCGTAATCTCTGCTCTACCTAGACTTTTGCTAGGACTCTCCACCTCAGCTGCTACCAACTCGCTAACTTGCCCACTTCCTCGGGGATTTCCATATTCGGCAACATGGATGGCCATCTCCTCAATAAGACGCCACCCTTGATCATCCTATACATTCTTCGTGAATCTCCCCTTAGCTACATTATCAAGGATAGCTCTCTGGTCCGGATATAACCCGTTGTAGAATTGGGTGCATAGGAACCAGCGCTTGAAACCGTGATGAGGCGCAGAACGGACGAGCTTCTTGAACCTAGTCCAAGCCCCATTCAAGTCTTCAGTGAATAATTGCTCAAATGCAGTAATCTGAGCTCTCAACGCATTAGTGCGCTGTGGTGGAAAATATCGCCTGTAAAAGGCCAAGGCAAGGGAATTCAAGTCAGTTACACCGGATGCTTCCTTGTCTAAATCCCTCAACCATTCCCGGGCATCATCAGCTAAAGAGAAGGGAAAGAGAACTCCCTTCACTCTGTCTTGTGTCACCCCAGCAGCAAGAGGAATGGTGGAACAGTATTCCATAAATAGCCCTATGTGCCTGCACGGATCTTCTTCAGGTACCCCCCTGAAAAGATTTCTCTCGACTAGCTGTATGTAGGATGGGTGGATTCCAAAAGTTCCCGATTCAGTAGTGGGTAGTAAGAAACCTTTTGGAAGGGAATCCACCGTTGGCTCTGAATGGCTGGCTATATTCGGCATCCTGGCAGATAGAATTTACAGACTGGAGCAGGTATGACAATGTTCTCTTTATAGAACAGATATCCTGCAAACTAATCAAAAACTTTGCAAAAATGAAATCAGTCTCAAGGAAAACATTCCTTGAGACGATTAACAAACTTAAGTAAAGCAACAAAATTACGCCACCTCCCCGGCAACGGCGCCAAAATTTGACAGGCTAGTCGTATACCTATCAAAAATAACCATCTGGCTATAACTAATATAGCTAGGGAAGTCGGGTCGATCTCCACAGGGAGATGGGAAAATGTCAGCTTTGTCTAAGTTTGTCACAGTAACCAATTTGGGGGTTTGAATTTGATTTCTAAGCTAAGACAGGTAAAGGAAGAGAAAAAGGTAAGAGAATGAAGATTAATCAAATAAGGAGAAAGAAGCTAAGACAGTCGGTTCACCACGATCATTCAGTCAAGCAATCTAGGTCTTAGGTCAATGCAAGTATAGTCTATGGGGCAGTGAATATCTCCTTCCGGTCTCAATTCGCTCTAAAGCACAAATAGCTTAGCTTCTGCCCTTACTATGGTGCCCTAATGTTCGCTACGAGTCTCACCCTTTCCAACCTTCCGGTCCAGGTCAAGGTTTACTATGATTAAATGCCTAATTGCGTCGACTCAAATAAACAGAGGCAATTAATTGTAGCGATTAACAACAAAGACTCCACAAGCATTAAACCTAATAAATCAACCACTATTCCTTCATAATCATGGATTCCCTAGTCTTAGCAAAGGGGAATTTGCTACGTACCATTATTGAATCAACAACAACAATGCATAGATAATCGGAATTAAACATGACAATAATGCTAATAGAGATTGAATAAAGTAATAATAAAAAGCAATAAGAGAAGGAAAGACTTAAAATAGCAATTACGATTAAGAAATAAAAAGGAATAATAATACCGATTACAAGTTCTGAATCCGGGTAGAAAAGAGTAGCCAAGAGTAAAAGGAAGAGAAGAAGTCGGGAAAAAGAAGTGAGGAAGAGTTACGCAGTCTACTCCGTAAAGTAGCACACGAAATCTCTCCCTAAACCTAATCCAAAAGCCTAATTACAAAAGCCCATACAAAAATAGGCGGAAAAACATAATTACAGGGTAAAACCACTCGATCGAGTGGAATAAAACCGCTCGATCGAGTAACTGAACAGAAATTACTCTCGATTGAATGAAAGAACCGTTCGATCGAGTAACTCCCTTTAATGGCCTTCTCGATCGAGTATGACAACTACTCGGTCGAGTGATCTTCATGGTATAAAGCATTCGATCGACTAGAAAGTGGTCGATCGAGCAATTTTAGCACATAAGGCACTTCGACACCTTCCGAAATCAGCTCACGCATCCTCAAAGTAATAGGTTCCAAGCTTCGATTCCTTATTCTCGCTAAATTTATGCAAATGGGGCGAGTTTGGGCTCGATTTATCTTTTTTCTGGTCCGTACCTGCAATTTACACAAGACAAACCAAAGTAGACTATTCGGGGGTATTTTTAGCTAGATGCTACATCAAATAGTACATAAATGCGTGTAAAATTGAGGTAAAACCCTTATATAAAACACACGCATCAGTAAGTAAACCACCATTCTTATAGCGCAGTGGTACCACCTCGGACTCAAGAACTCCATAAAACCTAGCAATATTCCCCCTCAAACCACTATCATCGACCTCGGCCATACCTTCCACCAACACCTGGCCTGGTCACCACTAACAGGTAGCCCAAGAATATGCTCAACATCGTGGAGCATAATACTAATCTCACCAAAAGGCATACGGAAAGTTTTAGTATCCGAGTGACACCTCTCGATAAAAGAACTAAGGAGGTTATCGTCTAGCCCGGTGGTAAAACAGCCCCTCAAATCCCCAAGCCCGCTCGCCTCTACCCTAGCAGCAACAACCTCACGGAGATATATCTCCCTAATATCCCTCGCAACTTTCGGCCTCTCGTAGCACTTGAGCCACGACTTCATTTTCTCCGGGTTAGGGTCCAACCAAGACTTGGACGCAACGTGCCCACCAAAACTTCGTAAGATGGCAATGTTACTATGACACCAGGAACGGGTTCTCTCAGGACCCAAGAAGTATCCATCTTCGGCCTCGCCCTGTCCGTGCTCTAGGACGTCTCTCTAACACTCGAATAGCATCCTCTACGATCCCGGGCCAACCTCTGAGTCAACACTCTCTCGGATGACGGGTTCTCTATGACCCAATACTCTCCAACATCCTCGTCCTCCGACAGCTCCTCCTCTCAAACATGTCGGTAGCTACCGGCAACCTTCTGTGACCTCGCCTCTTCCGAATCACTACGAACGTGACCGGGAGTAGGTATCATAACCATGCGAGTCCTCTCTCTAAGTGGTGGTGGTTGCGGGTGATGGGTCTGCTTAACCCGCAAACGACGCTTCGACATCGTAACATTCCGGCCAAGGGTACGGTCGTGTCCGGGTGGCGGAGGCGGAGGTTTCATAATGGCATTTCCTCTCTCATTTCGATCTCCCAATAGCATTAATCAAATAAAAATTGTTATAAAATACTTGTCGGACTCACTTGGAGCTTAATTTCGGTTACTTGTCGTTAGGAGCACCTAGACCAAAACAATATTTATATCTCCACAAACAACTCTACTATTAGTAAAGAGGTAAGTAAAGGTCGGATCCCAAGGGACGGGTATTGATGTAAGATTTTCAATTGTAAGTAGCGGTGTCTAGGGGTATCACAATTTGGGGTTTGAAGTGGAAGATCACTAAACTAAATAGCAATAAAAGTAAACAAGCAAGATGATTAAAAAAGGGTGTAAACAATTTATAAAAGGCACTAGGGTGTCATGGGGTCATAGGGGATTCATGGGAATTGATCATACAAACATATTCTCAAATTATAAGCAAGCAAATATTGTTGTGATGGATCGAGTTGGTTTATATCTTACAATCCTAGGAAGGTTTGGGTCCCGGAGCCGAATCGATTAGATTGTACAACACCTACAAGTCGACTTAATCCTCCCTACTCAACTATATACATGGTCTAATGAGACTCGAGTTGGTTTATGTCTTACAAGTCTCATTGAAAAGGTAAGTGATGGGTAAAAAATGCAAGGATTCATAGGCTCGCATTTCATCAAACATAACATGTGCATAAGTTGAGATCACAACAAGCAAGCAAATAAATTATGAAAACATATTAAATTAAGCATGAATCATTCCCCATGTTGATTTCCCCTAATTACTCATTAACCCTAGTTAAGGAAACTACTCACTCATTATCAAGTTTAGCATGTTAACAAGGTTGTCAATCACATTAACAAAGCAAGACATGATGAATAAATGAAGATGATTAACAATAATTAAAAATGGATTAAGAGAATTATAGCTACTAATGATTCCAATAATAAAGCAAAGAATAATAGAAGTATTTGATGATTGATTGGAAGGTTGTCAATCTCCCAATAATAACCCAAATAATCTTCATTTACCCAAAATAAAAGATGAACACAAGAGAGATTAAAGAAATGAGATTTGTATTAAGACTTGATTAAAAGTTGATTACAATATTAAGAAGAGATTAGAATGATATAAACTACACTAGAGATTGATAAGAAGAACATGATTATCTAATTTAGACTAATGGGGTATTTATAGTGGGGATTAGGTACAAAAATTATGGATTACTCAGGGCTTAAATGACGATTAAGTCCTTGAGGAATCGCTCCTCTCAAAAGAGATGCCGGTCTCCTTTTTTCCGGTCTTTCCGAAATATGCGCATCCTTCATAGAACAAGAAGAAAACAAAAAGTTGCTGTAACACAATCCGAGCGTCCAAGGCAACGGGACGAGCGGATTGTCTGGCTGCTGGACGAGCGGATTCCTTGGCCGGACGCTCGGATTCTGGCCTTCTTGGACGAGCGTCCCGAGGGTCAAGCCGCTCGGATTCTGGGTCAGTTTCCTTCTTTTCTTCTTTTCTTCCTCCTTCTTATAACAATCCTCGGGGATCTTGTCGGAGATGCAAGGATCTTTCCTCATCATTTCCCATCTACTATAATATGTACAAAGGCCTTCTAGTCTTGTCTTCTCTTTGATGCTTGGTCATTGAATTCAATCAATTTATCTCTATTTTGCCATGAAAATGTAAGGTTTGCACTCCTTTCCTACCAAGGGAACAAAACCTTAAAGAATATGCAAAACAAAGGACTAAAGATAATAAATGACCTAAATATGCACTAAAAAGCATGGGAACAAGGCTAATTGGGGGGCTAAATATGCTCAAATAATGTTTACATCAAATATCCCCAAACCGAACCTTTGCTCGTCCCGAGTAAAGCGGTGAGAAAAACTAGGACCGTTATTTAAACTAACCTAATAGCATAGCCGATATGAGACAATTAGCGGGTCTCACTCCGCCCCTTCAACTCACAACAAGACAACCATGAGGTAAGATGCCTTCTTGCAAGGCAAGGTGGATCTTGCCAAAATGGCGACACATCCAATCACTAAAGCACACAAAATCAAGTAATGGATGCATCTACAAAAGAATAGCCACTTTCCTCATCTAAGTGGCGGAAATTATCTACAAGGGAAGCAATTCAAGGGTACACACTCCTTCATAGATGCAATTTCTTCAAACTACTAAGCCTAGAAGGATACCAATAAATCACCTCCAAGTTGTGTCAAGCTAGGGAACCTTTGTCCTCAATCGTTAAATGCTTTTGTCAAGAATAGACTCTCTATGGTGTTAGAAACACTGGAGGATCACGGAATGCCCTTCTTGCCTAGCCAAGAAGAAGGGTCGTCCCTTCTCTACCATGCAGAAAAATGGATACGATGGATAAAGGGATCGATAGTATTCGAGGTTCATTTGGGAGTTTGCTTTTGTTGTTTGTTTTTCCCCCCAATTTCTTGTGGCATATAACATTTGAGAACACTTTCTTTTGCCATTTCTTTTGATTTTTGGCATTTCAATACTTGACAACTTTTCAACTTTTTGCATTTTCTTTTGAACATTTTCAATGTCACCCCAATTAGTAACGAGGGTGCCTTATATTTGAATCATAGGAGTTTTCATTTTTGTTACTCCTCTTTTCTTTTGATGTATTTTGCAAACTTTTTCTTTTCTTTTCTTTTCTTGAACTCAAATTTGAATAATTTCTTTTTGTGCCCATTCCCTTTGATGACAAAATGTGGTAGAACATGGATGAATGATGGTTGCATGGTTTCAAGGGTCACCTTGGAATAAACGGTAGCCAAGGAGTTATCACACCACAAGGTACTCTTGACTAGGCCTTAATCCATGGGTCAAAGGATACTAGCATGACACATCCTAGGGTGTTCTACAAGTATTCTAACAAGCAAAGTCTTAAGAAGAAAAAGCATCTACTAGGGCCTATATACACTTGTCAAGCTTCCCAAGTAGACGGTTTCACAAAATTTTTCTAACATACAAACTATATGCCATGATGCAACTATCATATATACATCCTAATGCATATGATTCTACCAACTAATATGCCAAATAATCTAAATGCAAGTCCTAAATTCACATTATTTATACCGCATCAATCAAAATAAAGCCACATAGTCATTAACATAGAGAGGAAAAAGGAGATTGGAAAGATCATACCATGCGGTCTTCAATATCCTCATGTCTTGGATGTGGCGTAGTCGATCAATGTCAACAAGGATAGACAAACATAATATATACAAACAATATATACAAGACTACACTACAAGGGAATGAACTTGTTTTTGGATTTTTAATTTTTCAATTTTTTTTGGATTTTTCGAAATGTTTTTGATTTTTTTTGGATTTTTGAATAAAAGTCAAGTTAGAATTTCCCATCCCCACACTAGTATGGTCATTGTCCTCAATGGCCAATATGATAGGAAATTATGCAAGTATGATGCATGATTTCTAAACTAAATGCAAGCTATACTAAGCTACACTACATGATGCATGGGTTTTTGTTATGGCGGAGAGCGTAACTTAGATTACCTCCCGATGCGTATGCATGTACTTCCCCAAACCAAAATAGACATTATTTCTAATGTCTTAAATTTCGGGGTAGTTCATGCACACGAAATGCAATGCATGAAACAATAAATTGTCATTTTGGATTTTTCATGTGGGAACAATCAAAAGAACGCCTTAATAGCGCCAAGGGGTTAGTCCTCCGTGATGCTAGGACTCTCAAGAATATGATCAAGATAAAATAAAGAAAACAAAAGAAGTAGACAAACCATAAGAGTGTAGGAGCCTCCAAGGTTTGCTAATCCTCCATCATATCATCATTTTCCTCCATAGAAGTGGAATCATCTTCACTCCCGCTTTCACTTCCTTGATCTTCCTCACTTCCTTCTCCTTCCTCATCTTGAGCTTCTTCTTCTTCAATGTTCTCTTGAACCTCTTGTTCTTCACCTACCTCTTCATCACCACCCTCATCATCGACAACTTCATCATCAACATTCTCCTCTCCACCCGGTCTTTCACTACTAGATGTGCTTGGAAAGAAAACCTCCCTATCCGCCCAACTAGGCAAAGGACATGATGGATAAAGTAGTCCTTGCCTAGCTAAATGAAGGAGGAGCGGATATTGGGCCTTGTAGGCATCCACTCGATCATTATATGCTTGTTGGTGCATTTCTATCATGAGTAGGGTCAAGTAATCATTTCCTACTTCAACATCCTTGGGTTTGAACTCTTGATATTTGAATGGGTAGGGTGGTGTGACAATGGAGGAGGAAGGCTCTTCGATTTCGCCTCTTTGTTGATGAATGACATACTCGGCTTCCTTGGAGAGTGAAAGAAGGTAGTTTGTTCGGTGAACACTCAATCGGCAAATCTTTGAAGGCAAGGTGAAGGATCTAGCTTCATTGGTTAGCCACCCATAGTTGGTGTTAAGAGGATCATGCTTGACCCACTTAAACTTGTTAATCATGGCGTCCATATCAATGATATGGCCTCCTTTGACCGCTACATGAGTTTTGTCTTTGTTGAAATTTGGGTCAAAGTGCTTGGCCAAATAGGTAACTAGTCCTCCATTCACAATAAAAGCGGTGCCCTCTTTACCACAATCGACATTAAGCCATCTTTCAACCAAAAGCCTTAGAGCATTATATGGCTTAGTATACTTCCTTCCTATGTTCAAGGTCGACTCAAGAAGAACAAAATCGAGCTTGGTAAGATGATTAGTGCTATTTCTTGCTATCAAAGTATTTCCAATGACCTTGTGCCACACTCTAATGCCCGAATGGTGGACTAATAGAGAACGACAAGCATGAAAGCTCACAAATTTCTTTTCGGAAATTGCCTCCCAAAGACGAGCGGGGTCATACTTTTCGGGGATCTTATGGTAGTACGGGGCATCACTAAGGCCTAATATCTTACTCAAAACATCAAAGGTGATGCGTCTATTCACATTTGCAAGACGAAACTCGATGTATTCTCTCGTCTACACCTTAGTAACTTTCAATGAACTTATGAATTCCAAGGTGAGGGAGGGGTATGTCAATTCTCTCATGGTAAACAATTTATCCAATCCCATGGCCTCAAAGAAGACTTTGGTTTGCTCAAGAACACCCAACTTTGTCAAGGCATTTTCACAAATAAATTTTGTAGGCATAATGGTCTTCTTAGCAAAATGGACAAATTTATCCCTATGAGAATCGGAAGTGAAAATTACCTCCGGATAGTCGGATAATTGAGCAATAACCGGAGTTGTTGATGTTGTTGCTTCCATAGGGGGATCTTGTTGTTGAATTTCCAAATTTGCATTAGAAACTACCAAAGCCTTTGAAGCTTTCTTTGCTTGAAGAAGTTGTTGCCTTTTTGAAAGTGCCTTTGCTTTGAGTGCCTTTGTTGCTCCTTTAGTTCTTGCCATTGTTGATTACACCAAAGAAAGATTGAAATCTCCAATTTCTAGCTATGCTCAAATCGATTCAAGATGAAAGGATGTTGCTTTGTATCTCAAAAATCGATTCAAAATTTGAAGATTTTGGTGTTTGAATCAATTGATTTTGTAAAAGGAGTGATTAATTTTTGTTGTGAGGAAGTTTTGATTTGATTTTGTTGAATTTGGTTGAGGAAATCTTGTTATTAGTGATGGAGAGGATGAGGGTTTTGGAGTTTTGGGGTGTATGGGTAGTGTTTGAATGTTGAAAGAATGAAAGAATGAAATGAATGAGGGAAGGGGGTTTAAAATACCCGAAATTTACAAAACAGCAGGGGAAGACGAGCGGCTGGGGGCACGGGACGCTCGGATTCTGCATAAATAGGCTTCAGGAAAACTCGCCACAAGACCAGCTACTTTCAGTGAAGACGAGCGGATTCTGCTATGTGGGACGAGCGTCTTTTCTTTAAGACGAGCGGATTCTGTTACAGGAATTTTTCTTAAGTGTTGCAGCAAAAAGACGAGCGGATTCTCCTTAAGACGAGCGTCTTCTCAGGTGGGACGCTCGGATTTTGTTACAGACCAAATTTTTGATTTTTGCAGCTCAACAGGACGAACGGATTCTTCCTCAGATGCTCGGATTCCTGTAAGACGAGCGGATACCCATTAAGCCGCTCGGATTCTTCTTGGACAACACGGATTCGGGTCCATCCGTGCACTGCACAACCCGTTTCATTTCCATTCTTCAAATATCGTGTTCTTCATTGTAGGGGCACTACAAAGGCATGAATAGCCTAAGCAATTGTTATCCCCGCACCAAGTTAAAGCACTACACATCAATAAAATCATTAGTCCCTCCCTCACTTCTCTAAAAAATGATGAATATCTTGATCAAGGCACAAAAATCCAAAAATGACAAAAATGCAATGTAAGAATTAAAATGCAAGTTAGGGAGTTAGAATATTTACAAATGGTGGTTTGAAGAGGACTCCACCAAACTCTCATCCTTAGTGAGATGTCATGGGGGCATGTTCAAGGTGTTGTTGATGTTACCCAACACCTTGAAGAAGTAGTCGAAAGCTTGTTCATTGTCATGATAAAGATCCTCAATAGATCTTTGCACTTGTTGTCCTTCATGATGGTCTTGATCGATACCGTTGCCAATATAGGGATTGAAAATCCCTTCAAACTCATCATCCCAAAGACCGCAAACTTCGTCTACTTGATCATTAAAAATCTCTTGAGTTGATAGAGACAACTCTCCTCCTTTCTTGATTTGGCCAATGAGGCCATCCTCTTCACTTGTCATGGGTGAGCTTTTCAAGCTCTCTTTGTTGCTATTCTCTTTCTCTTTTGATGGAGCATCATCAAGTTTCTTTTTCCATTGGAATTCCGACTTCTTACCATCATCCTTCCGGCTATAGTGATCAACCATAAAGCATGGTTCATGCAAACGGGGAGCTCTCATGGTCTTATCAAGGTTGAAAGTTATGCTCTCATCTCCCACTTCTAGAGTAAGCTCTCCGTGCTTCACATCTATTACCGCACCCGCGGTGTGCAAGAAAGGTCTACCTAGAATGATTGGAATATTGGAGTCTTCTTCCATGTCAACAATGACAAAGTCCACCGGGATGAAAAACTTCCCAACTCTTACGGGAACATCTTCCCATATCCCTAATGGTGTCTTCGTCGATCTATCGGCCATTTGGAGTGTGATGTTGGTACATTTAAGCTCTCCCATCCCTAACCTTTTACTCACCGAATACGGCATAACACTCACACTAGCCTCTAGATCACATAAGGCCTTGTTAATCGTGGTGTCGCCAATGGTACACGGTATTGAAAAGCTTCCCGGATCTTTAAGTTTCGGAGGTGAACTCCCTTGAAGGATTGCACTACTAACCTTAGTGAAGGCGATAGTCTCAAGCTTTCGGATCGACTTCTTTTTCGTAAGGATGTCCTTCATGTACATCGCATAGGCCGGCATGTGATTGATTAATTCCGTGAAAGGAATCGAGACTTCCAAATTCTTCACAATTTCCATGAATTTTCCAAGTTGGTCATCAAATTTAAGCTTAGCTTGACGAATTGGAAAAGGAAGTCTAATCACAATGGGTTCCTTCTCCTTGGCCTTGTCTTCACTTTTCTTTGAACCTTCTTGTTGGGTTCCTTTGATTGATGATAACATGCCCATTTAATGTGTGCTATCTTAGTTTACCTTTTCAGGATCTATGGTTAAATCAAGCTTGGATTAAGAAGTGTTGAGTTGTTGATCATCCTATTGTATTGAGTCCTAGGCATCATCTAATGTACTAGTTAGAAAGTAAAGTATTTTAGAGTAATAGAAACAGTCAAGACCACTGTTACTTTCACAAGTAACAGCAGCCTGGACTGTTGCCTCAATTCCTAACACTTGAACAATTTCTTATCTTTCAAAAGCCATTTACGTGTCTTATATTTTGAAAGATAACTTTCAGATTTTTACAAGGATTTGGCCTTCTAGAAAAAGTGGTTTGAATAATTATCATTTCAAAATATTTCCTCTTTGTGCAAATTTGACCTTTTGGTCTTTCATAAAACAAGAAATGCTTTTTGCCATTTTTGTGTAAACTTGTCATCATGTGACTTGTTTTCCCTTATTTGTTTTCTGAAATTGCATGATCTCTTTTGGATAATTTCAAACACTTTTTCTCTATTTTGCCTTTTGAATAAGAACCTTCTTTGGTGCAAGTTTGGGAAGTTGTTGAGACTCATCACATGTGATGGTCTTTGACCCTCAAAACCCTAACAACTCCCTTGCTCATTCTCTCTATAAAAGGCGTGCCTCTTCCTCTCATTTCTTCAAGACTTTTCTGAGATTTAATCTAAGTTTGCAAATTATTTTTCAAAGCTTAAAAATCGAGTCATATCATTGCAAAGCTTTTAAAAGTCTTCAAGTGTTACAATCATGGCTACTGTTACTTTAATATACTAGACTCTCTCACTTATGAATTGTTGATCTTGTAAAGTTGTCCACTTCAATTCTTTTTAAGAATAAGTTAGTGGAAGCTTGATCCTTATAACATTCTTAGTGTGTGTGTAGAGTTTAGGACGGAGTAGTCTTCAACTCTTTGGCAACCGGAGTAGGTTGCGAGTTGGCTTGTTCTAGAACGGAGTAGTTCTTGAACTTGTGTCACAACCGGAGTAGGTTGTTGTCTTTTTATTGAACGGGTTTTTCAGTAGTCGGAGTAGATCACTAAAATAAATCAATAAAAAGTAGATTAGACGTAGGCACTTGAGTTTCTTGCCGAACCAATCCAAAAATCTCGTGTTTGATCTTCTTTGTTTTATTCCGCTGCTATTTATCTTGTTTGCTTTGCTTTGCTTAACTTTCAAGTAATGTGATTCCAAAAATCTTGTCACATTTGGTCGCATTTCGTACTCCATAAATCGAGATAAATAGCTACAGTCAGAACAGTTGTTACTTTCATACTTCAGCAAACATTCATTTTAATACTCGTTTAATCTTGCAATATTATTCGAAGTATTCTCTCATATCTTTTGTTCTTACAACTCACTTTAATTAATAAAGTTGAAGTTAAAATTTTTAAATAGTACCTAATTCACCCCCTCCCCCTCTTAGGTACTCAAATCCATTAACTCAACAATTGGTATTAGAGCCTCGTGCTCTTGATCGAGGCTAATCGCCTTAGAGTTTGATTCGTGGGTAATGGATTCCGAGAAACACTCCAAGATCCCGGTCTTTACCGGTTCGAATTTTGGATGGTGGAAACTCAAAATGGAACATTACATAAAAAGCATAGACTATCAATGTTGGAACATCATCCAAAATGAACCTCTTGTCATTGAGGAAACCGATATCTTAAACGGTTTCACCAAGACGAAAGAGGAAAGAAATTACAATGAAAATGACTTCAAACTTGCCGAAAAGAACTCCAAAGCAATGTCGATTCTTCAACGTTGTGTTGGTGAGGGGGAAGTTAGTCGAATCTCTGGATGTCCTACGGCAAAATCTATTTGGGATTCCCTTGTACTTGCCTATGAAGGGACGTCCCAAGTAAGAAAACACCGTGTTGACCTTCTCATGCAACAATATGAGATGTTTAGAATGTCAAAGAACGAGTCCATAAATATTTTCTCTTCACGTTTTTCCTGTATTATTAATGAGCTTAAAAGTCTAGGAAGGAATTTCGAGTCCGAGGACATCATTCGAAAAATCCTTCGTAGTCTAACCTCTAAGTGGCAACCCAAAGTCACCGCCATAGAGGAAGCTAAAGACTTGTCAACCCTATCTCTTCATGAACTAATGGGATCACTAATGGCTCACGAGTTTAATCTCGACAAGCATTCTAGTGAGTCCTCAAAGGGAAAGAGTCTCGCCCTCACATCCTCTCCAAGTGATGGAGAAGATGAGGAGGAAGACGAGTTCGCTATGTTCACAAGGCATCTAGCCGGGTTAGTCAATGGTCAAGGAAACAAAAGGTTCACTAATAATTACTCGAAAAAACGCTTTCCTAAGAAATGACCTAACTCCACCGTGGGATGCTTTAAATGTGGTGATAAAACTCACCAAATTAAAGAATGTCCCAAGTGGGATGATATCAAATCAAAGGAAAGAAGAGAAAAGGTTAAAAAGGACTATAAACATAGAGTCATGAGTGCTATTTGGGGAATGTCCGACTCCGAGGAAGATGAGGAACTCATCGAGAAGGAACTAGTATAGAGGCTAAAATGTGTCTTGCAAATCATCTTAAAGAAAAAGTCTCAAAAACCTCAAAAAACGAACACTTAAGATGCCTCATGGCTAATCCCGATGATTCCGAATCCGATTCCGACAACGAGATAAATCATCTAAAGGCCAAGGCTAGAACTTACTCCAAAGAGAAAGTATGTAAGCTTCTTGACCAACTTTTTGATAAGTGTCGGTTTCAAAATGATAAGCTTGAGGTAATGCAAAATGAGATTGAGGAAATTGCTCAAGAGAACTTTAATCTTAAAAATGAACTAAAAGCAAAAGACAGCGTCACTGTCACCTCTGAGGCTTATGATGAAGTTAAAAGAGTCAACAAGTTAAACAAACACTTGACTAAAGAACTAGAGCGTCTTAGGATGATCCCCACGGACGTCTCTGACCTTGAAAATGTCAACACTACCTTGGTGATGCAAGTTTACTCACTAACCAAAGAACGTGATGATCTTTTGAAGGACAAAGATGCTCTCGAAAATGAAGTCTATGACCTTGTGGTTGAGATTGTAGACCTAAGAGAAACAGTCTTTGGGACTGTTGCTTCTAACAAACACTTAGACAAGTCCAAAGAAAAAAATTAAATGCTTGGTCAATGAAAACAAGTGTCTAAAAGATAAGGTAGCGTGTCTTAAGAAATAAATAGAGGTTCTTCATGAAAGGCTTACCTTTCTTCAAAAGGGTATGCCCGAATGTAGCACTTCTAGATCTACTCCTCATCATAGATCCGATGAACTCGTTGATCTAAGCAAACGTCTTGATGAGATGACACTCAAGTATGAAGAGTCCAAAGAAAAGGTCGGATATCTCGTGTCTAAACTCAACAACCACACCCATGACTTCATAGTTGAGAAAAGGTTATCTTTAGAAAGTGTAAACAATGATGAACTCAAGAGGGAAAAAGAAAAGAATTTGCATCTCCTCTCAAGAGTCAATGACTTGACCAATGAACTCGTAAAAGCCAAAAACATCACTGAAAAATGGGAAGGAAGTCAAACCGTGTTAAACTTTCTCACAAGTTAAACCGAGAGATGTAACAAAGTTGCTGGTTTGGGCTTCAAATGGAACAGTCAGACTGATTGTTGCATCCAGAGGCCTAAAACTGATTTTAGAAGAAGGAAATACGTGGGTCTTCCCGAATACATTATTTGCAACTATTGTGGTAAGAAAGTTCATGTTTTTAATGGTTGTAGAAAAAGATTTGAGGACATTAACAAGAACATCAAAGTAATAAAGCAAATATGGATTAGGAAAGACACCGTAAGATATGTTGATCACAAAAGGGGACCCAAGTTTGTTTGGGTTCCTAAACTCAAAATCTAATCTTGTGTAGGGCTTGGTGAGAGGCGGCCGCAATTGGTACTTGGATAGTGGATGCTCTCGTTACATGACGGGTGATAGAAGCCAATTCCTCTCACTTAAAGCATACAATGGTGGCACGGTAAGGTTTGGTGACAACAAGAAAGGTGAAGTAATTGGCATTGGAAAGGTTGGTAAGTCACCATTACTTTGTGTCGACAACGTGCGGCTTGTCAAAGGTTTGAAGCATAATCTCCTTAGTATTTCTCAACTTTGTGATAAGGGTAATATTGTAGAATTTAGTGCTAATATGTGTCGAATAATTGATGCCACTACTAATGAACTAATACTCAAAGTAAGACGTGTCAAAGACGTGTACTTAACTAATTTGAACACTATATCCGGTCACACCATGTCTTGCATGAGTGTAATGAACAATGATCTTTGATTATGGCATAAAAGGTTTGGTCATGTTAGTACTAAAACTCTTAATACCCTTAAAAGACTCGACTTAGTTGAAGGTATTCCCAATATGAAGTTTGATTTTGATAAAGTATGTGATGAATGTGCTAGAGGCAAACATGTTAGAAGTTCCTTTAAATCCAATAGAATTGTGAGTACATCTCAACCTTTACAACTTTTACATATCGACTTGTGTGGACCAATGAGAACTAGAAGTAGAGGTGGTAGTCGTTATGTGCGTGTCATTGTTGATGATTACTCTAGGTTTGTTTGGGCACTCTTCTTAAGCTCGAAGGATGAGGCATTTGATGAGTTTCTAATTTGGTTAAGAAAGATTCAAAACAAACTTGATTTAAAACTTGTTTCAATAAGAACCGATCACGGAACCGAATTCGAAAACTCATCATTTGGTGCTTATTGTGATGACAATGGTGTAGACCATAACTTCTCGGCTCCTAGAACCCTACAACAAAATGGTGTGGTTGAAAGGATGAATAGGACCCTTTAAGGTATGGCTAGAACAATGTTATTATGTAGTAAGTTGCCTAAGAACTTTTGGGCCGAAGCGGTAAATACCGCTTGCTACATTCATAATCGTGTCATGATAAGGAGTATATTGAATAAAACTCCCTATGAATTGCTACGTGGAAGAAAACCCAATATTTCATATTTTAGATGTTTTGAAAGCAAATGTTTTGTTCATAACAATGGTAAAAATAACTTGGGTAAGTTCGATCCACGTAGTGATGATGGAGTATTCATTGGCTACTCCGATCATAGCAAGGCCTATAAAGTTTACAATAAACGAACCATGTTGATTGAATAAAGCATCCATGTCATTTTTGATGAATCTAGTGTGCTTGGACAGGTACAAAACGTGGAAGATGATTATGATGATGACGATGAGTTTGAGATTGGTCTTGTTCGAAAGGACTTCGTGTTCGAGGATGAAGAAGCTCCCAACGCTGACTCGCAACAGACACAGGGACTGTCACCTTCAAAGGAAATCAGCAGCTCGGGGGGGGGAACACGTAGCACACACTTTGCATGTTTCTTCTCTGGATGCAACAGACCCAACGACTGTTGCCTCCACTTCCAGAACTGATTCAACCCAAAATAGTGATGATGAAGATCACTCCAAGCAAAAAGAAACAGTCACTGTGACTGATGCTATTGAGGGGGAACAAGAAACCGTTGTTCCAAAGAAGTGGAAACATCAAAGCTCTCATCCACTCTCTAATCTCACAAGCGATCTCAACTCGGGAATTCGAACAAGATCATCCCTCAACAATCTCGCTCATCTCAACGAATATTGTGCCCACAATGCCTTCCTTTCTCAAATTGAACCCTCAAATGTAACAGTCGCTCTGACTGATGCAGACTGGTTGCTTGCCATACAAGAAGAACTCAATCAATTCAAGAGAAACGAGGTATGGCACTTAGTCCCTAGACCGCCTAATCGTACCGTCATTGGTACTAGGTGGGTCTTTCACAATAAGCTTGATGACTTGGGAGAAATTTTAAGGAACAAGGCTAGGCTAGTGGTGCAAGGTTATAACCAACAAGAAGGTATTGACTATGATTAGACCTATGGACCGGTAGCTAGACTTGAGGCCATACGATTACTTATAGCTTTTGCGGCTCACAAAGGCATTAAACTCTTCCAAATGGATGTTAAAACCGCTTTCTTAAATGGATATTTGGAAGAAGTTGTCTTTGTAGAACAACCACCGGGTTTTGAGAACAATGATTTGCCTAACCACGTTTTCAAATTAGACAAAGCTCTTTATGGTTTAAAACAAGCACCTAGGTGTTGGTATGATAGATTGTCTAAATTTCTTATTGAAAATGGTTTTAAAAGAGGCTCCGTTGACAAAACATTGTTCTTAAAGTCACAGTCAGACGAACTGTTGGTTGTACAAGTATATGTTGATGACATTATATTTGGTGCAACAAATGAACTCCTTTACTTATATTTTTCGGAACTAATGAAATCGGAGTTTGAAATGAGCATGATGGGTGAGCTAGGATTTTTCCTTGGGTTCCAAATTAAACAATCAAAGGATGGAATCATGATTCATCAACAAAAGTACATTAAGGAAATGCTTAAGAAATTTGGGATGACAAATGGTAGGTCACACGATACACCTATGGTAGCCGGGTCCAAATTGGACAAAGATGAACTCGGTAAGAATGTTAGTGAAAAGGTGTATAGAGGTATGATAGGCTCACTTCTCTACTTGACCGCAAGTCGTCCCGACATTCTCTTTAGTGTTTGTTTATATGCTAGGTTCCAAGCAAATCCGAAAGAATCCCATTTTAAAGCCGTTAAACGAATTCTTCGGTATTTGATTGGAACACAAAATCTTTACTTATGGTATCCCTTACATTGTCCTTTTGATCTCATAGCCTTTTCGGATGCGGACTATGCGGGGTGCACGGTTGATAGAAAGAGCACCTCCGGAATTGCAACATTCTTGGGTCCTTGTTTGATTTCTTGGGGCTCAAAGAAACAAAACACGGTAGCTCTTTCAACGGCCGAAAGCGAGTATGTTAGTGCCGCACATTGTTGTTCTCAATTACTTTGGGTAAGACAACAACTCTTGGATTTTGGTATTATTTTTGACTCCATTCCCATAATGTGTGATAATACGAGTGCAATAAATATTTCCAAAAATCCTATTCAACACTCTAAAACCAAACACATTGATATTCGTCATCATTTTATTCGTGATCACGTGAAGAAAGGACATGTTAGACTTATCTTTTGCAAAACCGAAAATCAAATTGCCGACATTTTCACTAAGCCACTTGCAAGAGAACATTTTGAGAAATTTAGACTAGAAATTGGGTTAATTAATTGCTTGTGATTTTTAGTGTGAATTTTGCTAATTTTCTTAATTGATTAAACTAAAATGGACATATGTTATTAAGTGTTCTAAGTGCATTCATATCATTTTTAGACCAAAAATTGACACCATATTTGTGAGTCGATAATCACTCAACCTCATATCTAAATTTACGTTTATATTATGCTACCCTTGCGTTTTATTTCGAGTGATCAAATTAATTATTTGGGCCAATTACCCCACTCACCTCATTTATTGTTTGGGCCACCTATCTCCCTTAATCCCGTCCAAATCCCTACAACCCACAAACTTTTCACCTCCCAAACTCCCTCCATCTCACCTACCCTTTAACTCTCCTTTTACCCACCATGGTCAAAACGTCCTTCAATACCACAATACCCATCAAAACAGTGAAAATGACTACCCCATCCGTCACATCTGACCCACCACCTACCTCTCAAACCATGTCTTCCCAAAAAGATTCCTATGCCTTTCCTCGACAACAAAACCCATCCACAACCCCATCACCTACACCTAACCCAGAACCACCAAACCCTCACCCAACACCTATTGCCACCATTTCACCAACCACGGTCCCATCTGACAACGTTCAAATCTCCACCATGGTTGGGCGTCGAACCCGAGGAGGTCGCAAAAAGAATACAGCGGTCCCCAGCTCCTCCGTCGAAACTGTGAATGTGGATGTTGATGAGAGTGAAGAAACTCCGGTTAGCACAACTGAGAATCCGACTATGTCTGCCGATCCCACTCCGACTCCGGCAAAGAAAGGTAACAAAAGAAAAGAGAAAGCTACTTCATCGCAATTACCCCCTATTTCCGAAAGTGTCGAACAAAGTGACATTGAAACCCCCACAATCAATCATCCTGTTGAACCTTCTCTTGAACCTCCTTCCAAAAAATCGAAACCTTCAAAGAAAAAATTGGTATACCTATCTCCTTCTGATTCCGTGTCCCTGATTTCCAAATGGGATATGGCTAGTGTTTGGCAACAACTCGAAAACCTGGATCTCCCTACCTCCATCTACAAAAATTGTGAAAAATTGATGAACCCCAAAGCTATTCACTCCCCTCGAGTTTATCATCAGTCTTGGTACGAATCTCCTGCTTTTCATCCCGTCCAAGATATGATTGCTGCTAAAGGTTGGGAAAACCTTCTTGAAATTCGTGAACTCGTGTTTGTAAGTGAAGTGGTTCAGTTTTTCGCGACTGTGCTTGTGGACAAGTCCGGTGATTTCCTCACGGCTAAGGTAAATGGTAAAACCCTTAAACTCCTTCAATCTGATTTTGCCAATGCTCTAAAAATTCCACCCGGAGGTTATGACAACCGCCCAGCCGAGTCGTGGGTTCCCTTACCATATGCCTCCCCTTTATCAGTTGCAAAAGTCGTGTTTCCCAAAGCTGTAACTTGTGGACCCGTAAGTAACACCACCATACCCCCCTCTCTTCGCCTTATTTTCAACATTATGTGTCGCTCCATTTACCCTTCGGGTGATCGGGGCAAATTATCCATAGCTCAACAATACCTTATCTATCACATAGCCACTCACAAAAAGGTCAATTTAATTGGGCTCATGTTCAAACGCTTTGCCCTCATCTCGGCTAAACTCCGAAAACCCTCAAAAAGTGTCCTTCATCTTCCCTATGGTATGTGGTTGTCGGTGGTGCTTAAAGCACAAGGAGTCCTTATTAGCTCGAGTGTGGGATCTTTGGATATGTGTGACACGATGAGTGATGGGCAAATGGGAAAAATGTTGATTAAGGTTGAAAATGATGAACTTATTTCGGTGAAAATCAAAACGGATCCGGAGGGTGGGTCTACTAGTCATGTTGGTACAGGCAGTTTGAGTGAAGTATTTCAAGCCATTGCGGATTTGAGTGCTTGGGTGAAGCAATATGCGCTTCAAAAAGATGCGGTTATCTCGGCTCTTGCCTCCACCGTGGACTTAATTCGTGGAGAAGTGGATATCATTTCCACTCTTGTCTCAACCAAGGAGCACGGTGATGATGGTGTAGCTGACCCGTTGGATGAAGATCCCTTGGGTGAAGAGTCGGATGGTGACCAAGCCTCCTCCCCGTAGCCAAACCCCCTTCCCATATTATCCTTGCTTTTGTCCCACCTTGTTGCGCCCTTTTCAAAACTGTTTTTCACTCTTAATACTTTGCTTGGTGGTATATGTTAAACTCTTTTTAGCCGTGGTGAACTATAGTTAGACTATGTTTAATCCGTATGTTTGTGTTGACCTTGTTATCTTGTCACGTGTATATGTGTCTTTTTTGTGTTTTCTTATGCATGCTTGCTCTTAAATGCCTTTGACATCCCTGCCCTTTTTGATGATGTCAAGAGGGGGAAAAGGTAAACTCATACTCTTAATCTCTTTGCATATTGGTTAACTCATAACAAGGCCTAACCTTCATAACTTTTACTCTTGATTTGGGGCAGTGTAAACCTGTCATGGTACGTATGATCTAAGTTCCTGCTCTCTAAGGTAATATAGTCCGTTCTCTCATATGATCTTGCTTGTTTAAAAATCTTGAAATAAGGTGTTTACATTGCTTACATTCGTTTTAGGGCTTGTCATCATCAAAGGGGAAATTTGTTGGGTTCCTTTGATTGACGATAACATGCCCATTTAATGTGTGCTATCTTAGTTTACCTTTTCAGGATCTATGGTTAAATCAAGCTTGGATTAAGAAGTGTTGAGTTGTTGATCATCCTATTGTATTGAGTCCTAGGCGTCATCTAATGTACAATTTAGAAAGTAAAGTATTTTAGAGTAATAGAAACAGTCAAGACCACTGTTACTTTCACAAGTAACAGCAGCCTGGACTGTTGCCTCAATTTGTAACACTTGAACACTTTCTTATCTTTCAAAAGCCATTTACGTGTCTTATATTTTGAAAGATAACTTTCAGATTTTTACAAGGATTTGGCCTTCTAGAAAAAGTGGTTTGAATAATTATCATTTCAAAATATTTCCTCTTTGTGCAAATTTGACCCTTTGGTCTTTCATAAAACAAGAAATGCTTTTTGCCATTTTTGTGTAAACTAGTCATCATGTGACTTGTTTTCCCTTATTTGTTTTCTGAAATTGCATGATCTCTTTTGAATAATTTCAAACACTCTTTCTCTCTTTTGCCTTTTGAATAAGAACCTTCTTTGGTGCAAGTTTGGGAAGTTGTTGAGACTCATCACATGTGATGGTCTTTGACCCTCAAAACCCTAACAACTCCCTTGCTCATCCTCTCTATAAAAGGCGTGCCTCTTCCTCTCATTTCTTCAAGACTTTTCTGAGATTTAATCTAAGTTTGCAAATTGTTTTTCAATGCTTAAAAATCGAGTCATATCTTTGCAAAGCTTTTAAAAGTCTTCAAGTGTTACAATCATGGCTACTGTTACTTTAATATACTAGACTCTCTCACTTATGAATTGTTGATCTTGTAAAGTTGTCCACTTCAATTCTTTTTAAGAATAAGTTAGTGGAAGCTTGATCCTTATAACATTATTAGTGTGTGTGTGTGTAGAGTTTAGGACGGAGTAGTCTTCAACTCTTTGGCAACCGGAGTAGGTTGCGAGTTGGCTTGTTCTAGAACGGAGTAGTTCTTGAACTTGTGTCACAACCGGAGTAGGTTGTTGTCTTTTTATTGTACGGGTTTTTTAGTAGTCGGAGTAGATCACTAAAATAAATCAATAAAAAGTAGATTGGACGTAGGCACTTGAGTTTCTTGCCGAACCAATTCAAAAATCTCGTGTTTGATCTTCTTTGTTTTATTCCGCTGCTATTTATCTTGTTTGCTTTGCTTTGCTTAACTTTCGAAGTAACAGTTCCAAATACTGTCACATTTGGTATGCGATCATACTCCATAAATCGAGACAAATAGCTACAATGTAATAAGCAGTTGTTACTTTCATACTTCAGCAAACATTCATTTTAATACTCGTTTAATCTTGCAATATTATTCGAAGTATTCTCTCATCTCTTTTGTTCTTACAACTCACTTTAATTAATAAAGTTGAAGTTAAAATTTTTAAATAGTACCTAATTCACCCCCTCCCCCTCTTAGGTACTCGAATCCATAAACTCAACACTTCTTCTTTTGTTGGTTCTCCATCCTTGGAGTTTTTCACAACCTCTTCTTTGTCACTAGCTTTAACAACTTCATCATCAACTTGTTTCTTCGGTCCTTCATATCTCGTACCACTCCTCAAGTGGATGGCACTAACCGTTTCATGTCTTGGGGGATTACTTTGAGGTGGTAATTGCCCCTTTTGTCTTTGAGAACTTGAAGATGCTAGTTGAGTCAATTGGGTTTCTAACATTTTGGTGTGGGCTAGGATGTTGTTGATGGTGATGTCCTTTGCTTGACTATCCTTTTGCATTTGAGTGAAAAACTCTTGTTGATTCTTTTGCATTTGGAGGACCGCTTTTTGAACATCAAAACCTTGGTCATTTTGTTGATTGTATGGAGTTTGGTTTTCGTAACCTTGGTTTTGGTTGTAAAAGGGTCTTTGATTTTGGTTTCTCATGGGAGGTGGGGTGTATGTTGGTTGAGGGTTTTGAAAATTTTGGCTTTTGTATGAGAGATTTGGGTGGAATTTGGTGTTTTCATTGTAATAATTAGAATAAGGGGTACCACTCTTGTATGCTTGAAAAGTATTCACTTGTTCATTTGTTCCCCTACATTCACTTTGGTCATGTCCCAAAGTTCCACAATTCTCACATATCCCACTTGGGATTGATGAAGATGCCGTCATGGCATTAACATGATGCTTTGGTGATTTTGAGGCTTCTTCAAGTCTAGCCATAGCTTTTTCGAACTTCAAATTGATGGTATCAATGTGAGGACTAAGTTGAGCACCCAATTGAGTAATAGAGTTTCCTCCTCTAGTAGCCTTGCGAGGTCTACTATATTGTGAATTATGGACTGCCATTTTCTCAATCTTGTTCCAAGTTTGATTATCGTCAACTTCGGTGAACATACCATTTGATCCCATGTTGAGAATGTTTCTTGAGTCTTCATAAAGACCATTCCAAAATTTTTGAACCAAGAACCACTCGCTAAGTCCATGATGAGGACATGAGCGACAAATTCCCTTGAACCGCTCCCAAGCTTCATACAAAGATTCTTCATCTCTTTGCTTAAAACCCGTAATTTGAGCTCTTAGCATGTTAGTCTTTTCCGGTGGGTAGAACTTTTTGTAGAAAGCTAGAGCCAATTTCTTCCAAGAGTCAATTCCGAGAGTATCCTTATCAAGGCTCTTCAACCATTGTTTTGCGGTGCCAATTAGAGAAAAAGGGAATAAGACCCATCGAATTTGGTCTTGAGTTACACCGGTTTCTGAAATCGCATCACAATAGTCACAAAAAGTCTCCATGTGAGAATGAGGGTCTTCACTAGGCATCCCCCCAAATTGGCTTCTTTCGACTAATTGGATAAATGCGGATTTAGCAATGAAGTTTCCGGTTAAGTGTTGTGGTGTGGGAGTACCATTGGGTAGGTTCTCCTCGGTTGGTACGAAATGTGATGAAAATTTAGGCATTGTGGGTTGATTTTGTGTTGGATTTTGTGTTGGGTTCTTCTCACCTTCTCTTGCAAAAGGGTTGACGAACTCAATAGTGTTTGGTTGAATATCTACAACCTCACCAATACCTCTCAAAGTACCTCTAGCAAGTCTTCTATTGTTTGTGAAAGTTCTTTCAGTTTCGTGATCAATAGGTAACAAGTTACCTTGTGATCTTCTAGACATGCAAAATATCAAACAACTTGAAAATAATTAGAACAAACCTTGAGAGGTTTTACTTCCTCAAGGCAAAGAAAGACACAACTAATAACAATTTAATAAAATCTAAATCAAGTTAACATCGTCCCCGGCAACGGCGCCATTTTTGGTCGGACTCACTTGGAGCTTAATTTCGGTTACTAGTCGTTAGGAGCACCTAGACCAAAACAATATTTATATCTCCACAAACAACTCTACTATTAGTAAAGAGGTAAGTAAAGGTCGGATCCCAAGGGGCGGGTATTGAAGTAAGATTTTCAATTGTAAGTAGCGGTGTCTAGAGGTGTCACAATTTGGGGTTTGAAGTAGAAGATCACTAAACTAAATAGCAATAAAAGTAAACAAGCAAGATGATTAAAAAGGGGTGTAAACAATTTATAAAAGGCACTAGGGTGTCATGAGGTCATAGGGGATTCATGGGAATTGATCATACAAACATATTCTCAAATTATAAGCAAGCAATTATTGTTGTGATGGATCGAGTTGGTTTATATCTTACTATCCTAGGAAGGTTTGGGTCCCGGAGCCGAATCGATTAGATTGTACAACACCTACAAGTCGACTTAATCCTCCCTACTTAACTATATACATGTTCTAATGAGACTCGAGTTGGTTTATGTCTTACAAGTCTCATTGAAAAGGCAAGTGATAGGTAAAAAATGCAAGGATTCATAGGCTCGCATTTCATCAAACATAACATGTGCATAAGTTGAGATCACAACAAGCAAGCAAATAAATTATGAAAACATATTAAATTAAGCATAAATCATTCCCCATGTTGATTTCCCCTAATTACCCATTAACCCTAGTTAAGGAAACTATTCACTCATTATCAAGTTTAGCATGTTAACAAGGTTGTCAATCACATTAACAAAGCAAGACATGATGAATAAATGAAGATGATTAACAATAATTAAAAAGGGATTAAGAGAATTATACCTACTAATGATTCCAATAATAAAGCAAAGAATAACAGAAGTACTTGATGATTGATTGGAAGGTTGTCAATCTCCCAATAATAACCCAAATAATCTTCAATTACCCAAAATAAAAGATGAACACAAGAGAGATTAAGGAAATGAGATTTGTATTAAGACTTGATTAAAAGTTGATTACAAGATTAAGAAGAGATTAGAATGATATAAACTACACTAGAGATTGATAAGAAGAATATGATTATCTAATTTAGACTAATGGGGTATTTATAGTGGGGATTAGGTACACAAATTAGGGTTTACTAAGGGCTTAAATGACGATTAAGTCCTTGAGGAATCGCTCCTCTCAAAAGAGATGCCGGTCTCCTTTTTGCCGGTCATTCCGAAATATGCGCATCCTTCATAGAACAAGAAGAAAACAAAAAGTTGCTGTAACACAATCCGAGCGTCCAAGGCAACGGGACGAGCGGATTGCCTGGCTGCTGGACGAGCGGATTCCTTGGCCGGACGCTCGGATTCTGGCCTTCTTGGACGAGCGTCCCGAGGGTCAAGCCTCTCGGATTCTGGGTCAGTTTCCTTCTTTTCTTCTTTTCTTCTTTTCTTCCTCCTTCTTCCAACAATCCTCGGGGATCTTGTCGGAGATGCAAGGATCTTTCCTCATCATTGCCCATCTACTATATATGTACAAAGGCCTTCTAGTCTTGTCTTCTCTTTGATGCTTGGTCATTCAATTCAATCAATTTAGCTCTATTTTGCCATGAAAATGCAAGGTTTGCACTCCTTTCCTACCAAGGGAACAAAACCTCAAAGAATATGCAAAACAAAGGACTAAAGATAATAAATGACATAAATATGCACTAAAAAGCATGGGAACAAGGCTAATTCGGGGGCTAAATATGCTCAAATAATGGTCACATCAAATACCCTCATCGTCTAGAAAACATAAATAATTTAAAAAATCGGCAAATAAACACATTAAATCTGGTTTTTTTTAAAAAATGAATGAACCATGGACGAAATGTTGAGATTCAACAATCGACCATGGACCAAATAAGGAGATTCAACATTTGACCATGGATTAAACGAAGAGACTCAACGTTCACCATGGTGTAAACGTTGATTTTCAACGTTTGCCATGGTGTAACATTGAAGAGTCTATCGATCCGAAATACTCAAGAGGGGGGTGAATTGAGGATTTAAAACTTTTGAAAGCTTTTTCGATTGTATGAATATAATTGATTATTTAAAGTTTATTGATTAAACTTTAACTAATCAACTAATGAATGTAAAACAAAATAAACAAACGAACGAAAGAGAGGAGACACACGGTTTCTGAAGTGGTTCAGTTTCACAAGTCGAAACCTACGTCCACTATTCTCGATTAATAAATTTAGTACCTTTCTACGGATTACAAATTTACTAACCCAACTTGTACAACTAACTCTAGTTGTAACTCAATGAGTACCGTTAAATACTCGAGTGACTAACTTACGCTAATAAGAAAGCACTAATGATTCTTGCAAAGGTTCACGTTAATGAACAAGTAAGAAATCAAATAAGCACTATTATCTTATAACGATAACTTAACAAATGAATATACGAGTTTAAAAACACACGACCTTTCAAAAATAACAAAACGGTTTTCTGCTTTGAAACACACGATTTTGCTTTGTGAAAATAAGATCAATTTTTATGCTTAAGGTCTCTGCCTTAAATGTTGCAAAGAGCAAAGTATTTATAGGAAGGAAAGAATAAGGCAACTCGGTTTCTAGAAACCCTAATAGCCGAAAATAGGAGATATATTAACAAATCATATCTTCTATTATTTCTTTCCTAAAAGCCTAAAAGATAATAAAGAATATTCCAAAAGATAGAATATAATCTATTCAATTATTATCTTTACTATAAGTTCTAAGATATGATAAAATTTTCTAAAACAAGAATATCTTTTATCATAAATAAATATATTAAGTAAGATATATAAGATATGTAAGGATATAGAATCTTTACCAAATATATCTTAGTCTACACGAGATGTCACGGCTCATATGCCTCGTGACTCGTGCAAACCCTAGCTCAATATATGGGTTAAAATTTAGGTTTTAAGAGAGGCTTTGTTGAAACCCTAATTAGTAGCATGGTCCAACTCATATGTTGACCCAAAACGACTACTAGTCAACCTTCAACAAGGAACCGAACTCCGCACTAAACCGGGCTTTATCAAGTAAATACTTTTATCAAAACATTTAAAATAAACTTTAAACAATTTTAAAAACAATTTTAAAACATTATATGTCGTGTATAGTAAACTCAGAATCTCAATGTTACAGTAAGAGAGCTATAACATTGAGCTCTTTTACTAGTAATGTTATAGCTGCAAAGCTATAACTTTACTAATTCAAGAAACTCATTCTTGGTTATCATTACGAGATAATCACCTATACTATTCTAATCTTCAGGGAGATCTTCGAGTATAGGTTACGTCATCATCCAAGCTTGATTAATCTTTAGACGGATTTCGTCTTCACATAAATCTTGAATGAATCTTCACATCGTTTGATCTTGAATTGAGGCTTGACTCTTGTATACTTCCGTCACAACTTCCTTTGTTGCTTGTATTAAATAAATCGAATCTACATGACTTAGACAAATGATTAAGCGCAACAAGTATATAAATTATAAAGCACCTTGACATCATCAAAACATAAACATATATACTATATGGTTCAACAAATTCCCTCTTTTTGATGATGGCAAGCCTCCTAATTTTGTGACTAAGTAAAGAGTTCCCCCTCAATATAATACCGTCATCTTAATAATAAAGATCAACGCAAGATCAAGACGATTAACATAAAATCGAAACTTTAAGGACTTTAAGAGACAATTGGTCTTGACAAGGAGCAAGCTTAGGTAGATGCTTACCATAGACGTTCTTTCCCCCTCTTGACATCATCGAAAAGTTAAGAACAAAACTGAAATGACTAGAATAATATAAGACGAGACAAGAGATAAAATGTCATAGAACATAATATTAGCACGCATAACTATAAGCATCTAGAGGATTAATTATCATACAAACTTAAGAAAACATGTTCGATACCTAAGGGCCGAATAAACATATGTTTAGAGAAATACTTGGGCCATAATCCACAAGTATATGCCAAAATGGGCCGAATTTAAGTTTGCAAAATACACCATCAAGATAAAGAAAAGATACTAAAAAGAGAAAGTGCTAGATAAGGCAAGGTGAGACAAAGTCAAATGTTTCGGGTTTTGTATGGGTTCACTTAGTCAGGGCGGGTACGATGTTCCAAGGCATCGAGACGATCGAAGGAGCTTCTCACAAGCTGAGAAAGACTTTGAATACTTCGTTCAAAGTTGAGTATCTTCAAGGACAAAGCTTTAGTCGCCTCCAAAGTTCGTGATTGATCGTTTGCCATAGCTTTTTCATGCATAACCAAAGCACCGCCTTGACTAGTGAGAAAGGTAAGACGATCTCCATGTGGGAACACTTCCCCACGGATGGCCTTCAATTCCCTCTCAAAACCCATTAGCCTCTTATCCACCTCATCCATCCAAGAATAAACCCGAGAAGCATCCAAACCCGACTCCAAAGACCGTGATGGTCCACCTTGTGATAAAACCATAGCCAAGTTGGTGGATTGATCCTTAAACTTCTCCATTAAAGTAGTCATAAAACTTTCCTATTTTGTCTCCATTGGCCCCAAACCCGAATCACTCGGAATCTTCTCAACATCCTCGACAAGTAATAACTCGGGTCCATCAACTACAAGACCCATAAGCTTAATCAAGCGATCACACATACAATCCTTTGCACTTACACCATAGCTATCCCGTCCCACCACTCGTTTCACTTCTAACAATCGAGACACCCACATCCCATATGGAAGGTCGATTGTTGTACTAAGTTTCTCCTTGGTAACCGTGAGACTCGTTTGGACTATACGATGTAAAACAAGACTCGCTAAATTCACCTTTTGTCCTTCCAACCATGAGTAAATAATAATAGCCTCATAACGTGAAACCTTGTCTCGTCCTCCTCTCCTCGGCACAACCGTGTTCCAAAGAGAGTTTAAGAGGAACTTAATTTTCGCCAAGAGAGGACCAACAACAATGTTCCCACCATCCGTCCCAACATCCTCAAAATACTTCTTAACCAACAACTCCTTGTCACTAACAACATTGGACCATTCAAGACTCGGATTAATTTCAATTCCGTCATCGGGAACCGAAAAAGCATAGCATAAATCCGAAGCAGAAACCGTCACCTCAACACCATTAACCAATGCATGCAAGACCCCTTTCTTAATCGACACACTAGCACAGAATTGAACAACTTCAAGCGGATAAATTGGACCCGAAAATTGACTAATGTGACTCCACCCTTGAAAATCAAAAAAATCAATAAAAAACTTAAGGGCGGAAACATTAACCAACCAAGATTTGGGATAATACCTTCCTCCATGTATAGAATACTTCAAGACACAAGAAACAAGGATGCTTTCGTCATGAGTCAACCGGACTCGAACCCTTCTTTTGTTGCGGCTTTCGAAACATCTCGGAGTAAAGTTCGTGCAACACCATTTCTTACAATAACCTCGGGTATCTCAATATCGTCACCCTCATCAACAACTACCTTATTCTTCCCTTTAAAAAGGCATCTTTTTCCCTCGGACACCGTGTCATCCCGACCGTGAAACAGGGGTGTAGATAAGTTTGGTTGAGGTGAAGCAAAGCTAGAAGAATTAAGATCATGAGATGGTAGTGGTGATGATGGTTTGTTAAAGTTGCGGCTTTGTTGATGGCGGGTTGATGATCGGGTTTTTGCATGATGTGAATTCATGGTGATGTTGATGGTTGTGTGAAGAAGGTGATGATGAGATTGTGGTAATTTTTTTAGAAGAGAAAAAGTATGCAAGTGGGGTGTTGTATGGTTTACACGGCAAAGGGGAAAGGTAATTTTAGGGCTAGGACTAGGGTTAAGTGATATAAGGCAAGTGGCATCCTAGTTTATGGTAAATAGGAAGTGATTAATTTTGGTAAGTGTCAAATAGTGACAAGTATTAAAGTAGTCATAGGAGTTGTTAGGTGATCAAATTTATATGGTAAAAGATAAAATTTGGAAAGTAAGACAAATTTTAGGAATTGAATTATGTGTAGGAAATATGAGGCGTGAGATATGGAGAGCAATATAGGAGAGTTTGTATGTGATTTGGAAAATAAAAGATATGGTGTATCTTGTCTATTTTGATAAAGGATTAAGTTTGTATAACAATTCAATTCTAAATAACAAATAGAAATTTATGATAAATATATTCCTATAAACGAAATTATTCATGCAACGCAATATACGGACACAGTCATACAATCTTAACTTAAACTAGTCAGTCATAAGAAAATTAAACATATACAGAAGCTTAGGTACCACCAATTAAACCAATTTCCAACCGTAAAGTCTCAAATCGTTCTCTAGCTAACGATTTTGTCAAAATGTCAGCCCATTGTTTTTCCATACTACAAAATTCAAGTTTTATATTCCCCTTCTCAACATGGTCTCGAATAAAATGGTGTCTTATTTCAATGTGTTTAGTACGTGAATGTAGTGCGGGATTTTTAGAAATTATTATTGCGCTAGTATATTATCACATAAAATAGGAATACATCCTACGTCAATACCATAATCACGTAATTGTTGCTTAAGCCATAATAATTGAGTACACACCAGTCCTGCAGCGATGTATTCGGCTTCTGCAGTTGAGAGGGCAGCCGAATTTTGCTTCTTCGAACCCCACGTAATAATACACGGTCCGACGAATGTGGCAACACCCGGCATGCTTTTTCTGTCTAGAGAACATCCAACATAGTCGGCATCAGAATAACCGACTAGATCGAAATTGCACTCCATTGGATACCATAAATAAAGCTTAGCCGTTTCAATTAAGTATCGTAAAATCCTTTTTACGGCCGTCATATGCGATTCTTTGGGAGGTTATTGATATCTCGCACAAACGCATATGCTAAACATAATATCGGGTCTACTTGCGGTCAAATATAACAGTGACCCAATCATTCCACGGTAAGTAGTTTCATCAACTGATTTACCATCTTCATCTAATGTCAATTTCTTGTTCTCGACCATTGGAGTAGGCATAGCATGGGAATTTTCCATTCCAAATTTTCGAATTAATTCCTTGATATACTTTTGTTGATGAATTTTAATGCCTTCATCGGTTTGTTGTATTTGCAGACCTAGGAAGAATTTCAATTCTCCCATCATACTCATCTCGAACTCGGAAGTCATTAACTCAGAGAAATACTTTCACAAGCTTCGGTTGGTCGATCCAAAGATAATGTCATCGACGCAGATTTGAACAACCAAAGGGTCAAAACCCTCGTATTTTAGAAATAGGGTTTTATCAACGGATCCTCTACTGAATCCACTGTCAAGTAGAAACTTAGATAATCTGTCATACCATGCCCTAGGTGCTTGTTTCAATCCGTATAGGGCTTTATCCAACTTAAAGACGTGATCTTCAAATTTGCTATTCTTAAATCCGGGGGGTTGTTCAACGAACACTTCTTCCTGTAAATACCCATTCAGAAATGTTGTCTTGACGTCCATCTGGAAGAGCTTCATTCCTTATGGGCTGCGAATGCTATCAGAAGTCTAATAGCTTCAAGACGGGCAACAGGTGCGAAACTCTCGTCATAATCTATTCCTTCTTGTTGATTATAACCTTGGACCACCAATCTTGCTTTGTGTCTGATAATGACTCTGGCATCATCTAACTTGTTCCTAAAGACCCACCTTGTTCCAATGACAGATCGACCCTTTGGTCTAGGAACTAAATGCCAAACCTTGTTTCGTTCGAACTGTTGTAGCTCTTCTTGCATAGCTACAATCCAATCTGATTCTGCAAGAGCTTCATTGATATTTTTTGGTTCGATCATGGATAGAAAAGAGTAGAAAGAGCAGAAGTTATTCAAGGATCATCTCGTTTGCACACCCTTCTTAATATTCCCTAGAATATTATCCATGGGGTGTGAGCTCTTGTATTTCAATTTTGTTGAAGTACTAGGTTCTTCATCGTTATTTCAGCTTGACCCAACTTCATTTGGATCGGAATCGGACGAAGTTCCCCCTGAATCCAATCCGGGTGTTGTATTAGAGTCGTTTATAACATCGGACTCTACATCTTGATTTGGATCCAATGTTATAATAACATCACCTATAACATTAGTTTGGGAGTCCTTATTTTGAGTCACTGTTATAGTATCATCAACTATAACTTTGGTTTTCTCCTTTTTATCTTTTAAGGAATGATCGAGTTCATCACTTGTTCCTTCTATCTCATTGTCCTCCAATTCCAATTCCGGGGGATCGTCTCTTGAAAGACGAAAGTCGGGTTCATCCAAGTCTTCTTCCACATCCTATAAAGGCTTATCAAACACGTTATCTTCATCAAAAATAACGTGGACACTTTCTTCAATACAGAGAGTTCTCTTATTGAAGACTTTGTAAGCCTTGCTATGATCTGAGTATCCTATGAAAATCGCCTCATCACTTCTAGGGTCGAACATAATTAACCGGTTTTTACCGTTATTGTGAACAAAACATTTACTCCCAAAGCAATGAAGATGGGAGATATTAGGTTTTCGACCTCTAAGGAGTTCATAGGGGGTTTTCTTAAGAATAGGTCGGATCATAGCACGATTATGGATGTAGCAAGAGGTGCTAATGACTTTAGCCCAAAAGTTACGAGGTAAACCACTACACAAGAGCATTGTACGAGCCATATCTTCCAAAGTTCTATTCATACGTTCAACGACACCGTTTTGTTGAGGAGTTCTTGGTGCAGAGAAGTTATGCCCTACACCATTAACTCTACAATATTCTATGAAAGCTTGATTGTCAAACTCAGTGCCATGATCCGTACGAATAGATACAAGATTTGTCTTATATTTGTTTTGAACACGTTTCATAAGACAATCAAATTCATCAAATGTTTCATCTTTTGAATGAAGAAAAATAGGCCATACATACCTTGAGTAATCGTCTACAAGAACGAAGACGTATCTTGATCCTCCTCTACTCCTTACCTTCATAGGTCCACTAAATCCATGTGTACTACCAAGGCTTGATTTGTGCTTACTACTCTTTTAGGTTTTAATGATGATCTTACTTGTTTGCACCTAGCACACGTATTTTCTTGGTCGAACTTGATTTTAGATAACCCTTCAACCAAGTCCCACTTCTTGAGTTTGTTCAAGGTTAGTGAGCTAATGTGACCAAACCTTTTATGCCACAAACATGGATCATCAAGTGTAACTTTCATGCATGAAAAAGAGTTAGTAGGCACAGCATTTAAATCTACCATATAAACATTTCTTTTTCTGTGGCCTTCAAGAATAACATTGCTAGTTCCTTCGATTATAATGCGACAACTATCAGTATGGAAAACGACTTTGTTACCTTTGTCGCATAGTTGAGATATGCTTAGCAAATTATGTTTTAGACCGTCCATGAGATAAACGTCACTGATCGCGTGAGACTTAGAAATTCCGATTTTGCCAACGCCGATTACTTTTCCCTTTTTGTTATCCCCGAATGTCACTTTTCCTCCGTTGAAAGGCTTGAGTGAAAGAAACGGATTCTTATCTCTAGTCATGTGTCTTGAACATCCACTATCAAGATACCATTGATTGTTTTCTTTTACTACTTCCTGCAGAAGGGATTAGATACAATTTTTAGGTACCCAAGCTAAGTTGGGTCCCTTATGATTAGTTACTCTATATACTAAATCCTTTCAAACCCAAACTTGTCTAATGACCGTTTTTCTAATCCTTGGGTTATTTTACCTGGGAGGAGTTCTAGGTTTAGGATTTCCTCTCGGTTTAGGAATTTATCTGGGTCTATCTTGACTGTTTCCCTTGTGAATAGGTTTACTAGGTTTAGGTTGACAAGGGTTTTGTGAAGTGCTAGGTTTCTTGGTGTAGTCGAAGGCCATGTCATAGAACCAACGAAATTTATTGTTCCTTACTTCGTTAGGTTTATTTATGGGGGGCTTCATCATCCTCGACAACTGTGTCAACAGTTTTAGTATGGTCGCCATTTTTTCGTATATCATGAGCCTTTTTGACACAATTATTTTGGAGGAGACACGTATGACCACAGTAATTGCAAATCAGATATTCAGGAAGATCAGCATACTTCCTTTTTCTGAAATCAAAATCCGAAGGTGTTGATTTGCATTTAGAGTGATCTCTACGGCTGTAGCACTCATGTCCTAACCTCATCTTCATATTATTGTCAGATTGTTCGGTTAGGAATTTTAGGACTTTTGTGCTACCTTCCCACTTATCATGGACCTTTCTAGCATGTAGAAGTAGGTCTTTTAGGGTTTTAATTTCCTCTTGACATTTCGTGTGATCTACATCATTATCTTTCTTAAAGTTATCACGAAAGTCTTGGAATCGTTTGTTAAGAAGGAATACAACATCGGAATGTTGTTTCTTAACATTGATCATGTCGGCCTTAGATTCCTTTTATTGCTTTGAAAGGGAATCTATCTCTTTCTTTTGGTCTAATATCACTGCTTCATCATATGTGACCTTAGTTTCCAAAAGTTCTCTGGCTTTTCTAAGTTCTAAAGTTATAGCTTCATTAGCTATAACTTTGGCTTGAAGGTGCTTGATGTTAAGGTTTAGGTCTGAAGTTATAGCTTCATTAGCTATAACTTTGGACTCTAATTCCTTCTTTTCAGCCATAGTCGAATCTAACGTTGTTGCTTTCTCAGCTATAACCTTAGATTTTAACTTCTTAGCTTTGGCCTTCAGAGTATGATTCTCTTCTGCAATTTCGAGAATCTGTTCATTTAGATCTTTTAGCTCCAAGTCCTGTTCGTGACACTTGTCGAGAGATTGTTCAAAGAATTCAATAAAAGCACTTTTAGACAATTTCTTAACGCGTTTTTTAAGCTCAAGATAACTTACCTCTTCATCGTCATCTTCATCTGATTCTCCAAGAAAGCAATAGTTTGAGTGTGAGTTTGTGCTTTCATCGTCGCTGTCGGAGATTAGGTCAAGACTAACGTTGTTGAGACAAAGGTTGGCTACTTCGTCGTCTTCTGATCCCTCGTCATCTTCTGAGTCAAGGTCTCCCCAACACGAAGCCATCATAACCTGTTTGAATTCTCTCTTTGTCTTCTCACGTTTTGTCTTGTCCTTGATCTTCTCCCATATTGGACAATCCTTGATCATGTGATCAGATTCTCCACACTTGAAGCAACCTCTGTTTGCGAAAGATGACTTTGATTCTGTAACCTTTTTGTTGGATGACTTGTTGTTGTTGTTGTAGGATGATTTTGTTTGTTTGTTTCGAAATATCTATTTTTGAAGCGGCGTGCAAACAGAACAGTTTCATCCTCTAGTTCAGAGTCAACTTCTTCGCTCTTTAAGGCCATACTCTTATTACGGCTTGGTTCAGCGTCATCTTTGTTAAGAGTAATTTCATGGGCCATGAGAGCACCGATGAGTTCTTGATAGGATAGGTTTTCAAGATCTCGTGATTCCTCCATCGCAGTGACTTTAGCACGCCACTTCTTAGTCAGGCTCCTAAGAACCTTTCTAGCAATGTCCTCAGTACTGAATTTCCTACCTAGGTTTTTCAGTTCATTTATGATGCTTGAAAACCTTGCGGACATACTATCTAAGGACTCATTAGGCTCCATAATGAATAGCTCATATTTTTGCATAAGCAAATCTATTCGGTGCTTCCTAACAATGGAAGTACCTTCATAAGCTAGTTCAAGCCCATCCCATATCTCCTTGTCCATAGAACACGAAGAAAATTGATCAAACTCTATAGAAGTCATTCCGTTTTGTAGGAGACTTATTGCTTTGGAGTTCTTTTCGGCCTTCTTGTAGTCGGCCTCGACATAGTCCTCTTCTTTCTTTTCATAGGTAGTGCCTTCCTCGGATGCTACAAGAATTTTGTGCGGTCCGTTTTAGATAATCCTCCAGCACTCCAAATCATGACCTTTCACATAGTGAGTCATCATATTTTCCACAATCCATAACTCTTCCCATCAAAGACGGGACACTTGAGATATTTGGAATCCATTTATCACGTGATAGGCAGCGGAATATAAAACCATAGGATAAATAAAAACAAGATAGATCAGCCTCTTTGCGGTTAGGCAATCAAGAGCAAGAGGCTCTGATACCAATTGAAGAGTCTATCGATCCGAAATACTCAAGAGGGGGGGTGAATTGAGGATTTAAAACTTTTGAAAGCTTTTTCGATTGTATGAATATAATTGATTATTTAAAGTTTATTGATTAAACTTTAACTAATCAACTAATGAATGTAAAACAAAATAAACAAACGAATGAAAGAGAGGAGACACACGGTTTTTGAAGTGGTTCAGTTTCACAAGTCGAAACCTACGTCCACTATTCTCGATTAATAAATTTAGTACCTTTCTACGGATTACAAATTTACTAACCCAACTCGTACAACTAACTCTAGCTGTAACTCAATGAGTACCGTTAAATACTCGAGTGACTAACTTACGCTAATAAGAAAGCACTAATGATTCTTGCAAAGGTTCATGTTAATGAACAAGTAAGAAATCAAATAAGCACTATTATCTTATAACGATAACTTAACAAATGAATATACGAGTTTAAAAACACACGACCTTTCAAAAATAACAAAACGGTTTTCTGCTTTGAAACACATGATTTTGCTTTGTGAAAATAAGATTAATTTTTATGCTTAAGGTCTCTGCCTTAAATGTTGCAAAGAGAAAAATATTTATAGGAAGGAAAGAATAAGGCAACTCGGTTTCTAGAAACCCCAATAACCGAAAATAGGAGATATTAACAAATCATATCTTCTATTATTTCTTTCCTAAAAGCCTAAAAGATAATAAAGAATATTCCAAAAGATAGAATATAATCTATTCAATTATTATCTTTACTATAAGTTCTAAGATATGATAAGATTTTCTATAACAAGAATATCTTTTATCATAAATACATATATTAAGTAAGATATATAAGATATGTAAAGATATAGAATCTTTACCAAATATATCTTAATCTACACGAGATGGCACGGCTCATATGCCTCGTGACTCGTGCAAACCCTAGCTCAATATATGGGTTAGAATTTAGGTTTTAAGAGAGGCTTTGTTGAAACCCTAATTAGTAGCATGGTCCAACTCATAAGTTGACCCAAAACGACTACAAGTCAACGTTCAACAAGGAACCGAACTCCGCACTAAACCGGGCTTTATCAAGTAAATACTTTTATCAAAACATTTAAAATAAACTTTAAACAATTTTAAAAACAATTTTAAAACATTATATGTCGTATATAATAAACTCGGCATCTCAATGTTATAGTAAGAGAGCTATAACATTGAGCTCTTTTACTAGTAATGTTATAGCTGCAAAGCTATAACTTTACTAACTCAAGAAACTCATTCTTGGTTATCATTACGAGATAATCACCTATACTATTCTAATCTTCAGGGAGTTCTTCGAGTATAGGCTACGTCATCATCCAAGCTTGATTAATCTTTAGACGGACTTCGTCTTCACATAAATCTTGAATGAATCTTCACATCGTTTGATCTTGAATTGAGGCTTGACTCTTGTATACTTCCGTCACAACTTCCTTTGTTGCTTGTATTAAATAAATCGAATCTAAAAGACTTAGACAAACGATTACGCGCAACAAGTATATAAATTATAAAGCACCTTGACATCATCAAAACATAAACATATATACCATATTGTTCAACAAACACCCCCTTCTTACCCAGCCAATGTAATTAGGAAATGTTACCGTCTCGAATTCCCGAGGCAGTGAAATTGGAATTACAGTTAAGAAACTTTATTAAATAACTGACAAGTTTAGTTATTAAAAATATAAACTAATGAATAAATGAAATACAACTCATTTATGACATGTCATCCATGCTACACTACTCGACTCCGAGTCCAAGAGGCGGCCCAACTCCCGATCACATCAACAAGCAAAACTTGTACTTAACCTGCTCCCCATATGATCGCAAATATCATATGGATCGACAAAGGCCACCCCGGAAATAGGTGACAATTACACGGACACACACACGTCAGTTTCAATAAATAAAGTGTGACACGACACGAGTGTATGTGAAAATGCAACATGACTATGATATGAATGACATGCTATCAAACAACCACCACCACGGTATCGGGACACGCCAAGACATACCGACAACCACGCTGGTACCGGGACATGGCCAGACATACCAACAACCACAAATAGGTATCGGGACACGCCCAGACGTACGGGAGCGGAAGCTAACCGGATCCCCTACCATACGTCGTGTCTGAACCACACGAGTCCCTCCGTAACTCAAGCCATTAATATGCACATCTCTCTTAGAGTGGGAAGCTCCAAGAGGCGACCCGAGCGTGAGACGGTCTCCCAACCGCCTCATGTCTCCAAAACAACAAGTAATCCACCATGTTCTCCGACATACAAGACAATACCATAAATGCAAGATACCGTATAACATGTCAATTACCGACTCATTCAATGCAAATGAATGACAAATGACTCAATTAACAATTAGATATAATATTGAAACTGAGTAGGATAAACCTACCTTTTAGCAAATCTCCATAAGCTACTCGATATACCAAGATCCGCTTCATAAAACCGTCTCACAAAACCGTTACATAAAACCGCTCCTAAACAAGATAATTAAAATACGTATGAATACTAACTAATTATTATTATTAAACTAATTAAACTAAATATGAAACTAATTAAACAAAACCTGTCTCATACAAGGAGAGAGCTCGACCACCCACCACCGTGGGCCACCCATAGCCACGGTGGACCACCACCCTACCCCGGAAGCCACCTCCTAGGTCATCTACTACCGTCAACAACAACCCACGGCAACCACAACTACACTAACGACAACAACCGGCAACAACAACACTACAGACGACATCCTTCATTCCTTAAACACCACCACAACCACCAATGCAGCCACCATAGGCCACTACCATGGCCTCCCCTGACCACGGTGGACCCAACCGCCCACCTAGACACCAACCACGGCCACCATATCCCCAAACACAACAACAACAATCAACAACTAACAAACAACAACCAATCTCGTATGCCTCCTTTTGGACCCGTTTTACACCACCCAAACGCCATCCATTCCACACACATTACCACTCCTATAACCCCCACTCAACACTTAACAAAACCCACCCAAAACCAGCCCAAGTCAGTCATGAAAGGTGGGGTAAAAATCCGTCTCAAGACGGCCACACAACAACAACAATTACACCCTTTATATGCTCGGTCAAACCACCATTTGGGTGGTCAACGGTAGTTCTACGGTGGTCACGGTGGGTCACACGGCGGGTCCAAGTAGCGGGTGAGTCAACGGTATAAATTAAATAATATAAATGCTAGTTTAAGATGGTTTTACCTTACGATCTCGAGGCGGAGGGACAAAATCTCCATTTTCTCGTCCTTTTTTCTCTTCTCTTTTTTATCTCATTTGTGTGGTGGATTTTTTTAGGATAGGATAAGGATTGTGTTGGGATAAGGTGGGTGGATAGGGTAGGGTAGATTATATATAAGGTAGTTAGTAGTATACGTACATATATACATGTATCGTATTACGTATTATTATTATCATTACGACTCATTATTATTATTATTATCTTTATCATCTTATAATAATAATAATAATTATTATTATTTTATTATTCCGTCTCATACATAATTCGTAGAAATAATAAAAAATATATAATTATAAAATACGGGGTATTACACATGGTTCCAACGTTGAAATCCAACGTTTCATCCATGGTTCAACGTTGAAAGCCAACGTTCTCCATGGGTTCAACGTTCTCCCATGGCTTCCCTGATGAGCGTGCCGTTGTACACCCTCAAACACATTTATACCCAACTACTAGAATAGCAAGCAAGTCGGGGTTGATCCACGGGACGGGAGTACTCAAATTGTTCAATCTAATTATGGGTGCACTTAGGGTTGTCACAATTGAAATGGGTTGATGATTCTAAACTAATGAAAGCAATAAAAAGACAATGCAAGCAACAAATGAAAGGATGTAAACAAATGATTAAAGGCACTAGGATATTATGGTTTCATAGGGGATTCATGGTGATGAACATACAAACATGTTTATATAGTTGCAAGCAATTATTGTTGTAGAGGAACCGAGTTAGTTTATGTCTTACGGTTCATAGGAAGATTTCGGTCCTGGAGCCGAGTCGTCTAGACTGTACAACACCTACAAGTCGACTTACTTTCTTCCTATTCACTTCTATGCATGGTCTAACAAGATTCGAGTTGGTTTATATCTTACAAGTCTTGTTGAATAGATAAGAGATGGGTAAAAAATGCAAGGTTTCATAGTCTAGCATTTCATCAAACATAACATGTGCATAGGTTGATATTACAACAAGCAAGCAATCATAAGATAACATATTAGATTAAGTATGGATCTACCCCCATGTTATAGTTCCCCTAATCCCCCATTAATCCTAGTTAAGTAACTACTCATTTATTATCATGAAAAATATGTTATCAATGGTGTCAATCATCACAACAAGTACTAACATGATAAAGGAGTGAAGAAATAAGAAATAAAGAGTAAAGAGTAAAGGAATTATACCAAACTTAAGATGAACAATTGGAAAGGGAAGAATAATAGAAGAAAATTTGATTAACTGATGAAGAGTTGTCAATTCTCCAATAATAACCTAATAATCTTCAATTACCCAATAATAAACTTGAATTACCCAATAATAAACTTGAACAATAATTAAGGAAAGATTAATGTGTGATTTGTGGAATGATTAAAGACTAATCTATTCTAATCTACTCCTAATGAAGGCTTAATCTAATCTAAGGAAGCTTTTTTTCTCTTGATTATTACAAATGGAGTATATATAGTGGTACATCATTAGGTTAAGTAAGGGTAGATTAGTAATAACAATGCTTAAGTGTTGAATAGAGCTTTGCAAGTCCCAAGGGACATGCACGGATCATGTAGCAACTACCTAGGAGATCTGCGCGGATTGGCCTGAAGCATGCTTGGTCCTGTGAGGTGATCCGCTCGGGCTGGCATCGGGATGCGTGGATCCTAGTTCTGGGACGCTCATCTTGAGCTCGGGATGCGTGGATTGTCTCGCAAGGTTTTCTGCAATGGCAAAGCAGTTCTGGGACGCGCGGATTGCGTTCGGGACGCTCGGATCCTGGGATAGCTTGTCTATTTGAGCTCGGATTGTAATACGAACGTCATTTCCTCATCCGGACTTCTATTGGAGTGATTCAAAAGCCTAGACCACTTGATTTTTCGACTCCGTTTAATCTAGCATATTTTCAGAGCCAAACAAGCAACTCTTGGTTTGGTTCCGAGTAATTTCTTCTTATAATGGCTCCCTCCCAATCCTTGGGGATCCTTCATGGGTTGTGGGGATCCTTTGTAATACTACGGATTTATGAGTCTCTGGGTACTCTATCGAGTAGGCCTTACTCTGTCGAGTAAGGGTGTGTTGCGTCTTAAAAATAGTTTCTGACCTGTTGGGTACTCGATCGAGTAACGTTGATACTCGATCGAATAAGGGGGCACTCGATCGAGTACCTCAGCTACTCGATCGAGTAGCCGGTTTACGGGGGATAATTTCTCGGGTTTTGTTAATAATGCGATTAAGTATATAATTACTTCTGTCACTTTTCTTTAAACACTTTTAAAACCTAATTACTTTCAAAAAAAGAGAAATCAAACTACGTTCTTCGCATCAATCGCATTGTTGGCAAATCCCGGAGCTTGGAAGGTCGGATTTTACCTTTCTTTATACCGTTGTGATCCTTGCGTCAAGGGTAAGATCTACGTACCGTTTTTATAGCATTTCATTAAAGTTGGTTAAACCCTAATATGGGGATTTGGGGGTTTTGTTGTATTTTGTGATTGGTAGTGATTATATGTTTGTATGTTAGGAGGAGGATTCGTAGAGGAAGCTTTTTGATATCAGCTGTGAGACCGTCTGATTGTGTTACCTTCCAGGTAGGGTTTCCTTACTCAGTATTAGTCCCATAATGCATTGTTGGTGTTTCGTGATTGTTAAATATTATCGTATTGGTATTGTGACGGTTGTTGATTGATTGTTGTTTGATGGTTGTGATTGTTTGTCTCTGGTTCTCGAGATGCGTTCTCGGCTGAGTGGAGTCACTTGCGGGAGTGGCTTCACGCCCTAGTTTCGCCCTCCATGGAACCCGCCACGGGAGGGGATGTGCACATTAATAGGACAGGATTATCGCTCGGTATGATGAGCGGGGATTTGGTGGGTACGGCTGCGGTCCCCACTGGCAGGGCTGGTCCAGTGGACAGTCGGTGACGGAGATTGATTGGAGTGGATGTGATTGTGTGTGACTGTTTGAGTTGTGTTGTTTACTGTACTGTTGGTCATATAAATTGTGTGATTAGTACTGACCCCGTTTAATGTTTTAAAAACTGTGGTGATCCATTCGGGGATGGTGAGCAGTTATTGAGCAGGTATGAGTCGAGTTACTGGGATAGCTGGGATGTGCCACCGTCTGATGATAGAAGTCTTCTGCTGTAGCTTTAGTAGTTTGATAAACATTTCATTTAGCTGATTAGACAGTTGGTTTGAGGACTTGTATTGGTATTTTGGTATTTGGTTTTGGATTGTAACCTTTCACTAAAGTTATACCTTTTAAATGTTGTTTCGTTATTGTCTGATGATTATCATTGCCTCGGGTAACCGAGATGGTAGCATCCTTATACCTGAGTGGTCCTGGTAAGGCACTTGGAGTATGGGGGTGTTACAAAATGGTATCAGAGCGACGATCCTGAAACCTGTAACCAATGAATCTAATGAACATAGGAATTCAATTAAAATGAACCCGGGGTAAAGGTTGTAGGAGCTAATGCAAAGGCTTGGGAGACGTCCTAAAGTCGCGAACTCGCCCTACAATTTTGAACCGGTCACATGGGGGGTATATGTCAGGTCGTATATGATGCTTGTAACACCCCGGCCTAAACCGGGTCGGGAGCGGTTACTTATGATAGCTCTCCAGGTTGTGTACATGGCCCACAGATCAACACGGGTCTTTTATAGCGTATTTTGTCCTCACTCATACGCATCCCAGGAACCTTCCCAGGAGGTCACCCATCCTAAGACTACTCTCAGCCAAGCACGCTTAACTGAGGGATTCTTTTGCATGGATGACCATAAAAGAAAGTGCACTTTGTTGATATGAGTAGTACTTCCAATCCCTTTAAGCACTAGTCATTTAAGCCTATCAATGGACCACTTCAATTACCGTGGGGTGTTACAGTCACCTCCACTTGAAGAACGCAACGTCCTCGTTGCGCCTAGGAGCATAACCGCTAACCCAGAATCCTTCCCCGCTAGGTGTGTGATCACAATGGAGCGTATAACCACTGCCTCCACGAGCATATAACAACTGCCTCCGATCACCACACGGTCGCAGGGTTGCTCTGATACCAACTGTGACACCCTCATTCATTGCGGAAAAGTAAACACATAATTTTAGATAAAAACTGCATGTATATGTTTGTAATAGGTTCATTTGGGTAAAACCTCTAATTTTTAAAACCTGAACCTGTTATAAAAATATCCAAATGGGAAGGTGTCAAACATGCAAGGTCTAAAATAAATCTCATACATTAAACATCGCTAAAGTCGCGAAACAAAGTTATACAACCCGAATATGAAAAAGGGAGACATGTGTCCCTAAAAAGTATATGACATAAAAAGTGTTTAAGGGTCACAATAAAATAAAGCCAATCTAGGTCCCAAGGTTACTTTGCTCGCTAGCTCCATGTACCCCATATATGCATCACCTACCTGTCAATCGCATTTTATACAAATACGAAAGCCACAGTCAGTGGGGAGTAACTCCGAGTTCTCCCAGCCACGAAATGTCATAATTAATATAACATGTAAACATAAGAGTATGAATATGAATAAACACATAGCCTTAGCATATAGATGCTAGACAATCGTGCTTATCATGTGAACAACAATATAACAACACGTAGTCCTAGCATGTGAATACTATCTTGTGAATCACATAACATCCAGGAATCCAAACTCTATCAACCATAGCCGGCTTGTATCTCACCTTCTATGATTCATAGAATCATCAAACAAGAAAGGACAATATATCTAGAGATAGGCATAAGTTCTTAGGACAGTCAATAGTCACTCTGTAACTCGAGTCTATACCACGAGGTAAGGTAAACACCCTAGTCCTAAACCTGCGTTGACCTAGCGACATGCGGAAAGTATCGCATCCAAGACCCATGATCACACACATGAGTACCCCTAAGGATTCCACCAAAGGGTTGGCTAGTACTAAAGCTGACCACATACTTCTACGAGTACGTCAGGAGGTCATGCCCTAACTTGGATATAAACCCACCAAGCTAAGACACAAAGGCTATTAAGCGGTGAACATACACTCGTCAAAGACTATAATGGCCTATCTATGGCGAAGGCCGAAATACTCACCTAGGACCTAGTCCCAGCTTGAATACTTTAGCCCACACCACACAAGACAAGTAGGACACCCAATTAACCATAAGAGGGGCAAAGAGTCCAAACTTGCACACACAAATGATCATACACACCCTAGCATATGAAAGGTTACGCAAGAGCATATTCGGCTAACAATCCAACAATATCTCCAATATCAATAATAACCCAAATTCCAGCTAACCAACAATACCATAATACATGAGAACAAGCTAAAATGGCAAAGAGGAAACAAGACTCAAGCATAAGGCATCCAAAGCATCCAACAACCAACATGTGAAATGATAATCACAAATATCAAGGCATCAATATAAAACATCCAACACAACCAATCTCACCTCAAAGACAAACCCTCGACCCGAGTCCCGCGACGGGTCATTGGTCAAATCGAGGTTGACCGGTTTAAACCTAGTTTGACCAAACTCATTCGGTCAAACTGGCCCAGCTCAGAGTCTTGGCCCATTTTGGCCCACATCACGGTAAATTAGTACTTCCATGATAAAAGAGTCTCAACACACCATACACAAGTGTTAGAACCAAGGTTAAGATGCATACCCAACAAGAAACTCAAAAGCCAATCTATAACAACAAGTTTAGTACTTGACTATAACAAGGGTCAACTTCAAATGCTCATAACTTGAGTTCTAAATATCTAAATAAGGTGAGACTAATTGGAGATGATAGCTTATCCTCTTACGGTTCTAACGGTAGGTCATAAGCCTCAAACAAACAAGTAACGAAGAAGTTATGGCCATTTTACGAAAACTGGTCAGACTTAAACCGCAGCCTGCGATAGTGGCCGGAGCCTGCGGTGGGTGCCGGAGCCTGCGGTTTTCCCTTGCCACCGGACTGTTTGCACGACAATTTCCTGCACTTTCCCAAAGTCGATTTCTACCAATTTTCATCCCAAATTCCTCTTAAATATACATGTTACAACAATAATGCCTAATAGAAACCACAAGAATGTAATTATCACACATCTTGATGGATTCAAGCACAAGATTTTGACCCAAAACCAAACAATTAATTCATCCAAACATCACAACTTTACCCAATTGAAAATAAATGTAACAACATGCTTAAAACTCTTCAACCAACCATGAGATGGTTTCTCATACAAACTCATTCAACAACAAACATGTGAAAAACGAAACTAACACATTATCAGTCACCTAAACACTTAACAAACAACAAACACAACATCTATGTGACATTAAATCGTCGAGTAACTCGGAATAGTTACCTTAAGTTAGCAAAGAGACAAGTAATAACTTGAGAAAGCTTCTAAAACCCAAAATTACTCTTCATCTTCAACAACATATGAGTCACCTAACTCATCTTCAAATTCTTCACCTATAAGCACAACAAAAATACAATTATTAAGCTTTAAATTTGAAACCCTAAAAGATGAGTCTTAAAACAAAATTGGGGGAAATGAAAATAAATCTTACTAGTAGATGAGGATTGAAGAGAGGATTCCAAATATATAATTTTTATGAGATTTGGTGGAGAAATGAAGGATTTAGGGATTGTAAGGAGGTTATTTTGATAGATTTTTGGTGTTTGATGAAAGGAAGAGAGAGAGTGAATTATGGAGGAAATGAAAGATGAAGAGGAGACCCATGGAGGATGGAGGGTGCATGGTTTGGGGTAGGGTGTTTGTGTGAGTTTCAATTGTTTACGTTTTGGTTCGTTTCGACGGAAATTAGAAATATTCGTCGAACGCGATTTCCGAGAAAATTAAAGTTCTTAAACACTATTTTACTAAAAGATTAAGTACTCATATGCCCAATATCCAAACTCGTTTACCCAACGACCGTAAGAAATGGGGAAATCCCAATTTTACGACTTTTATCCGAAATCTATTTTATCAAGGGAAAAGGTTTAAATATAGTTTAAATCACTTTTAAACATTTCTAAACTATCAAAAATAATTAGATTTCTTCAAAATAAAATAAGATTATATTTTATCAAATAAATTTTATTTCAAATAAATTAATATTAAATTAAAATTGATTAAAATATTACTTTTAAAATATAATAAAGGTCTTCAAATTTACGGGGTGTTACAATCATCCCTCCTTTTAAGAAGTTTCGTCCCCGAAACTTAGAAGAAGGAACATTGTATATATGTAGGTCTATCTCCTTAAAATCAAGTAAACAATATCTTCAAAATATGAACGTATGAAATATAAGTGTCTTTTCAATGGAACGGAATATCCTCGTCGGCCGTTCAAGAACATCAACATTCCAAATCAAAGACATAAAAATATATATTTTTACACCAATAAATGAGAAAACCAATTATCGGACGTCTCCAATAACGAGCTTTACCACTCATTGACGTTAAAACCAGTGGAAAACCTTAAAACATTTTCAAAAATCTTTAGTTCGAAACTCTATAATAAGGATAATAACTCCACTAGCTATGACCAAACTCTAACTACGACTTTTAAACAACTAAGCAAGGACTACTAACACGGAGGGTATTTAAGAGAAGGAGAGGAACACTCAAAAGGATAGCTAAAACTCACAAGAATTAGATAAAGGAAAGAGGATTACCTCACGAGAAAAGTTCGGGATATTTAGCTAACATAGAGGATTCAGGCTCCCAAGTTTCTTCTTCGACATTTCCACAACGCCAAAGGATACGAACTAGGGGGACCACTTTGTTTCTAAGTTGCTTGTTTGCCCTTTCGAGGATTCGGATCGGCCTTTCTTCCAAAGCCGGGTTAGGTTCCAGATCTGGGATTTCTTCTTGAATAACATGGCTCGGATCGCTAATGTACTTCCTCAACTGAGATACATGGAAGACATTATGAACCTTGCTCAAATTCGGGGGCAACTCTAAACGGTAAGCAACGGGACCAATCTTCTCAAGCACACGGAAAGGTCCAATGTATTTGGGACTCAGCTTTCCTTTCACACCAAACCGTTTCACCCCTTTCATAGGTGATACCTTAAGGAACACTCGATCATCAACCTCAAAGGCAAGTGGTCGACGACGGACATCGACATAAGATTTCTGTCGGTCTTGAGCGGTTTTCATACGCTCTCGAATGATCTGAACCTGATTGATGGTCTCAGTCACCAAATCGGGTCCCAACACATGAGCATCTTGGACTTGATCCCAACAAACAGGACTACGGCACTTCCTACCGTACAAAGCTTCATAAGGTGACATCTTGATAGAGGAATGATAGCTATTGTTGTAGGAGAATTCGACAAGAGGTAAACATTTCTCCCAAGAAGTGTGGAAGTCTAAAGCACAAGCACGGAGGAGGTCCTCTAAAGTCTGGATAGTCCTCTCAGTCTGTCCATCTGTAGTGGCATGAAAAGCGGTACTCATCAGTAGCTTACTACCCATGGCTTCTTGCAAAGCAGTCCAGAAACGGGAACAGAATCTAGGGTCACGATCTGAAACTATATCCTTAGGCACTCCATGGTAGCGTACTATCTCCCTCACATAGGCCTCAGCTAGGACATCTAATCTCCACGTCTCCTTGATAGGTATAAACCTAGCACATTTGGTCAATCGATCTACAACCACCCAAACCGCATCTTTTCCGCTAACAGTCTTAGGTAGAGCCATCACAAAGTCCATGGAAATGGATTCCCATTTCCAAAGGGGAACATCCAAAGGTTGTAGCAAACCCCCGGGTCTTTGATGCTCAATCTTCACTTTCTGACAGGTAAGACACTTGCTAACATACTCTAGGACATCAATCTTCATCCTAGGCCACCAAAACTGTAATCTCAAGTCTTTATACATCTTGTCACCACCAGGATGAATAGAGTAAGGAGAAAGGTGAGCTTCATCAAGGATCTTCTTCCTCAACTCGGCTACTCTCGGAACATACATCCTACCTTGGTAACGAAGGTATCCATCACTATCCACCACACAATCCTTAGCTTGCCCAAGTTGAATTTTTGCTTGAATGGACTTGAAAGTAGCATCCTCAGGTAGGCAAGTACGGATCTCACGGTAAAAGTCGGGTTCTGCACTCAAGGCACTAAGATAGTCAAAGCCCTTTCCAACAAGGCTTATCCCTAACTTTTGAAATTCCGTGATAAGTTCATCAGGTAACACACGGATAGTGCTCAAAGAGTGACTAGTCTTCCTACTCAAAGCATCGGCCACCACATTTGCTTTCCCTTCATGATAAATCAACTCGGCATCATAATCATTCACTAACTCTAGCCATCTTCTTTGCCTCATATTCAATTCTTTCTGGGTAAAGATACACCTCAAACTCTTATGATCGGTATAAATGTGGCAATGAACTCCAATAAGGTAATGCCTCCATGTCTTCAAGGCATGTACCACGGCGGCTAATTCAAGATCATGAGTCGGATAGTTCACCTCGTGAACCCTCAGTTGTCGAGAAGCATAAGGAATAACCCTTCGGTTTTGCATCAAGACACAACCTAGGCCATGCTTTGAAGCATCACAATAAACATCGTAGTCCACACCATCTTCAGGTAAGGTCAACACCAGAGCGGTAGTCAACCTAGTCTTCAACTCTAAGAAGGCATTCTCACACTCATCGGTCCACACATACTTAGACTCCTTCTTCAACAATTGAGTCATCGGTCTAGCTAACTTAGAGAAATCTTTCACGAATCGACGGTAATAACCCGCCAAACCGAGAAAGCTTCGAATCTCAGTCACATTTTTCGGACTCTTCCAATCAACAACGGCCTCAATCTTAGAAGGATCTACCATAACACCATCTTTGGATATGACATGTCCAAGAAAAGTGACTTGATGCAACCAAAATTCACATTTCGAGAACTTAGCATACCACTTTTGACGATGTAGAATGTCTAAGATGATACGGAGGTGTAGAGCATGTTCTTCATCATTCTTTGAGAAAATCAAGATATCATCAATGATCACCACCACACACTTATCGAGGTACTCACTAAAGGTACGATTCATTTGATCCATGAAGATAGCAGGAGCATTAGTCAATTCGAAAGGCATCACTTTAAATTCGAAATGACCATATCTCGTGCTGAAAGCAGTCTTAGGAATATCGGACTCACGAACCGGAATTTGATGATAACCCGATCGGAGGTCAATCTTGGAAAAAGTAGAAGCACCACGTAATTGGTCAAAGAGATCATCAATTCGTGGAAGAGGATACTTGTTCTTGATTGTTACACGATTGAGTTCACGATAATCAATGCAAAGTCGCATAGATCCATCCTTTTTCTTCACAAAGAGGACGGGGGAACCCCAAGGAGAAGCACTAGGCCTAATAAAGCCTTTCTCAATCAAGTCATCAAGTTGAACTCTTAACTCCTTCAATTCGGAAGGTGCCATACGATAAGGAGCTTTAGCAATAGGGCCGGTTCCGGGAACTAGGTCAATAGAAAATTCAACATCTCTTTCAGGAGGAATCCCGGGTAATTCATCGGGAAATACATCCGGAAATTCACAAACAATGGGAACATCCTTCAAGGGAGGAAGAGAAGGAGAATTAGAAGTAGTCACTAAACATAGGAATGCTTGATGACCCTTCTTCAAAGTATTCACCATCTTCATAGCTGAGATCAACTTCACACCTGTTTACTTTCTAACCCCTTGATAAGATACGCGAGTACCCAAAGGGCTTTTAAGAACAATCTTTTGATCTCGACATTCAAATCGAGTATGGTAAGTAGATAACCAATCCATGCCCAAAATAACATCAAACTCCTCAAGTGGAAATCGAAGGAGATTAGCCGGGAAAATAGATCCCGCTATCGAAATAGGGACATCCGAATAAAAATAAGAACAAGAGAAGATGTCGCCGGAGGGTAAAGATATTGATGTACTATTTCCAAGGGAAGGTTCAAGAGGTAACTTGTCGGAGAATTTCATCGATATAAACGACAAAGAAGCACCGGTATCAAATAAAACCAAACAAGGGACATCAAATATTAAGAACGTACCAGTGACTATGTCTGGGTGTGCCTCAGCCTCAGCACGGCTCATCACAAAGATGTGACCTCTCGGCCTCTCAGGAACAGCAGGAGTAGTAGTAGTCTTCTTCTCAGGACACTCATTAGCCTTGTGTCCAGGTTTGTTGTAGGAGAAACATACAATTTGCTTATCAAAGCAACGAATTCCGGGATGCAAAGGCTTCTTACAATGATAGCACATACGACCCTTAGGATTTTTGTCGTTGCTAGGAGATAGAACACGAGCACCTTGATTTGCTTGTCCACTCGGAACAAAACTCTTCTTGTTAGGATAAGAGGGGGAATAAGTAGGCACAAAGGGTCTAGAAGGAGCAACATAAGGCCTAGAAGTGGAGTAGAGTGGCCTCTTGCCAAGGGAAGTACGAGAAGCACGAGCCTCTTCATCAATAGCCCGAATGGAGCTCTCGGCCCATAATGCATCGTCATAGATTGAGACAAAGGAAGTAGAATCCCTACGGATCAAGCTCTTAAGCTTTGGAGTAAGCTTGTCAAGGTAAAAGAAAGCCTTTTCTTCTTCATTTTTGACAAGTCTAGAAGCATAGTGAGCAAGTTCATTGAACTTGTCGGTAAAGGCTTGGACAGAAAGACTTCCTTGCTTCAAATTCATAAACTCTTTAAGCCTTTGTTGTTTTAGCTCTTTTGGATAGAACCTAGCCTCAACTAGATCCTTAAAGTGATCCCAACCAAAGCCAGGCTCAAGAGTGGAAGTAGGACTAGTCATGGTCCACCATCTATCAGCTTCTTTCACAAGGAAGTGAGAAGCCAATTTTACCTTGTCCTCTTCACGAACATCATACAAGGCAAAGCTCTTCTCCAATTCACGAAACCATTCGGTGAGTGCCACCGGGTCTACTTCACCACCATAAGTTAGAGTCTTGTTTTGAGTCAATTGACTTGCCACCCAAGTGTAAGAACCGGGTCTATCACCTTCTGGAAACTGAGGAGGGGGAGGAGGAGCTGGTTGGTTTTGCTGATTCTGAAGAATCTGAGTAAGAGCTAGCAAGATTGCATTATCTACGGATCTTGGAGGAGCCATCTTGCAAAAGAGAACATTGGTTAGCACCTAACAAATCGCAATCACAAAGAGACTACAACCTAAGGTCCTAAGTCTACCCATCCTACCCATCTCTCGAGTTTATTATTTGAAGGTCAAGTTATTTATATTGGGGTGCACAAACGTGCGTCGGGAGCAAATATGCTCTGATACCACTTGTAACACCCCGGCCCTAACCGGGTCGGGAGCGGTTACTTATGATAGCTCTCCAGGCTGTGTACATGGCCCACAGATCAACACGGGTCCTTTATAGCGCATTTTGTCCTCACTCATACGCATCCCAGGAACCTTCCCAGGAGGTCACCCATCCTAAGACTACTCTCAGCCAAGCACGCTTAACTGAGGGATTCTTTTGCATGGATGACCATAAAAGAAAGTGCACTTTGTTGATATGAGTAGTACTTCCAATCCCTTTAAGCACTAGTCATTTAAGCCTATCAATGGACCACTTCAATTACCGTGGGGTGTTACAATGCTTGTTAGCTTGTATGTGGATGTGATGAGGTGTAGATACCCAGTATCTGTTGAGACTCCAACAAACACCCGATGATTATCGGACTAAAACATGTTTTGGGATCGCAGCGTTTGATCGACAGTTTGTGTACAACTTTACGTCGGAAAACTTAAAACGATTTCGAAAACAAAACATTTCAAAACATTTCAAAAATACCTGGAGTATTTAATGCATGATGACGGGGTCGCAATGACACTAACTAGAGTCAAAACCGACACCGGACCAAAAACCGACTCGAAAATTCAAATCCCGACTCCAACAACGAGTCAAACCGAGTCAACCACAAAAACAAAATATCTTCAAGCCTTCTATGCTAAGTTTTCCCGGATTCATGTTGGTCAAGTACCAAACATATGACTACAAAACCTAGGATAGAATAAATCATGATTGCGTTTGTTGTGATAGTGACAACACAACTCGAAGTGCCGCGACGTGGCTCGCGCCTCTTTGAGCAGCCCAGGTGGCCACGTCGCTCAAAACTCACACAACTACTCATTCTTCTATAAATACCCCACAAATGCCACCCATTTGAGACTTACGCGAGTGTCCGCCCCCCTCTTTTCTCCCTTAAAATTCTCGACTCGACTTCTTAAGTCAGAACCCGACGCGTATTTACGACCTACCAATCGTAAACACGAGCCTTACACATTGTTTGGTACCGTCATCGTGCATTAAATCACTTGTCCGACCACTTTGACCATTACACCATCACTAAACTTTTAAAACACTCTTTCACTTACCAAAACGGTTTTAAACCGAGTTTTTTCCGATCAAACGAGTTATTACACTTACGTCGGTCACTCGCCATAACAAAACATGTAAGTATGAGGGTGTAAAAATCCTCTTTATTATGTTTTCATTTGTTTCATGACTTTAACATGCTAAAACATGCATAACATGAACCAAAACATGGAATAAACGAGCCAAAACTGATTTTTGGTTTGAGGCAGAAGCCCCTTAGGTCGCCAACAGGCTCGTGCCTAAATGGGGTACTCAGACCAGAGATCAACCGTGTTTGTTCTCGTCATTTCCCTTAATCCATTTTTCATATTTGTAATCGGTTTTTAACATTTCAAGTATTTTCGAAACCTTTTTGTTTCATTTCACATGTTTTAACCATAAAGCATTTTTCACCCTTGGTTCTTCATACCATGACGGTTAAATCCGTGTTTCGGTGATAATATTTGGTTAATGACATTTAAGAGGTATTTTAAAGCCTTTTATTTCATTTCTTTACATTTTTCAAACAAACATATTAGTCACCAATACAAAGTCATCCTTGGTTATACATACCATGCCGGATTTTAACCCGGGTACGATGATGAGTACCGACTAATTACATTCAAAATGGACTTAAAACAATTAGTCCATAATCATTTTCAAAACTATTCATGTCAAGTTTGTCAAATCGAACCCGACACCGAATATTATCACACAATGATGATTATTCGAGTCTAGTTCTCCAAATCAACAAATGCGGTCTAAGCGACCCTTTCAAATCAAACCGGGTTCAAATACCCATTTTTAACACGTTTTATAACGTTTTCAAAATAGTCAGAACACGACATACAACCGTTGGCTAACCCGCGCCTCAAACAGGCTCCCCTTTTTCATTTTCAAAACCAGATGGAGGCCCCTTACACCGCCGGCTGGCTCGCGCCTCTTATAGCCGTCTGGTACAGGGCCTGTTCCCTTCCAGCATTAGTCTAGGACGATCCCGACCCCGGTTAACCCGGATATAGGACGGATCAGATGACTATTCGTTTGTTCAAAACCATATTTGCAAAATGCCTTACTAAGACAAATGGATCGTGTTATGCACCCTAAACCTAATACGGTAAATGGATGTTTAATTTCCGTCTTGCATGCAAATCAATCATTAATCCAACTCAACATCTTATACTTGATACTTGGATTAAATCAACCGACTTAGAAAGCTCTCACATGTTAGGTTTAAATCATTGGATGCGCATTCATGCATTTAAACCGTTTTATCAGCTTCTGCATTCAACCGACCAAGATCGATCAGTAGAGGCCGCTAAACGCGGGCGGGATTGGGTGTCTGATTAAAGGGCTTCCCAATACGTACCTTCACCTCTTACTCAGAAACTTTGGATAGTGGACGACCTTATCCAGGGCGTATGAGAGTCATTCTAGAGATAGGATGCTAAAGAGGGACGATTTCCTTATCTTTAGTACCTATGTCAAAACGTTGATTTGTGCTTCGATTTGACCGAGGTATAAAGTGGAATTCGAACGGGTTCCAGGCATCCCACAAATGCTTGGTGGCGACTCCGAACATCTCTAATCGTTTCGAGACCCTTACCGAGACGAAACCGACCGATCTAAAACGATCCGGTCGAAGGCATCTTTACGCCGCCGAGCGTGGCTTTCAAAAGACCGCTGTATGCCCACAGATCGACTGGACTTGCAGGTGGCCCGCGACTATGGACCGGTAGGCGGCCCGAATCCGCAGACCGAGACGTGGCCCATGACCACAGATTGGCGACTCCGTTGGGGAAAACTAGGACACTTACGTCTTTGTGATCCCTAGATGGTGAGACTCGAACGAGGTCTTCGTTGGAATGCATTAATTGATATTACGGTCACGGTCGGGTTCCTTGTCCGGGCCCATAACCTAACCCTTTTCGACCAATTGGCTTGTCCTGTCGGCGTGAGTTTTCTCATCCCCGCGTTTCGAATCCCGATTGAGTCAAGCATACCATTGATGTTACACATTTTTGTTTCGTCAAAGAGCTTTCATCACTTTCGAGCACGAGGCTAGGGCACCCTCCTTACACATTTTTTTTGGATTGGTATCCCTCTCGCAAATCGGGGTTTGATTGCTTGGTGTGTAACCCACCCTTTTAAGCCAAAACCCGTGTCAGCATGATGCATAATATAATGAAACTGTGAGTGCTTATGTGCTACTTGATCATAAGTCCTTCCGTGTCATTCAAACTTTCAAAAACACCCTTTTCGCGCCGTTATAATGGCCATTTCAAAACTCGGTCTTTCGCCGACCGATTCACGCCTTTCTAGGTCGTCGTAATGACGATTTTCAAACCCGGTTTTGTATAACCATTTCAACACGCCTTTCTAGGCCGTCGTAATGACGATTTTCAAACCCGGTTTTGTATAACCATTTCAAATCACCTTTTTACGCCGTTATAATCGCCGCGTCTAGACACGGATTTTAACCCGTTTCGCGCCAACAATGCTTTCTTTCAAAACCCGAGAAAAGCACACACCCTTTTCTCGAGACACTTTCGGATCCCGAGGACCATGCACCATCCCCGAGACCTTTTCAAACATTTCAAACTCGATTTTCAAAACATACAATTTTGAATTTTAAAACCGTCTTGGGAAACAATACACTTCTTTCCGAGCCGACTCAAACTCAAACCGTCTTTTGCAAATAAACTTAAGACAATCCTTTTCAACTAATCGACTTGCGGAGATTTCTATCTTCGGAAGCCGCCCACTAAAGCGACAGATGAATTTTTTGAAAATTTCTATTTTCGAAAATTTCAGTCCACCATTTCAATTCCGCCTCGTGTCTATCGAGTCAAAGCAAACGTACTTATGGGTCTTTACTTATGAGTCGTCTCACCACGAGACCCGTCCAATGGCGTCACGCCGTCATGATTGGACTCGTGTCAAAGGTTCGGTCAAACACCGTCACGTCATAAATCGAGTCGGCACCGAGGTACCACACACGGTCACCCCGTCTTGTTGAGTCGATCTTGGTCTCGTCCTCTGTGTTGTCTGCGTTCAGTCTTGGAACCGTGTCGGATTGAGTTGTAATGTGAGCCGTTTTTCTGCCTCAGAGCCATGGCCCCGTCTTCAGCTTCGTCCAACAACAACAATGATAACAACAGAGATGTCACAACTGATCAGCTAGCCAGCCTGCTTACCGCTCTCAAGATCACCCTGGATCGCGTCGAGACCCGTATCGACGCCCTGGAGAACAAGGAAATTGGGGAACATAATACCCCACCTCTGACTGAGACTGAAAAGAGGCTGAAACTCGTGGAAGAACAACTCCTAGCCCGGGGTAACAACATCCACCTTGAAAATAACCGAAGGTTCGAACCTGTTGGGGACCAGTTATTCGACAACTTCACCCCGACCGATGTGCCTAAGTTCAAGGGAGTGGAGGACCCACTCAACCACATCCGTGCTTTCAAAGACTACATGGCCATTAAGGGGGTCAAACAGAACTTTTACCAGGATCTTCCCATCCTCTTTGGAGCCGATTCCTCGCCAATGGTACTACTACTTGGACCCGAAAAACCTTACCACCGGGATGAGATCGCATTGAGTTTGCCAAACAGTATGCCGACAATGTCGAGATCCAGGCCAACACCCGTACTCTCGAGGTGTTAACCCAAAACGATAAGGAAGGATTCACTGAGTTCCTAACCCGTTGGAGGAGGGTGAGTACTCAGTTGGTCAGTAAGCCGAGTGAGTCAACTCTGGTAGAAAAATTTGTCAACAACCTCCGCCCGGTTTATGCCAACCTGCTGAGGTATCAGAATATCAAAACTTTTCAAGATCTGCAGATTCTGGGGACACGTATTGAGGACGACCTCCGAAAGGGTGTCTTAGCAAAAACCACCGGCAGGGGTTACCAAGGATCCACCTCAACCGGATCTCGCCCTTACGGTCAGACAAACAAGAGTGATGAGGTCAACCTCGTCGAACCATCTGCCAAGAAAACCGAGCGCCCCCAGAGAGTGTTCACCAACATAGGGTCAACTTATGCAAATGCCCTGAAAAGGCTCATGGACCAAGGGAAGCTACAACCGATCGGGCCCACCCCGGACCCGGCCGATGCCAAGAAATCCCGATTTTGGAACCCCAACGCCTACTGCCAGTATCATCGAGGGAAAGGGCATGATACCGAAAATTGCTTCAAACTCAAGCACCTCATTCAGGACATGATTGAGAAAGGAGATTTACCCATACCCCCACCAACTAAGCCGAACAACAAGACGAATCCTCTGGGAATTCACGCTATCTCTGACGATGAGCCGACCCTAGACTGCTATCATCTCATCTTGCCAATTGACGACAAGGTAAATGTTCTGGAAAAGGACCCTTCAGACGGAGTGTTTGTGTTCAGTGTTGCCACTATGCTCACTATGTTTCAGCAAGTTGAGCAGGCCATTGCCAGCCTTTCTGAGAGAATCACCCGACTCGACGACGCCTACCGACGACTCATCTTCAATCCCCCGGCACCACGTCCGAGGGAGAATTCCCCAAGCATTCAAAACTACCCACCCCAGGATGGATTGCTCCCGCGACCATTCTGGCATAGACCCCACGAAAATCACCTTCAAAATAACCACCTTCACGAGAATTACCCTCAAAATAATTACCCTCAAAATAACTACCCTCACAAAAATCGCCCTCACAAAAATATCCCCCACAAGAACTACCCACCGAGGAATACCCCTCCAAGGTATCCTCGAGACCTTGAAATTAACGGCATATGGCGGGATGATGTTGAGGATGTCTATGTCATCCCGGGGAAGGAAAAGCGGACGAAGGAAATCGGACATCTCACCCGGTCCGGACGCCCCTATCAAAATCTGAGCAACCCAATGGTCGTTCCAACAACGAATGACCAAATCGTCCCAGAGGTGGACACTCAACCAAAGGCTCCCGAGAACTCAATCCTGAAACAGCTCCAGAAAGCAAAAGCCGAGATCTCAATTTGGCAGTTGATCGCAACGTCTTTTGAGCACCGACAGGCCTTGCTGCAGGCCTTGGGGAAATTAACCGTGCCTTCCACCTCTTCCCCAGAAGAAATAATGGCACACATGACGAGAGACGCCCCTGATCTGAGTAACCCGGTCGTCTTCTCCGACGAGAATATCCCCCTGTTCGGAGCCAATCATAACCAGGCCCTGTATATCACCGTACAATGCCTCCAGAAAAATATACCGATGGTCCTCGTGGATGACGGCTCCGCCGTGAATGTCATTCCTCTCAAAATCGCCACACAGTGTGGGCATTAAGGAATCTGATTTAATCCCAACAAATCAAGGAGTACGCGCCTACGACGGCACTCGTCGCAAGGTCGCTGGGCTAGTCACTTTGACCGTCGCAACCGGGCCATTAGAAAGACAAACCAGTTTTCAAGTGGTCGACATCGACGCGTCCTTCAGCATGCTCTTGGGACGTCCCTGGATTCACGCCGTCCAAGCGGTCACCTCAACGCTCCACCAAAAGATCAGGGTCCCCTTCAACGGGAAAACGATCACGATCCCCGCTTCCCAAATCAAAGCAGTTATGAGAAGAGGGGTAGCCTCCCAAGCCATTGAGGAGGACGACAATGAAATGTGGGGTTTCCAAGCCGTAAACGCCATAACTGATGAATCGGCAACCTCTGAGTGTGACCCGTTCGCCAACCTCACGATCAACCGTATCATGATGTGTTAAGGTTATTTCCCAGGTTTGCCGCTCAATCCACTAAAGGACCCTTTGCCTCCCTTGAAACAGACTAAGGTCCCCAACATTCCCTTTGGGCTGGGGTACGAACCTACTTACGAAGACATCCAGGAGGTGAACCTCCTAGTCCGAAAACGCAAGAAGTACGGAGTCAACCTCCGTCCATACCACCTAACCCTCAACGGATACTTCGTCCCTGAGGGAGAGTCTGAACTCTACCACGGCTTTCCGGAGCCAATCTATGACTCTGTGGCCAGGGCTAGATACCCGGGAGTGGAAGTCTTCCAGGACTGCTACTTTATCCCCGACAACATCGAAGCTGCATCAACCGAGTCCAAACCGTCACCATGCCTCGACGGACAAGCTGTCACACTACTCTTTGGGGAAGATAACGTCAAACGCCTCGACTATGAGGACATCATCAACATCGCCCTGAAAGACAATCAGTTTGATCCAACCGCCTTGATCTCCGATACTGACCCGGAGAAAGCCACCCAGGGCTGGAGGAAGACCATCAAGTGGACCGATCGCCAAGGCCGCATTCTCAAGATCACAACTAGAGAAGGCCCTATGTTCAAGGAGGAAAATGAAGAAGGATCTGAGTCTGAGTCTGAGTCGGAGTCAGAGTCTGTTATAGCTCCTAACACTCCGGAAGTCCCAGTCAAGGTCCCCTTCCCACTATTTTATCACAAATTCGTGGCTGATTCAGAGGCTGAGTCTACTAAGGTCACCCCCACTCCCATGAAAGGTGACAACCTGGAGCCTGTTCCAGGGGCCACTTCTTCTGTCGTGTCACCTCTGACTGACCACGAGATGTCTGTCCTCTCCGAGCTTTTCGCTCGTGTCAACTTAATGAACGCTAAGTTTGCTTATGACTCATCTCAATTTAACTACAATGCGATTCTGAATGATTATGAGGAATTTGACTTGAGTGACTACCCACCTCACTTGGCCAAAGAACTTGACAAACGGGAAACCAGAACCCCCATCATTGAGGAAACCGAGCCTATTAACATAGGAACCGAAAATACACCTCAAGAACTTAGGATAGGGACAACCCTGGACCCCTCGGAAAGACAACAGTTCATTGACCTCCTCCACGAATACAAGGACGTGTTCGCCTGGTCTTACAGAGACATGCCTGGGATTGACAGAGAAATTGCAGAGCACCGGATACCCATCAAGCCCGGGGCTAAACCTGTGAAACAGAAGCTACGCCGGATGCGTCCTGAGTGGGCCTTAAAAATCAAAGAAGAGGTGGACAAATAGTTCAAAGTCGGGTTCATCAAAGTATCTGAATACTCGGATTGGGTGGCCAACATTGTGCCGGTACCAAAGAAACACGGACGAATTCGGGTTTGCGTCGACTTCAGGGATCTGAACAAGGCAAGTCCAAAAGACGACTTCCCTTTGCCACATGTTGAGATTCTTGTGGACAACACTGCCGAACATGCTCTCCTATCATTCATGGACGGGTATGCTGGGTACAACCAGATTAAAATGGCTGAGGAAGACATGCACAAGACTGCGTTCACTATGCAGTGGGGTACATATTGCTACACGGTCATGCCTTTCGGCCTCATCAACGCCGGAGCAACCTATCAGAGAACCGCTACCACTCTCCTACATGATATGATGCACAAGGAGTTAGAGGTATATGTCGATGACATGATTGTCAAATCAAAGGAACGAGACGACCACATCAATGCCCTCCGGAAATTCTTCGCTCGTCTGCGGAAATATAACATGAGACTAAATCCTCAGAAGTGTGCATTCGGGGTCACCTCCGGAAAACTCTTGGGACATGTCGTCAGCAAAAGAGGCATTGAGATTGATCCAACCAAAATCAAAGCCCTTCAACAAATGCCTCGGCCTAAGAACGAGAAGGAGATTCAGGGATTTCTCGGTCAGGTCCAGTACATCAGCCGGTTCATTGCCAAGCTCACTATGATTTGTGAACCAATATTCAAGAAGCTTCGTGCCTCCGATCACACCGATTGGGACGACGACTGTCAGAAGGCATTCGACAGGATAAAGGAAATCCTATCCAAACCTCCTGTCCTCATGCCACCTCAACCGGGGATTTCTATATCCATGTACCTGACTGTTACTGACACAGCCATTGGAGAAATGCTAGCACAAACAGTTGGCAACGAGGAGCGAGCCATCTACTACATCAGCAAAAAGTTCATTGAGTACGAGACGAGGTATACCCAACTGGAAAAGACATGCCTTGCCCTAGTATGGTCAACAAAGAAGCTGCGGCATTACATGCTCAGCTACTCGGTCCACATCTACTCCAATATGGACCCAGTCAAATACATCTTCGAAAAATCCGTGCTAAACGGAAGGCTGTCTAGGTGGACACTCATGCTGTCCGAGTTCGATCTCAAGTTCGTACCCCTCAAGGTTATCAAGGGAAGAGTAGTTGCCGATTTCCTAGCGGAAAATCCCGTCAACAAGGATCCAACGACCGACACATGGTCACTTCCTGACGAAGACATCCTTTGTGCCGACTCCGACGCATGGGACCTATACTTTGATGGTGGATCTAATCCGAGAGGCTTCGGGGTAGGAATCCTTCTAATATCACCAGAGGGAGAACATGTTCCGATCTCGGTCAAGCTAGACTTCGCCGTCACCAACAATGCCGCTGAATATGAAGCATGCCTCATCGGCCTACAAGCAGCCATCACACTTGGCATCAAGAGATTGAGGGTCCATGGCGAATCCTCACTCATCATCAATCAGGTATCCGGATCATGGAAAATCCGATCTGACAGCTTAGCTCCCTACCAAGCAAAGATCAATCAAGAGGCCGAGTTCTTCGACCAAGTCGACTACTTCCACTTGCCGTGAGAGGAAAATCAATTTGCCGATGCCCTGGCAAAACTTGCTGCGCTCGTCAACATACCTGACGACATGACATCGATGCCCCTATGTGTCGAGAGAAGGAGCGAGCCAGCTCACATTTGTGCCATTATCGACGACGAGGAAAGCCATGATGAACCTTGGTACCAAGCCATCCTCAATTACAAAACCAAAAACGAATTCCCTCCCAACTCTGATCAAAGAGGACAAAGAGCCATCCGTTTACTTGCATCACAATTCGTGATAAACCAAAATCAACTCTACAAAAGAACACCCCAAGGAATTCTCCTCCTTTGCTTTGACCATCACAAAGCCAAAAAAGTCATGGGAGAGGTCCACGACGGAGAATGTGGCCCTCAGATGAGTGCAATGATGCTTACACGGAAAATCATGCGGCTAGGTTACTACTGGACAACCATGGAAGCCGATTGCCGTAACTACGTCAAACATTGCCACAATTGCCAAATCTTCGCCAATATACAACATATACCACCATCCCTTTTATACACCATGACGTCACCCTGGCCATTCTCAACCTGGGGCATCGACATCATCGGGAAAGTCAACCCGGTAGGCACCAAGGGGCATTGCTTCGTCCTCGTCGCCATCGACTACTTCACCAAATGGGTGGAAGCGCAGTCATATGCAGTCTTGACCGCCAAACAAGTGGCCAAGTTCATTCAAAACAACATCATCTGCCGATATGGGGTACCCCATGAAATCATCAGCGATCAAGGCTCTCATTTTCGGGAGGAAACTCAGGCTTTGCTGGACAAATACAAGATCAAACGACATCGATCATCCCCCTACCGTCCCCAAACTAACGGGGCGGTGGAGGCAGCGAAGAAAACTCTTGTTACCATTATCAAGAAAATGCAAGACAACTACCGCGATTGGCCGAGCAAACTCCCATTCGCACTCTGGGGATACCGAACCTTCATTCGAACACCGACAGGCGCCACACCCTTCTACCTAGCATACGGTATGGAGGCGGTTCAACCGGTGGAGTTAGAGGTCCCATCTCTACGCATCCTACTGGAGAGTCAAGTCCCTGAGGCGGAATGGACCCGTCGAAGGTACGAACAGCTCACTCTTCTAGACGAACGGCGACTCAACGCCTTGCACAACATCCAACTATACCAACGACGTATACAACGGGCATTCAACAAAAAGGTTAAACCCAGAAACATCCAGGAGGGCGACTTGGTCCTCAAGTCAGTTCGAGCACCATTACCCGTCGATCCGAGGGGAAAATTCAAACCCAACTGGGCCGGGCCATACCTGGTCAAGAAAATACTTTCGAAGGGCGCAATGAGGCTGAGTGACCTAGATGGGGAGGACTTCACAAACCCGACCAACCTAGACCAACTCAAGAAATACTACCCTTGAGCCCTATCAACCAACAGCCTAGCCTAGTTTTGCAACTAGCCACCAACCTCAACCCTTTTCAAGTCAAGTTCCTCAATATGTTCTGATTTGAAATTGCATGTTTTATCGAGTCTAAGCTGCGGCATCTTGCCCATTTCGAATGTCCTTTGATCCGTCAAAGGCAACGTCCATTTGCACTACAAAAACAAACCCCCTGAACTACGAGCATGGTTTGATTTTACCTCTTCAGGTGAATACGTAGGCAGTCCCTCTTATGCCTGAGGGATACAACCACAAAACCCAATCAAATTCACAAAACATCCCTGAACTACGAGCATGGTTTGATTTCACCTCTTCAGGTGAATACGTAGGCAGTCCTTCCTTACACAAGGAGGATACAACCATTCCCACAATCAAAAAATAACCATCCCCGTACAAACATTCCCACAATAAAAAAAAACATCCCCATCAAAAAAAAGAAAGGGAAAACCATTCCCTTTCCCACCAAATACAAAAATGAACCTTTCTCCCTTTCCACAAAATACCACTTTCCCAAGTGCAAATGCTGAGGACAATTCAAATCGAATTGCCTTCGCAAAATGGATGGAAGAAACAAGCGTTCACAATTTTCGACACGAGCAATCCTCTTATTTAATTAATAATGGGAGGGATTACAATTTCAACAATAAATAAAGCACGACGAGTCTACAACTTGTCAAAGCTAAGGTGTCCACTAACACACCTCACATAGTAAAACTAGCACAAAACACACAACAACTAGCTAGTACAACATAATACAAACTCACAACAATAATACAACATAATAATAAAGTGGGTAATGGAGGTCTTCACTCTTTCATTCTACCCTTGCCTTTTCCTTCGGGGTACATCTTCCCCTTGGTCTTCTTGTTGGCCCGCCTAGCATGGACTTCCTCCTCGGAACGGATCCTCAACGGATCTAAGACGGCGACGGCCTCCGGTCTAGCGCAAGACCCCATATTCGACCCAAGACGAGCCAATGCATGGCCCACTATATGCTTAGGACCGGAACTCCTCCTCTTCGATGGTCGCATCACATCGGGAGTAGCTCCATCAACATACTCCTCAAAGAAGGCACGGTTGGCCTTGCCAACCTCTCGGTACTTCAAGTCGACAACCTCGTCCTTACGGAATTTGGATCTCTCTTCCAAGGACGGAGCACGTGACCACTTGACATAAGCGGGAGTCACCCATGTCGTGGCAACGGGGTTTGGCACCTCCCAAAGCGGCCGAGTGGCCCACCACCTTTCAAAGAATTCCACGAGCTCGGAGTTCCGGAAAACATTCTCTTGGACAAGAGTATCTTGAGCGGGCACCTTTTGTTGACGCCCCATTTGCCTCATGAGCCTTTCGGGATAAATGAAGGAAACAACCTTTAAGCCCACCACCATCAAAGAACGAGGACTAGCACCCGAAGCGGACAACCCCGTGAAGGACCTCAAGTGCCACCACGGCACCACCCAACAGATATGAGGACCACCCTCCTCCGCCAATCTTGCGGCCCAATAGGCCTCGGTGGAAGCAAAACTATCCGGGTATAACTTCTTCCTCATGGTAAGGTGACGGAAGGAGTAAGAAGAAGGATTAACCGGAGGCTCTACATACCTTAGCCTCTCCAATAGCCACACTTGGAGGATCCTTGGCGATCCAAAAGAGGGAGCTTCTCCACAAGAGCCTTCCTTGTCCAAAGCTTGGATAATCTCTCCAAGCACCAACCATGATGGATCTCTACCATGCTCCATTTGCTCGACCGCATGGATGAGGGTCATGCTACCATGACATCTTGGCCCCTCCTTCTTCAAGACATCAACAAAGAGGTACACATGGACAAGGCAAAATGCAAGAGCCCTTCTCCTAGCAACCTCCGAGACATTAGCATCTAACCGATTCGAGAAGATGTTGATAAGAGCCAACATATCCACATCATGTGGAGCAAGAAGAAAGTTGACTTGGCTTGTTGACAAACCCAACATGGAACGGAATTTCTCCTTGTAGCACAACCGAGTCGGAGGAAGCACCAGAGCACAACCCGGCCACCCACCAATGGCTCCAACTTCTTCGGCAAGAGGACAAATCTCACCTTTCGGGAAAATGAAAACATGATGTTTCGAATCCCAAAACCGAGAGCATGCTTCAAGAAACGAAGGTTGCACCTTGACTTGACGAAGCACCAACAATTGACCAACTCCCATGCAATCGAGTTGATACTTCTCGGGAGGCGACAAATCCCGGCACCATTGTCGCAATGGGTTCTCAGTGGCATCCATGAAATATTTTTGTGGAAGAAGAAGAGGTTTTGTAGAGATGTTTTTGTGTTTCAGATGATGAAACAACGAAGCGCAAACGTCCCTATTTATACAAAATGATCAGCGAGTTTTTTTCAGAAAAAGAGGAGAGCCGGCTTTCATCGCCGAGCAGCTCGCGCCTCTTTGAGGCTTCTCCAGGATTCCCGCTGTTGACTTGTCTCTTTCAACATGTGTTTTCTCCTGACACCTCAAACATCCCGCCAGGAACCTCGCGCCTCTTCGGGATGATCCGGGAAATTTTGTGTTTCTTCACACTCACATTTCTTTGTTTTCGCGTTTTACGAAATCCGACACGGTTTCCATGACGCAGCTTTAAACATACGGATTTTTCTTTCTTTTTTTAAGGGGGGAAGGGCTAGTCGCCCCGATCCGCGACGGATCGTTTCCATGTCAGTCGAAATTCCGAAAATTTTTCGCTTTTTCGCAAAACAAAAATCAAAATCGAAAATTGATAACACGACATCAATTTTCCTCAAAAATTCAAGCACTCACAAATTCGAGTCTTGACATCAAAAGCCAAATATACTCGCAAAAATCCTTTTCTAAAAATTCTTTCCTGACGGTTTGAGTTTGAATATTTCGAGTCATTTTTCAAAATTTCAATGCAATTTAATTCACGACACGAGTTAATTGCTCAAATTTTCAAATCAATTCATTTTGAATTCCAAACGCGACGATTTGTCACGGAATTTTCAAAATTTCAATTTTAACTTCAAGTCATCTTGGTTAATTTTGGTTTTCAATCAAACGCTTTTACGTGTTTACGTTTATGTATATGTGCTATTTGTTGCCTGTTTTCTACACTAGCAAAAGGAGACTCAACAGCCGACAGCGCTCCTCCGAAACACAACACAAAAAAGCCAAAAACCACAAAGTAAACCACAATCCAAAAAACACATATATACAAACCGCCTTACGCAAAATACATCGACAAACGTCTATCATACAGACACTGGCCTAAAACAAACGTCTATCATACAGACACTGGCCTAAAACAAACGTCTATCATACAGACACTGGCCTAAAACAAACGTCTATCATACAGACACTGGCCTAAGACAACGAACTGGGGGCTAACCGCCACCTACCGAACTAAGCACTCTCTATCCTCTCAAATGGAAAAGAAAGAGAGCAATAGGGGAAACAGAGGAGCAACAGCGAAAGCAGAGGAGGTTACCATGACGATAACCCTCCGCTCCTACTCTATGACAAAAAAGAAGACAATGCCTGGCAGATTTTGGATGATGAGGAGGCCAAGAACCATGATGCGATGCACCACTTCGGTGCTGACCCCCAATCATCAGCCATCCTGCCCATGAGCCACGACGAAAAGGACAAACCGGCCATATTAGCCGCCTATCCGGATCTCTGCAGACAACGATCAATACCCGATCATTGGTCGGACAAAGGCCGCCAGGGAGAAACACAACCAAGCCTGTAACAAAAAACAGTCGACTCTCCCCCTCCAGGATCGACTTCTGATGTGATCCCGCTAAGTGTTCACAAATTAAGATGTGGTCGTTGGTCACGGTCGAATCAAAACACAATTTATAGCTCCACAAACAACTCTACAATTAGTAAAGAGGCAAGTAAAGGTCGGATCCCAAGGGACTGGAGTTGAAATGAGATTTCTATTGAAACTAGTGGTGTCTAAGGGGTGTCACAAATTGGGTTGATGTAGAAGGTTACTAAACTAAAATAGCAATGAAAATAAACAAGCAAGATGAATTAAAGGGGTGTAAACAATTGATTAAAGGCACTAGGGTGTCATGGGATCATAGGGGAATCATGGGATATGATCATACAAACATGTTCTCAAATTATAAGCAAGCAATTATTGTTGTGATGGATTGAGTTGGGTTATATCTTACAATCCAAGGAAAGTTTGGGTCCCGGAGCCGAATCGATTAGATTGTACAACACCTACAAGTCGACTTAATCTTCCCTACTCAACAACATGCATGGTCTAATGAGACTCGAGTTGGGTTATGTCTTACAAGTCTCATTGAAAAGATAGAAGATGATAGTAAATGCAAGGATTCATAGGCTTAGCATTTCATCAAATATAACATGTGCATGAGTTGAGATCAAAACAAGCAAGCAAATAAAACATGAAAGCATATTAATTTAAGCATGAATCATTCCCCATGTTGGTTTCCCCTAATCACCCACTAACCCTAGCTAAGAGACTACTCACTCATTATCATGTTGATCATGCTAGCAAGGTTGTCAATCATACCAACAATATGAAACATGATGAATAAATGAAAGTAATTAACAATAATTAAAAAGGGATTAAGAGATTATACCTACTAATGATTCCAATAATAAAGCAAAGATAAAAGAAGTACTTGAATGCTTGATTGAGAGGTTGTCAATCTCCCAACAATAACCCAAAATATTCTTCAATTACCCAAAATAAAGGATGAACAAAAGAGAGATTAAAGAACTAAAACTTGGATTAAAACTTGATTAATACTTGATTACAATATTAAAGAGAGATTTGATTGATATTAACTACACTAATTATTGATAAGAAGAACATGCCCCTCTAATTAGACTAATGGGGTATTTATAGTGGAAATTAGGGAGGATGCATTAGGGTTAACTAAGGGCTAAACTAGTAATTACACTTTTTAAGTTGAGCAAGGAGGAGCCGGTATTTTTCGAGAGAAGGGCTTCTTTCTTCGTAGCTTGGAGAAGACAATCGTCCGTCTTTGTGCTAGAATCCGGGCGGAATAGGGTCGGGACGGGCGGATTCTGGCGTTGGAATCCGAGCGGATTCAGGGGAATCCGGGCGGATTGTGGAGGGGGAATCCGAGCGGATTGTGGCAAAGCCGCTCGGATTGTGCTGCTGCGGGACGGACGGATTGTTGACAATCCGCTCGGATTGTCAATCAGCAACAAATCTTCTTCTTTTCTTCCCTTTTCTTCATAAATTCCTTGGGGATTTCCTTGGGGACTTAAGGATCTTTTCTCAACATTGCTCTTCTACTATGATATGTACAAAGGCCTTCTAATCTTGTCTCTCCTTGATGCTTGGTCATTGAATTCGATCAATTTAGTCTCGTTTTGCCATAAAAATGCAAGATTCTTACTCCTTTCCTACCAAGGGATCAAAATCTCAAAGAATATGCAAAACAAAGAACTAAAGATAAGAAATGACCCAAATAAGCACTAAAAAGCATGGGAACAAGGCTAATTCGGGGGCTAAATATGCGCCAATTATGGTCACATCAAATATCCCCAAACCGAACCTTTGCTCGTCCCGAGTAAAGAGGTGACAAAGACTAGGACCAATACTAACCTATCCTAATAATATAGCCGATATGAGACAATTAGCGGGTCTCACTCCGCCCCTTCAACTCACAACAAGACAACCATGAGGTAGGATGCCTTCTTGCAAGGCAAGGTGGGTCTTGCCAAAATGGCGACAAATCCAAACATTAAGCACACAAAATCAAGTAATGGATGCATCTACAAAAGAATAGCCACTTTCCTCATCTAAGTGGCGGAAATTATCTACAAGGGAAGCAATTCAAGGGTACACACTCCTTCATAGATACAATTTCTTCAAACTACTAAGCCTAGAAGGATACCAATAAATCACCTCCAAGTTGTGTCAAACTAGGGTACCTTTGTCCTCAATCGTTAAATGCTTTTGTCAAGAGTAGACTCCCTATGGTGTTAGAAACACTGGAGGATCGCGGAATTCCTCTTCTTGCCTAGACAAGAAGAAGGGTCGTCCCCTCTCTACCATGCACAAAAATGGATAAGATGGAAAAGGGATCGATAGTATTTGAGTTTCATTTTGGGAGTTTGCTTTCATTGTTGTTTTTTCCCCCCAATTTCTTGTGGCATATAACATTTGAGAACACTTTCTTTTTGCCATTTCTTTTTTATTTTTGGCATTTCAACACTTGACAACTTTCAACTTTTCTTTTCATTTCTTTTTGAACATTTTCAAAGTCACCCCAATTAGTAACGAGGGTGCCTTGTATTTGAAGCTTAGGAGTTCTATTTTTGCTCTTCTTTTCTTTTGATGCATTTCTTTGCAAACTTTCTTTCATTTTTCATTTCATTGAACTCAAATTGATTTCTTTTTGTGCCCATTCCCTTTGATGACAAAATGTGTGGTAGAACATGGATGAATGATGGATGCATGGTTTCAAGGGTCACCTTGGAATAAACGGTAGCCAAGGAGTTATCACACCACAAGGTACTCTTGACTAGGCCTTAATCCATGGGTCAAGGGATACTAGCATGACACATCCTAGGGTGTTTTACAAGTATTCTAACAAGCAAAGTCTTAAGAAGAAAAAGCATCTACTAGGGCCTATATACACTTGTCAAGTTTCCCGAGTAGACGGTTTTACAAAATTTTTCTAACCATGCAAACTACATGCCATGATGCAACTAACATATATACATCCTAATGCAAATGATTCTACCAACTAATATGCCATATAAACTAAATGCAAGTCCTAAGTTCACATTGTTTTTACCGCATCAATCAAAACAAAGCCACATAGTCATTAACATAAAGAGGAAAAAGGAGATTGGAAAGATCATACCATGCGGTCTTCAATATCCTCATGTCTCGGATGTGGCGTAGTCAATCAATGTGAACAAGGATAGAACAAACACAATATATACAAAACAATATATACAAGTCTACACTACAAAGGAAATGAACTTGTTTTTGGATTTTTCAATTTTTCAAATTTTTATGATTTTTGAAATTTTTCAATTTTTTTTGGATTTTTGAATAAGAGTTGAATGTTAGAATTCCCATCCCCACACTAATATGGGCATTGTCCTCAATGGCCAAAATGATGGAAATTATGCAAAGATGATGCATGATTTCTATATTAAATGCAATCTATACTAAGCTATACTACATGATGCAAGGTTTTTGTTATGACGGAGAGGATAATTTAGATTACCTCCCGTTGTGTATGCATTAACTTCCCCAAACCGAGTGAGACACTATTGCTAATGTCCAAGGATGGGTGTAGTTTATGCACACACTATGCTATGCATGAAACTAATTTGTCATTTTGGATTTTGAAAATGGGAACAATAGAATGAGAACACCTCAATGGTACCGAGGTGTGAGTCCTCTAATGGGGCTAGGACTACTCCAACAATGATCAAAATTAAATAAAATACAAAGAGAGAAATAGACAAACCATGAGAGTGTAGGAGTCTCCAAGGCTTGCTAATCTTCCATCATGCTATCATCATCACTTCCCTCATGAGAAGTGGTCACATTGCCACTTTTCTTGTCATTTGCTTCTTCACTTTCTTCCTCATCTTCATCTTCATCATCTTCACCATCCTTTTCTTCTTCACTTGCTTCTTCCTCAATATTATCATCAACTTCTTCATCATTTCCAACAACCTCATTGTCACCCAAAACGACCCTAGATGCACCCGGAAATAAGACTTCTCTATCCGCCCAACTAGGCAAAGGACAAGATGGATCAAGTAGTCCTTGCCTAGCTAAATGTAGGAGGGGTGGATATTGAGCCAAGTAGGCATTTTTCCGATCTTCATAGGCTTGCTTGTGCATTGCTTGCATGAGAAGAGTCACATAGTCTTTCCCAACTTCAACTCCTTCCGGTTTGAACTCTTCATACTTAAAGGGGTAAGGTGGTATGACAATGGAAGAGGAGGGCATTTCAAGATCACCCTTTTGTTGTTGAATGATATACTCGGCTTCTTTGGAAAGGGGAAGTAGATAATTGGTCCGGTGGACGCTTAGACGGCAAATTTTCGAGGGCAAGGTGAACGATCTAGCTTCACTAGTGAGCCATCCATACTTAGTGTCAAGGGGGTTATGGGCAACCCACTTGAACTTGTGAATCATAGTATGCATATCAACAAGATGGCCACCCTCCTTTGCTTTGTACTTGTTATCCTTATTGAAGTTAGGATCAAAGTGCTTGGCTAGGAGTGTAACTAGGCCGCCATTGACAATAACGGTCGTGCCCTTCTTCCCACAATCAATGTTGAGCCATCTATCTACCAAGAGCCTCAAAGAATTGTAAGGCTTGGTGTGCACTCTTCCGATATTCAAAGCCGATTCAAGGAGAATAAAATCAAGTCTTGTGAAATGGTTGGTATCTTTCCTAGCAATTATGGTGTTACCCACGACCTTGTGCCATACTCTTATGCCCGGATGGTGGACCAAAAGAGCACGACTCGCATGAAAATCCTCAAATTTCTTCCCGGAGATTGCCTCCCAAAGAGGTTCGGGGTCATACTTTCCATAACTCTTAAAATAACTTGGTTCATCACTAAGACCCAAAATTTCACCCAATTCCCTAAAGGTAATGCGTCTACTAACATTAGCTAGACGAAACTCGAGATTCTCCCTATTCTCAACTTTGGTGACTTTCAAAGAACTTAAAAATTCCAAGGTAAGGGAGGGGTATGTCAATTCCCTTGTTTCAAACAATTTCTTCAACCCCATGGCATTGAAAAAGGCTTTTGTTTGTTCAAGAACACCCAATTTTTGTAAGGTATCTTCACATATGAATTTGGTGGATTGTAATGACTTCATAGCAAACTTGACAAAGGTATTTCTATGGGTATCGGAAATAAAAGTTACCTCCGGATAATGCAAAAGTTGATCAATTACCGGAGTAGAAGGTGTTGTTGCTCCCATAGAAGGTTGTTGTTGATGTTGCACTTCCAAGTTTAGTGTTGCTACCACCATAGCCAATGCTTTCTTTGTTTGAAGAGCCTTTTGCCTTTGTGAGAGTGCCTTAGCCTTTGGTGCCTTTGTTGCCTTTGTTGCTCCCTTAGTCCTTGCCATTGATGAACTAACCAAGAAAAGAATGAAAAATCTTCAATTTGTAGTATGCCCAAATCGATTTGAAGGTGAAAGGCTTTGCCTTTATGAAATCAAAAATCGACTCAAAGGTTGAAGATTTTGTTCTTGGTTTTGATTTTTGTTGAAGAAGGAGTGATTGATTTGTTGTTGGAAGGATGGTTTGATTTGTATTTGGTGAATGTTGTTGAGGGTTTTTGTTTTTGTGATGGAGAGGATGAGGGTTTTGATGTTGTGGGTAGTGTTTATGAATGAATGAATGAATGAATGAAGGTGGGAGGGGTTTTAAAGAGACCGAAATTTTCGAATCTGCAGGGGCAATCCGTGCGGATTCTGCCCAAGCCGTGCGGATTCTGCTCTTTCTGAACTTTGCAAAACTCGCCTAAAGATGGGCGGATTTGTGACAATCCGCTCGGATTTGCTGAACACGGGACGGGCGGATTTGCTTAAAGACGGACGGATTTCAGTCCAGAGAATTTTGCTTGTTTTCCTCAGCTGCAAAGACGGACGTCTTTCTTACAAGACGGACAGATTCTTCAAGACGGGTGGATTCTTCACAGGACGCCCGGATTCAGTCACAGTCAAGAAATTTTCAAAATTTAGCTCAGTTCAGGACGGGCGTCTTTTCTACAATACGCTCGGATTCTGTAAGACGGGCGGATTCTCAGGAATCCGCTCGGATTCTTCCCCTGTGTACACGGATTCAGTTCCATTCGTGCACACTGCATTTCCCATACCGTTCTTTCATTCTTTCTTCAAGTCTTGTGTTCGTCATTGTGGGGGCACTACTAAGGCATGGATAGCCTAGGCAATTGCCATCCCCACACTAAGCTAGAAGCACTACACATCAATTGAAATCGTTAGTCCCTCCCTCACTTCTCTCAAACATGACAATTATTTTGATCAAAGTAAATAAAAATCCAAAGATGACAAAAATGCAATACAAGAATTGAAATGTAAGTTAGGGAGTTAGAAATATTTACAAGTGGTGGTTTAGGGAGGACTCCACCAAACTCTCATTCTTGATGAGATGTCAAGGGGGCATGTTCAAGGTGTTGTTGATGTTACTCAACACCTTGAAGAAGTAATCAAAAGCTTGTTCATTATCATGGTAGAGGTTCTCAATAGACCGTGGCCCTTGTTGTTGGTCTTGATCGATGGCATTACCAATGTAGGGATTAAAAATCCCTTCAAATTCGTCGTCCCAAAGACCACAAACTTCATTGAGTTGATCATTGAAAATCTCTTGCTTAGATGGAGACAACTCTCCCAATTTCTTCTCTTGGCCAATGAGGCCATCCTCTTCTTCCTTGGTTGATTTTGATGAGCTTTGCAAGCTCTCCTTGTCACAATTCTCTTGCTCTTTGAATGGAGCATCTTCAACTTTCTTCTTCCATTGGAGTTCCGATTTCTTCCTTTCATCCTTTCGGCTATAATGATCAATCATGAAACATGGTTCATGCAAACGAGGAGCTCTCATAGTCTTGTCAAGATTAAAAGTTATGCTTTCATCTCCCACTTCTAGAGTGAGCTCACCATGTTTCACATCAATCACCGCACCGGCGGTGTGTAGGAAAGGTCTTCCTAGGATGATTGGAATGTTGGAATCTTCCTCCATATCAACAATGACAAAGTCCACCGGGATGAAAAACTTCCCAATTCGCACGGGGACATCTTCCCATATCCCTAACGGTGTCTTCGTCGATCTATCGGCCATTTGGAGTGTGATGTTGGTGCATTTAAGCTCTCCCATCCCCAACCTTTTACTCACCGAGTACGGCATGACACTCACACTAGCCCCTAGATCACATAAGGCTTTGTTGATCGTTGTGTCGCCAATGGTACACGGTATTGAGAAGCTTCCCGGATCCTTTAACTTTGGAGGTGAACTCCCTTGAAGTATTGCACTACTCACCTTAGTGAAGGCGATAGTCTCAAGCTTCCGGATTGACTTCTTCTTTGTGAGGATATCTTTCATGTATTTCGCATAGGCCGGCACGTGATTGATTAGTTCCGTGAAAGGAATTGAGACTTCCAAATTCTTCACAATTTCCATGAATTTTCCAAGTTGATCATCAAATTTGGGCTTGTCTTGACGACTTGGAAAAGGGAGTCTAATCACAATGGGCTCCTTCTCCTTGGCCTTGTCTTCATTTTTCTTTGAACTTTCTTCTTTTGACGATTCTCCATCTTTGGAGTTTTGCACAATTTCTTCCTTTTCACTAGCTTCCACAACTTCATCCTCAACTTGCTTCTTCGGTGCTTCATATCTTGTACCACTTCTCAAGTGAATGGCACTAACCGTTTCATGTCTAGGGGGATTACTTTGAGGTGGTAATTGCCCCTTTTGTCTTTGTGAGCTTGAAGATGCTAGTTGAGTCAATTGTGTTTCCAACATCTTGGTGTGAGCTAGAATGTTGTTGATGGTGGTTTCCTTTGCTTGGCTATCTTTTTGCATTTGAGTGAAAAAGTCTTGTTGATTCTTTTACATTTGGAGGACCGCTTTTTGGACATCAAAGCCTTGGTCATTTTGGTGATTGTATGGATTTTGATTTTGGTAACCTTGGTTTTGATTGTAAAAGGGTCTTTGATTTTGGTTTCTCATGGGTGGTGGAGTGTATGTTGTTTGAGGGTTTTGAACATTTTGGCTTTTGTATGAGAGATTTGGATGGAATTTGGTGTTTTCATTGTAAAAGTTGGAATAAGGGGTACCACTCTTATATGCTTGGAAAGCATTCACTTGTTCATTTGTTCCCCTACATTCACCTTGGTCATGTCCCAAAGTTCCACAATTCTCACATATCCCACTTGGGATTGATGAGGATGCCGTCATGGCATTAACATGATGCTTCGATGATTTTGAGTTTTCCTCAAGTCTAGCCATAGCTTGTTCAAACTTCAAGTTGATTGTGTCAATGTGAGCACTAAGTTGAGCACCCAATTGAGTCACGGAGTCCACTTCATGCTTTCCTCCTCTAGTAGCCTTGCGAGGTCTACTATATTGTGAGTTATGGACCGCCATTTCCTCAATCTTGTTCCATGTTTGATTGTCATCAACTTCGGTGAACATTCCATTTGATCCCATATTGAGAATGTTCCTAGAATCTTCATATAAACCATTGCAAAATTGTTGCACCAAAAACCATTCGCTAAGTCCATGGTGAGGACATGAGCGACAAATTCCGTTGAACCGCTCCCAAGCTTCATACAAAGACTCTTCATCCCTTTGCTTAAAACCAGTAATTTGAGCTCTTAGCATGTTAGTCTTTTCCGGTGGGTAGAATTTTTTGTAGAAAGCTAGAGCCAACTTCTTCCAAGAATCTATTCCAAGGGTGGCCTTATCAAGGCCCTTCAACCATTGCTTCGCGGTGCCGATTAAGGAAAAAGGAAATAAGACCCATCTAATTTGGTCTTGAGTCACGCCCGTTTGAGAGATTGCATCACAATAGTCGCAAAAGGTTTCCATATGAGAATGAGGGTCCTCACTAGGCATCCCCCCGAATTGGCTCCTCTCAACTAATTGGATGAAGGCGGACTTGGCAATAAAATTTCCGGTTAGATGTTGCGGCGTAGGAGTACCATTTGGTAGATTCTCCTCGGTGGGTACGGAGTGTGACGAGAATTTTGGCATTGTAGGTGGATTTTGTGGGGTATTGTGTAATGGGTTTTCTTCTCCTTCTATTGCGAAAGGATTGACAAACTCACTAGTGGGTTGAACAACTTCACTAATACCTCTTAAATTCCTCCTAACAACTCTCCTATTGTTCGTCAAGGTTCTTTCGATTTCACGGTCAAAAGGTAACAAATCACCTTGTAACCTTCTAGACATGCAAAATATCAAACAACTCGAAAACAATTAGAACAAACCTTGAGGAGTTTTACTTCCTCAAGGCGAAGAAAGACACAACTAATGACAATAAAAAGAAATCTAAATCAAACAAACACCGTCCAAACAACGGCGCCATTTTTGATGCGATCCCGCTAAGTGTTCACAAATTAAGATGTGGTCGTTGGTCACGGTCGAATCAAAACACAATTTATAGCTCCACAAACAACTCTACAATTAGTATAGAGGCAAGTAAAGGTCGGATCCCAAGGGACGGGAGTTGAAATGAGATTTCTATTGAAACTAGTGGTGTCTAAGGGGTGTCACAAATTGGGTTGATGTAGAAGGTTACTAAACTAAAATAGCAATGAAAATAAACAAGCAAGATGAATTAAAGGGGTGTAAACAATTGATTAAAGGCACTAGGGTGTCATGGGATCATAGGGGAATCATGGGATATGATCATACAAACATGTTCTCAAATTATAAGCAAGCAATTATTGTTGTGATGGATTGAGTTGGGTTATATCTTACAATCCTAGGAAAGTTTGGGTCCCGGAGCCGAATCGATTAGATTGTACAACACCTACAAGTCGACTTAATCTTCCCTACTCAACAACATGCATGGTCTAATGAGACTCGAGTTGGGTTATGTCTTACAAGTCTCATTGAAAAGATAGAAGATGATAGTAAATGCAAGGATTCATAGGCTTAGCATTTCATCAAATATAACATGTGCATGAGTTGAGATCAAAACAAGCAAGCAAATAAAACATGAAAGCATATTAATTTAAGCATGAATCATTCCCCATGTTGGTTTCCCCTAATCACCCACTAACCCTAGCTAAGAGACTACTCACTCATTATCATGTTGATCATGCTAGCAAGGTTGTCAATCATACCAACAATATGAAACATGATGAATAAATGAAAGTAATTAACAATAATTAAAAAGGGATTAAGAGATTATACCTACTAATGATTCCAATAATAAAGCAAAGATAAAAGAAGTACTTGAATGCTTGATTGAGAGGTTGTCAATCTCCCAACAATAACCCAAAATATTCTTCAATTACCCAAAATAAAGGATGAACAAAAGAGAGATTAAAGAACTAAAACTTCGGATTGTTGGTCAGCGTCAATTCTTCTTCTTTTTCTTCCCTTTTCTTCATAAATTCCTTGGGGATTTCCTTGGGGACGCAAGGATCCTTTCTCAACATTGTTCTTCTACTATGATATGTACAAAGGCCTTCTAGTCTTGTCTCTTCTTGATGCTTGGTCATTGAATACAATCAATTTAGCCTCGTTTTGCCATGAAAATGCAAGATTCTTACTCCTTTCCTACCAAGGGATCAAAATCTCAAAGAATATGCAAAACAAAGAACTAAAGATAAGAAATGACCCAAATAAGCATTAAAAAGCATGGAAACAAAGCTAATTCGGGGGCTAAATATGCGCCAATTATGGTCACATCAACTTCCTCCTCCAAAGCCTCGACAACGGATCCCATAGGACCCAAATGATATCCTGCAATAAAAAAAACAGCAAAAAACGTCAGCCGAAATTTCGGCATTACGACAGCATGAAATGGATAAATCCAAAAACAACAACACAACCTGCAATACAAAAACAAGGGGCAATCCCGCCCCAAACCATTCACAAAAAAAACACAAAAACGACTCGCTCCTCTTTTCAAGCAAAAGACGAGTCAAAACCACAAAAACGGCATTTCAAGACCCATACGAGGTCTGCCAACAACCCAAAATACATTCCCGACACAATGGGGATTTTACATTCCCGACACAATGGGGATTTTTATACGGTTCAAAAAGGCAATTCATAATGCTAATTTGAGCACAAACCGGTCAAAAATTTAAAAAAGACCGCAAAAAGGCAAACGTGATTCTATCACGCCTCAAGGTGACCTAAGATACCAATAAGGTCCATTTCAAAGCAAACTGACTCAATTCAAGCCCAAACAGGCGCTTATTTTGTCAGACGTAAGACCGTCGCAAAAGGCAAAAATTCAATTTTGCCCACAAACATCCAACGAAGGTCCTTAAATGGCAAATACGGGTTTTCCCAACTACAATGCAACCTAGTGGGACCCACTACCCAAGCAAATAAACTTGGCATTGTGAAATGAGACGGTTTCTCGCCTCAATCACGTTTTTCGAGCCTAGGGAGCGGGAACGGGGACCAAAATGCAAACTAAAAGCACCCCTATACTCCTAAACAGGTTTCTAACCTAATGCAAACATCAATTTCACTCGGAATTGGCTCAATCAAAAACGCCCAATTCGATTTTTTAGGGCAAAATCCGCCCTAATTCAACTAAGCTAACAATCAACAAATTTGAAAGGATTCAAGAGGAAATACTTACCTTGAGATGACATTTGTTGACAATGGCACAAGTGAAAGCAAGCTTGAAGGTCCTTTAATGGCGATTTTGCGGGATTTTGAGGTTGAAGATGAATAATCATCCGCAGCTCAACCTCGCGTCTTTTTAACAAGAAATAGGGAAGCCGGCGTGCATCGCCAGGTGGCTCGCGCCTAAACCAGGCCTCACCTTTTCTTTTTCAGCGAAATTTGGGCTTTGGCCCAATTTCCCACAACAAACTTCAAAATTTTCGTTGACGATATGAATGTCGTCATTTCCTCGAAAACAAACAAAACAAATAGTGAAAATTTAAAACTCGCTATTTTCAAGCAAACGGCGATCAAAACCGCCAACTTCAAAAAATAATAGCAAAACTCAAATTTGCTATTTTTCTCCAAATTTCGAGCAAACGGCGATCAAAACCGCCAATTTCAAAAATAATGGCGAAATCAAAGTTCACCATTTTCCTTCAAATTTTCCAAGATAATGGCGAAAATTCAAAAACCGCTATTTTTCAAGCAACGGCGGCACATAAACCGTCACTTCAATCAATAGTGAAGATTCCAAATTCGCTATTTCTTTCAAAATGTCAACGGCGGCACATAAACCGTCACTTCAATTAATAGTGAAGATTCCAAATTCACTATTTCTTTCAAAATGTCAACGGCGGCACATAAACCGTCACTTCAATCAATAGTGAAGATTCCAAATTCACTATTTCTTTCAAAATGTCAACGGCGGCACATAAACCGTCACTTCAAACGCTATAGCAAACTCAAATTTGCTATTTTCCTTCAAAATTAGAACAAACGGCGATCAAAACCGCCACTGCAAATTCAAACCGAATGGTGAAGATTCCAAATTCACTATTCCCTCAAATACCAGCAGGGGGCTTCCTCGCGGAACCCGCTCATTCCAAAAACAGTGATAGTGAGAACCCCTACTCACTATTTCCCCAGCGACATCACGAGTTCGCTACTATCAAAACAAGCCCATTCGACGCGGCTACTCCCATGGTCCATTAACCGACCTTACCATGGCTGGCGAGCCTTTGTCCGCAACCTTCCAAGGACACAACCCGAAGATGCCTCGGGTACATTTCCTTGTCTCGGCTGGCGAGCCTTACAACGCACCGCGGCTGGCCAGCCCTCCTCACATACGCACCATGGCTGGCGAGCCTTTGTCCGCAACCTTTCAAGGACACATCCCGAAGATGCCTCGGGTACATTTCCTTGTCGCGGCTGGCGAGCCTTACAACGCACCGCGGCTGGCGAGCCCTCCTCACATACGCACCATGGCTGGCGAGCCTTTGTCCGCACCCTTCCAAGGACACATCCCGAAGATGCCTCGGGTACATTTCCTTGTCTCGGCTGGCGAGCCTTACAACGCACCGCGGCTGGCCAGCCCTCCTCACGTACGCACCGCAGCGGGCGAGCATTTATCCGCAACCATGCAAGGACATATCCGAAGATGCCTCAGGTATGACTCCTTCTTATGGCTGGCGAGCGTTCGTACGTAGCCTAATGGACTTTAAACGACCCGAACAGGACAGTCGACAGACTCTAAAATGATCCGGACGATAGGTCCTTGACTCATACCCTCGAGTCGCCTCGGCGTCGCCCTTCCCGACGGCAGGTCCTTGGCCCGAATCCTTTCGAGCCGCCTCGACGTCGCTTGGGTCTTCAGGTTGTAATCTTCGATTGACCTGGGGACTCTACTTTGACTTTCGCCCTGTCCAAGCCTCAGTCAAAGTGGGGGCTCTGTAGATACCCAGTATCTGCTGAGACTTCAACAAACACTCGATGATTATCGGACTACAACATGTTTTGGGATCGCAGCGTTTGATCGACAGTTTGTGTACAACTTTACGTCGGAAAACTTAAAACGATTTCGAAAACAAAACATTTCAAAACATTTCAAAAAACCTGGAGTGTTTAATGCACGACGACGGGGTCGCAATGACACTAACTAGAGTCAAAACCCACACCGGACCAAAAACCGACTCGAAAATTCAAATCCCGACTCCAACAACGAGTCAAACCGAGTCAACCACAAAAACAAAATATCTTCAAGCCTTCTATGCTAAGTTTTCCCGGATTCATGTTGGTCAAGTACCAAACATGTGACTACAAAACCTAGGATAGAACAAATCATGATTGCGTTTGTTGTGATAGTGACAACACAACTCGAAGTGCCGCGACGTGGTTCGCGCCTCTTTGAGCAGCCCAGGTGGCCACGTCGCTCAAAACTCACACAACCACTCATTCTCCTATAAATACCCCTTAAATGCCACCCATTTGAGACTTACGCGAGTGTCTGCCCCCCTCTTTTCTCCCTTAAAATTCTCGACTCGACTTCTTAAGTCACAACTCGACGCATATTTACGACCTACCGATCGTAAACACGAGCCTTACACATTATTTGGTACCGTCATCGTGCATTAAATCACTTGTCCGACCACTTTGACCACTACACCATCACTAAACTTTTAAAACACTCTTTCACTTACCAAAACGGTTTTAAACCGAGTTTTTTCCGATCAAACGAGTTATTACACTTACGTCGGTCACTCGCCATAACCAAACATGTAAGTATGAGGGTGTAAAAATCCTCTTTATTAGGTTTTCATTTGTTTCATGACTTTAACATGCTAAAACATGCATAACATGAACCAAAACATGGAATAAACGAGCCAAAACTTATTTTTGGTCTGAGGCAGAAGCCCCTTAGGTCGCCAACAGGCTCGCGCCTAAATGGGGTACTCAGACCAGAGATCAACCGTGTTTGTTCTCGTCATTTCCCTTAATCCATTTTTCATATTTGTAATCGGTTTTTACCATTTCAAGTATTTTCGAAACCTTTTTGTTTCATTTCACATGTTTTAACCATAAAGCATTTTTCACCCTTGGTTCTTCATACCATGACGGTTAAATCCGTGTTTCGGTGATAATATTTGGTTAATGACATTTAAGAGGTATTTTAAAGCCTTTTATTTCATTTCTTTACATTTTTCAAACAAACATATTAGTCACCAACACAAAGTCATCCTTGGTTATACATACCATGCCGGATTTTTACCCGGGTACGATGATGAGTACCGACTAATTACATTCAAAATGGACTTAAAACAATTAGTCCATAATCATTTTCAAAACTATTCATGTCAAGTTTGTCAAATCGAACCCGACACCGAATATTATCAAACAATGATGATTATTCGAGTCTAGTTCTCCAAATCAACAAAAGCGGTCTAAGCGACCCTTTCAAATCAAACCGGGTTCAAATACCCATTTTTAACACGTTTTATAACGTTTTCTAAATAGTTAGAACACGACATACAACCGTTGGCTAACCCGCGCCTCAAACAGGCTCCCCTTTTTCATTTTCAAAACCAGAGGGAGGCCCCTTACACCGCCGGCTGGCTCGCGCCTCTTATAGCCGTCCGGTACAGGGCCTGTTCCCTTCCAGCATTAGTCTAGGACGATCCCGACCCCGGTTAACCCGGATATAGGACGGATCAGATGACTATTCGTTTGTTCAAAACCATATTTGCAAAATGCCTTACTAAGACAAATGGATCGTGCTATGCACCCTAAACCTAATACGGTAAATGGATGTTTAATTTCCGTCTTGCATGCAAATCAATCATTAATCCAACTCGACATCTTATACTTGATACTTGGATTAAATCAACCGACTTAGAAAGCTCTCACATGTTAGGTTTAAATCATTGGATGCGCATTCATGTATTTATACCGTTTTATCAACTTCTGCATTCAACCGACCAAGATCGATCAGTAGAGGCCGCTAAACGCGGGCGGGATTGGGTGTCTGATTAAAGGGCTTCCCAATACGTACCTTCACCTCTTACTCAGAAACTTTGGATAGTGGACGACCTTATCCAGGGCGTACGAGAGTCATTCTAGAGATAGGATGCTAAAGAGGGACGATTTCCTTATCTTTAGTACCTATGTCAAAACGCTGCTTTGTGCTTCGATTTGACCGAGGTATAAAGTGGAATTCGAACGGGTTCCAGGCATCCCACAAATTCTTGGTGGCGACTCCGAACATCTCTAATCGTTTCGAGACCCTTACCGAGACGAAACCGACCGATCTAAAACGATCCGGTCGAAGGCATCTTTACGCCGCCGAGCGTGGCTTTCAAAAGACCGCTGCATGCCCACAGATCGACTGGACTTGCAGGTGGCCCGCGACTATGGACCGGTAGGCGGCCCGAATTCGCAGACCGAGACGTGGCCCATGACCACATGAGGTATGTTGTAATTGTTGGATGTTTGGAGTAGAAGGTTGAGATTGTGAATGAAAGGTTGGTGAAACATATAGAACTGTTGTTTGAACAAGAAGCATGTTGGATGTTTACTATGTGGTGTTTGATAATATGATATAGTTGTTTTGTTGATCATATGAAAAGCTTGGTAGAATTGCATGCTTAACTATATTATATGTCGAGTTTATAAAGTTGCATAGTATGTTGGGATATGTGAGATAACATGCGGGTAGTATATACGAGTCAGCATGACTCGATCGAGTAAGGGGGTACTCGATCGAGTAGGTGAGATACTCGGTCGAGTGGGTCTAACTCGATCGAGTGGGTATTTAATGTTTTTACAACCAGAATCGTGGTTTTTGGGTACTCGATCGAGTACATAGGGCACTCGATCGAGTAGGGGGTCACTCGATCGAGTAGCTACTCGGTCGAGTATGTTAGAGATCAGAAGGTCTGTTTGGGGTCTGATGTCGAGGCACTCGATCGAGTATGTTGGGCACTCGATCGAGTAGCCTCTACTCGATCGAGTAGGTTTAGGCACTCGATCGAGTGTGTTCTGGGCAGTCCGCTTTCATGTTTTGAGGTTTTAGTGCGTATGTTTATATCTACCCTTTCTTATATAGTTTCAAGATACCGCCCAAGAGTAACGCTTTGTATGCGAGAGCTGAGACAATGAACATAGATGATATCGTTAAGATGTTGGAGCATCTGGATGCTCTTACAGAGGCCTTAAAGAAAGTGGGAAAGGACAAGGAGGTTGATCACTCTAAGATCAGCCTTTATATAGCGAGGTTTAACCGAAAAGAGTACAATGGAACCGGGGAACCAAACCTTCTTGACAACTGGCATCATGAGATGGAGAACATACTAGACCTGGCTCACTGTCCTGATGAGATGAGAGTAGAACAAGCTGCGTTCTACCTGAGGGAAGCAGCTGGCGAGTGGTGGGATAAGGTGAAGGTGAGTGCTAGGGAGATGTATGCGAACCAGGGCTTACCTGCTATACCTTGGGAAGAGTTTCGGAGGGCTATGAGGAAAGCGTTTGTGCGGAACATGTTAGGAGTAAGTGAGAGAGGAGTTTGATGGGTTTAAGATGACATCCGATATGTCGATTCTTTGAGTACTACAAGCGGTTTAATGAGAAGTCTAGGTATCGAGGATATATGTTTGAGTGAGGAGAACCGGCGCCGAGGTTTGAGAGGGGTTGACCCCTAAGATCATGGATAAGCTACCCGTGGGAGTCCTTACCGATGTTAAGGAAGCTTATGAGAGGGCCGGGAGAGCTGAGAGGTTGGTGGAGATGGCTCGGGAGAGAGTGGGTGTTGAGAAAAGAAAGGCCGAGAGTGAGGGTGGTGGCCAATCTAGTCACAAGAAAGGTAACCACAATCAAGCTAGAGGGTTTTTTCCGGGTCGGGGTTGATCTTTGGGGCTTCCTTTGGGCGTGGCCGTGTGAGTGGTAGTGGTAGTTGGGGGATGACCTGCTATGGCTGTGGCGGTGTAGGCCACAAGAGACATGAGTGCACGAGTATGCCTGGAGCTTTTAAGGGATCGGCTCGGGGGAGCTATTCTCAGGGACCTGCACAGAGTTATGCGAGCAATAGACCGTCTGGGTCATGGTCTAACCGGGGAAGTCAGAGCTATTAGGGTGGAGGTAACCGCAATAGCGGTAATTCTTATCAGAAACCAGCTACGAACAACAACAACAATCAGGGGTCAGGTGCTAAGCCGACCACATCGGCCCGATCTTGTCCGGGGAGGTGGACAGAAGACGATGGAAAAGTCATTGTTCATGATGGACAAGAAAGCAGCTGAGGATGATGCACATGTTATCACTGGTACTTTTATTGTTAACGGTATTCATACCTTTGTTTTATTTGATTGGGGGGCGTCTCAGTCGTTTGTATCTTCGAGTCATGTTAAACGGTTGGGTTTGAGGGTATATGAGTCTATAAGTGAGAAAGTTTTTATACCTTCGGGTGAGTCTGTATCATGTGGGAGGTTGTATAGAGAGGTGTCTATGATAGTTGGGCAAGTTGATCTACCTGTAGACTTGCTAGAATTTCCTTTTGACGGTTTTGAGATGATAGTCGGGATGGATTGGTTGGGAAAGTATAAAGCTAAGATAGACTGTCATCAAAAGAATGTGTCTTTGAGAGGTCCTAAGGGTGTTAGTGTGTCTTATCGTGGGTTTGTGGTCAAACCCAAAGTTAAGTTGATTGCAGTTGTGACCTTGAAGTCTTATCTGAGGAAGGGATGCCCTTTGATCTTGTGCCATGTGAGAGATGACCGGATAAAGAGTCCGACAGTTGACCAGATACGAGTGGTGGGAGAGTTTGCGAGATGTTTTTCGAGAGGAGATTCCGGGGTTGCCATCGAAGAGGGAGATAGATTTCACGGTTGAGTTGAAACCGGGGACGGGGCCAATCTCTCTAAGGCACCGCGTCGGATGGGTCCTAAAGAGATGGAGGAGCTCAGGAAACAGTTAGATGATCTGATAGAGAAGGGATACATTAGACCTAGTGTATCGCCGTGGGGAGCACCAGTTCTTTTTGTGAAGAAGAAAGATGGGAGTTTGAGGTTGTGCATAGATTACAGAGAGCTGAACCGAGTGACGGTGAAGAACAAGTATCCTTTGCCAAGGATAGATGACCTGTTTGATCAGTTGAGTGGTGCATCAGTCTTTTCCAAGATTGATTTGAGGTCGGGGTACCATCAGGTGAAGATTAGAGAGGTGGACATACCAAAGACAGCTTTCACATCGAGGTATGGCCATTATGAGTATGTGGTGATGCCGTTTGGGTTATCTAATGCACCGGCTGTGTTTATAGATTTGATGAACATAATCTTCAGACAGTTTTTGGACAAGTTTGTGGTGGGGTTTATCGATGACATCTTAGTCTACTCCAAGACTAAGGAGGAACATGAGGAGCATCTGAGGATTGTGTTGCAGACTTTGAGGGAGCATGAGTTATATGCTAAGCTGTCCAAGTGTGAGTTCTGGTTAGAGAAAGTTGCTTTTCTGGGGCATGTGATCTCTAAGGAGGGAGTAGCTGTGGATCCGGCAAAGATTGAGGCAGTGACAAAGTGGGAAGCACCAAAGAATGTTGCTGAGATCAGGAGTTTCTTGGGTTTAGCTGGATACTACAAACGGTTCGTGAAAGATTTCTCCAAGATAGCTAGACCTATGACAGCTTTGATGAGGAAAGAGAACAGGTTTCGTTGGGATGAGAGTTGTGAGACGGTGTTCCAAACATTAAAGGAGCATTTGACCACAGTCCCTATCTTAGCATTGCCTGAAGGGATCGAGAACTTTGAGGTTTATACAGATGCCTCAAAGAATGGGTTGGGATGTGTGTTGATGCAGAACGGTAAGGTGATTGCCTATGCTTCTAGGCAATTGAAGCCGTATGAGGAGAACTACCCTACACATTATCTAGAGTTGGGTGCAGTGGTGTTTGCTCTCAAGATTTGGAGACATTACCTTTATGGGGGCGACCTTTAAGGTATTTTCGGATCACAAAAGTCTCAAGTACATCTTCACTCAAAAGGAGTTGAACATGAGACAGAGGAGGTGGATGGAGCTGATTGGCGATTATGACATGGATATTATCTACCATGAAGGGAAAGCCAATATTGTTGCAGATGCTTTGAGTAGGAAGAGTGTACATTCTTTGTGTACAACTCTATCTTTGATGAGGTTGAGAGATGAGGTGGGGAGGTTTGGGATACATATGATGCAGAGAGGGGATGCCGTGGGAGATTTGACAGTCCAGCCTGATCTTTATGATGATATTCGAGGTAAACAGGCGTTGGATCCTAAGATGGTTGAGTGGAGAGCTGGAGTAGAGAAAGGGACAGTGCCTCGATTCTCCATTCATACAGATGGTAGTTTGAGGTTCGATGGTAGGTGGTGTGTCCCTAATGATGAGGAGCTGAAAAAGACTATCATGACAGAGGCACATTGTACACCATATTCAGTACATCCAGGTGGTGATAAGCTGTACAAGGACTTGAAGAACACGTTTTGGTGGCCTGGGATGAAGAAAGAAACAGCTGAGTTTGTGGCCCGTTGTTTGACATGCCAGAGAGTTAAAAGGGAACAGCGACGACCACAAGGTAAAATTCAGTCTTTAGAGGTACCTGATCGAGTGGAAGTGGGAATCCATTTCTATGGATTTTATCGTGGGTTTGCCAAAGAGTCAACAGGGTAACAACATGATATGGGTAATAGTGGATCGACTGACCAAGTCAGCTCACTTTGTGCCAATGAAAGATACATGGACTAAAGCTCAATTAGCTATGGCTTATCGGAAGAATGTTCTTAAGATACATGGAGTCCCTAAGGATATAGTATCTGACAGAGATGCGAGATTTATCTCAAGGTTTTGGAAAGAGTTGCAGGAATCTTTGGGAACAACTTTGAAGATGAGTACAGCATTTCATCCTGCGACAGACGGTCAGACTGAGAGAACAATCAAGACTCTTGAGGATATGTTACGAGCTTGTGTGATGGACTTTGGTGGTAGCTGGGAACAGAGGTTGGATTTGATAGAGTTTTCTTACAACAACAGCTATCACACTAGTATTGGCATGGCACCGTTTGAGGCTTTATATGGGAGGAGGTGTAGGAGTTCGATTTGTTGGGATGACAGCGCTGAGGCAGTGATTCTAGGACCAGAGATGGTACATGAGATGGTTGAACAGATTAAGATGATCAGGGAACGGATGAGAGCAGCTCAAGATAAGCAAAAGAGTTATGCAGATCTACATCGCTGGGATATAGAGTTTCAGGTTGGGGATAAGGTTCTTCTGAAAGTGTCTCTATGCGTGGGGTTATGAGATTTGGGAAGAAAAGCAAGCTGAGTCAGAAGTTCATCGGACCTTATGAGATCTTAGAGCGGGTTGGAGAGGTTGCATATCGTCTGGCTTTACCAGCTGCGTTAGAGAGAGTGCATAATGTGTTTCATGTATCTCAGCTGCGGAAGTATGTGAGTGACCCGTCACATGTGTTAGAGGCAGAGAGCTTAGAGCTAGATGAGTCCTTATCATATCTTGAGGTACCTAAGCAGATTCTTGACCGAAAGGTTAGGAAGACTAGGAGTGGTGAGACAGTTTTGCTTAAGATCCTTTGGTCTAACCACGAGACTGAGGAAGCTAAATGGGAGGCAGAGGACGCCATGAGAGAGCGTTACCCTTTCCTTTTTGATCAGGTATGTATGGTTACGGGGACGTAACCTTGTTTCTTTTAGAGGGGTAGGAGATGATCGCGAAGAGTTTTTAAGAATTTTTATACCCTTTTTATGTTGTGTCGGTATGGTTGTTGTCGTTGAGTCGGGTTGAGTTTTGGTTAGTAACATGTTTTATGTTGAGTTTTGTTTTGGTTGTTGAGTCGGGAGTGTTGTAGTGTGTCTTTGTTTTGTTGTGGTTTGAACTTCGGGGACAAAGTTCTTTTTAAGGAGGGAAGACTTTAATACTACGGATTTATGAGTCTCTGGGTACTCTATCGAGTAGGCCTTACTCTGTCGAGTAAGGGTGTGTTGCGTCTTAAAAATAGTTTCTGACCTGTTGGGTACTCGATCGAGTAACGTTGATACTCGATCAAATAAGAAGGCACTCGATCGAGTACTTTAGCTACTCGATCGAGTAGCCGGTTTACGGGGGATGATTTCTCGGGTTTTGTTAATAATGCGATTAAGTACATAATTACTTTTAAAAAAAGAGAAATCAAACTACGTTCTTCCCATCAATCGCATTGTTAGCCAATCCCGGAGCTTGGAAGGTCGGATTTTACCTTTCTTTATACCGTTGTGATCCTTGCGTTGAGGGTAAGATCCACGTACCGTTTTTATAGCATTTCGTTAAAGTTGGTTAAACCCTAATATGGGGATTTGGGGGTTTTGTTGTATTTTGTGATTGGTAGTGATTATATGTTTGTATGTTAGGAGGAGGATTCGTAGAGGAAGCTTTTTGATATCAGCTGTGAGACCGTCTGATTGTGTTACCTTCCAGGTAGGGTTTCCCTACTCAGTATTAGTCCCATAATGCATTGTTGGTGTTTCGTGATTGTTGAATATTATCGTATTGGTATTGTGACGGTTGTTGATTGATTGTTGTTTGATGGTTGTGATTGTTTGTCTCTGGTTCTCGAGATGCATTCTCGGCTGAGTGGAGTCACTTGCGGGAGTGGCTTCACGCCCTAGTTTCGCCCTCCGTGGAACCCGCCACGGGAGGGGATGTGCACATTAATGGGACAGGGTTATCGCTCGGTATGATGAGCGGGGATTTGGTGGGTACGGCTGCGGTCCCCCAGCGCGGTGGTCCGGTGGACGGTCGGTGACGGAGATTGATTGGAGTGGATGTGATTGTGTGTGATTTGTTTGAGTTGTGTTGTTTACATGTCTTGTTGGTTATATAAATTGTGTGATTAGTCTTGACCTCGTTTAATGTTTTAAAATCGTGGTGATCCATTCGGGGGATGGTGAGCAGTTATTGAGCAGGTATGAGTCGAGTTACTGGGATAGCTGGGATGTGCCACCGTCTGATGATAGAAGTCTTCCGCTGTAGTTTTAGTAGTTTGATAAACATTTCATTTAGTTGATTAGACAGTTGGTTTGAGGACTTGTATTGGTATTTTGGTATTTGGTATTTGGTATTTGGTTTTGGATTGTCACCTTTCACTAAAGTTATACCTTTTATATGTTGTTTCGTTATTGTCTGATGATTATCATTGCCTCGGGTAACCGAGATGGTAGCTCCTTATACCTGAGTGGTCCTGGTAAGGCACTTGGAGTATGGGGGTGTTACATCCTTAGTCATTGCCCAATTAATTGTTTTATTGACTTAGGTCTTTAGTATTGGTCTCCTCTTTGGTGCTTGGTCGTTATATGTTATCAATTTAGCTCCTCTTCTACCAAGGACACCAAACCTCATAGAATATGCATAATAGGAAGCTAAAGACAAGAAATGACCCTAATATACACTAAAAAGCATAGGAACTAGGCTAGTTAGGGGACCAAATGTGCGTAAATATGAGTCACATCGAACATCCCCAAACCAAACCTTTGCTCGTCCCGAGTAAAGAGGTGACTAAAACTATGACCTTTATTTATACTAATCTAATAATATAGACGATGTGAGACAATTAGCGGGTCTCACTCCGCCCCTTCAACTCACAACAAGACATCTATGAGGTAAGATGTCTTCTTAAAAGGCAAGGTGGGGCTTGCCAAAATAGCGATACATCCAAGCATTAAGCACACAAAATAAGTAATGGATGCATCTACAAAAGAATAGCCACTTTCCTCATCTAAGTGGCGGAAATCATCTACAAGGGAAAGCAATCTAAGGGTACACACTCCATCATAGATATTGTTTCTCCAAGCTACTAAGTCTAAAAAGGATACCAACAAATCATCTCCAAGTTGTGTCAAACTAGGGTACTTTTATCCTCAATCGCTAAATGCTTTTGTCAAGAGTAGGCTCCCTATGGTGTTAGAAACACTATAGGATCGCGGAATTCCCCCTCTTACCTAGACAAGAAAAAGGATCGTCCCCTTTCCACCATGCAACAAATAAGATCAATGGATAAAAGGAATTCAAAGTGTATGAGTTTCACATTTGTAGTTTGCTTTTTGATTTGTTTTTTCCCCCAATTTCTTGTGGTATTTGTCATTTGAGAGTAATTTTCTTGCCATTTCTTTGATGTTTGACATTTTTTATACTTGGCAATTTTTCAATTTTGCATTTTTGACCATTTTTCAAAGTAACCCCATTTGTAGGAAGGGTACTTTTATTGAAGCATAGGAGTCTATTTTTGCTCCTTATTTCATTTGATGCATTTTGCAAGCTTTTTGATTTTGATTTTGGTACTTGAACTCAATTTGATTATTTTGTGCCCATTCCCTTTTTGTTGACAAAATATGATGATAGAAGTGAAAGAACGGTTGCATGGTTTCAAAGGTCATCTTGGAATAAACGGTAGCCAAGGAGTTATCACACCACAAGGTACTCTTGACTAGGCCTTAGTCCATGGGTCAAAAAGATACTAGTATGACACATCCTAGGGTGTTTTACAAGTATTCTAACAAGCAAAGTCTTAAGAAGAAAAAGCATCTACTAGGGCCTATATACACTTGTCAAGCTTCCCAAGTAAACGGTTTCGCAAAATTTTTCTAACATGCAACTACATGCCATGATGCAACTAACATTTATACATCCTAATGCAAATGATTCTACCAACTAATATGACATATACACTAAATGCAAGTCCTAAGTTCACATTGTTCTACCGCATCAATCAAAATAAAGCCACATAGTCATTAACATAAAGAGGAAAAAAGGAGATTGGAAAGATCATACCATGCGGTCTTCAATATCCTCATGTCTTGGATGTGGCGTAGTCGATCAATGTGAACAAGGATAGAACTAACACAATATATACAACAATATATACATGACTACACTACAAAGGAAATGAACATGTTTTTGGTTTTTCCAATTTTTCAAATTTTTATGGTTTTTGTTTTTATGAAATTAAAAGACATATTTTTGTGATTTTTCGAAATTTTTCAATTTTTATGCATTTTTGGAATATAAATTCTCATCCCCCACTTTATTTTGGACATTGTACTCAATGTACATGTAGGAGTAAGAAAAAAGGAAAACATATTTTTGGATTTTTAATTTTATGGAAATTAAGTACAAATGCAATATGATATGAATGAATGCATGCTCTAACTAAATGCAATTCTATATGACATATATAACAAATGAATGCAATCTAAACTATACTATATGATGCATGATTTCTAGTAAACTATGATCACCGATGATCAAACCTCCCCAAACCGATTTAAACACTATTTCTAGTGTAGAAAAGAATAGGATTGGTCATTAGTGACTATGCATGAATTCTAGTCTATATGCAGCTATCTACATGAATCATGTGAGATATATTACAATGCAACTATACTATATGAACTAACTAATGTAAATGCAATATGAAATAAAATACAAATGCAAGCTAGATGTATATGTATATAGCTAAATGCAAGTGTAAATGTAATGCAAAGTCAAAGAAAAGGGTATCTTACAAATGGTGGTTTGAGGTAGGACTCCACCAAACTCGTTCGAATTCCATTATCCATGGAGCTCAATGCTCTCAATAGTTGATCAAAGGTTTGTGAATGGTCCTCAAGTAAGCATGAATAAGTCTTGAACCATTTCAAAATGAAGTAGGGCCAATCCATGAGGGACCTCCCTTTGAACTCCTTCCCCTTCTCTTTTGCTTTGTGATGATGGCCTTCCCGGCTCTTAAAACTAGCAAACTTGAGATTCTTGTCATGGGGGGTTTTCCGGTTGCTCCTATTTCTTCCAAATTTGATGACACAAATGCTTGGACTAGTCAATTCTCCAAGGGTAGAAGGCGAACTTTCATGGCATTGATGATGGGATGTCTTAGGAGTTGGGATAGTGGATGCCAAATTTCCACACATAGACTCCTTCTTAACCTTTTCTTTGAGCTTCCCCACTAAGTAATTCTTGTATGACGATTTGAATTTCGTGAGAAGGTCCATAATGTCATCTCCAACTATCATGGGCTCCATAGTGGGTGTGAAAAGGTTCTCATGAAGGCATTCCTCCTTTTCATCGAAGCAATCTTCAAACTTCTCAAGGATGGGTTCCTCAAGAAAGCTAATCCCATAACTCCATTCATCATTTGAGTCCATATTTCCCTCATCATCTTCTTCCATAGATGCATCATCATCGCTTTCTCCATATGAATCATAAATAGGGGCTTCACTCCTCTTCATTAACTCTTTCTCCAACACCTCAATGTTCACATCAAATGTCACACTCTCATACTCACAAAGGCTAAGAGTATTTGGCTTACTCAACCTCATGTCTTCATCATCAAATACCACACTTTCATACTCACAAGAGCTCAAGGAGATTGGCTCTTCCCACTTCACATCTTCTTCATCAAAGGTCATTGCCTCAAATTCACATTCATGTTCAATGCTAAAGGATTGGTGGGGAGTGTTTGTTTGGGTTGCTTTCAATTGGGCAATTCGAATTGTCAACTCCTCACCATGGGTAACAATGCTTTGGAGAAAATTGTTCCTATTTTGGCTCTCCTCTAGAATTTGTGTGAAGAAATTTTGTTGGTCTCCCATCATTTGGAGAACCATATCCTGAATGTCAAAGTTGGGCTCATCTTTTTGTTGTGGGTGGGTGTGAAAGTGCTCATATTGTGGCATTTGGAATTGGTTGTAAAGTGAGTTTTGGGTGGATGGTTGTTGTTGATATTGGGTGTGGTGATTTTGGTGGGAAAAATTGGGGTAGTAGTTAGCATTTTCATTGTATGAGTTGTAAGGTAGGTTTGTGTTGACTTGCTCCTCAAACTCCCCATACCCATAGTCATACTCAAAATATCCACCACATACTCCATATGTCAAGTCTTGAGCCATCATAGCTAAGACAAGAAAGCAAGTACAAGCATGGAAACTACACAAAAACGGTAAGAACAATCCTTGAGGAACAAGTTCCTCAAGGTGAAAGCAAAATCAAAATAGACAAACAAGTAAGAACTTAATCACATAGCACCGTCCCCGGCAACGGCGCCATTTTGATGGGTGATGTCGTCGGGTCACATCCAATCAAACATATTTATAATACTCAACAAACTACTAGTTAGCGGTAAGTCGAGGTCGATCCATGGGACAGTGTGCTTTGGGTTCTAAGTCTGTCTATCTCAATTTATGCTAGTGTCACGATTTGGTTGGGTTTTTAGTTGTGTTCTAGACTAATAAAAGCAATATGGTAAAACAAATAATAAAAGGAAAGATGTGAACAATTGATTAAAAGTGCTAGAATATCATGGGGTCATAGGGGATTCATGGTGTTGATCATACAAACTGATACGTGCCTAATGTATAGTCTTTTTAGCCTATTTCAGCACGTATTTCTGTGCTTTTTATGTAGCATCTGGCTACAAATACCCCCGAATATTCTACTTTGGTCCGTTTATTGTAAATTGCAGGAATTGACTGAAGAGAAGCTAAATCGAGCCTTAACTGTTCCAATTGCATGCATTCGTGGGAAATAAGGAGCTGGAGCTTGGACATTTAACATTCGGAAGACGCATGAGCTGAGTTCGGGAAGCAATTCAAGTCCTACATGCCTAAATAGCTCGATCGAGTGGTCTACTGCTCGATCGAATGCTCTACACACTCAATATTGGTCGATCGACCAGTTTAAGGAGTCGATCGAGGAAGTTCTGTAAGAGGTGCTCGATCGAGAGGTTGTTCTAGCTCGATCGAGTGATTTGCGTTCGATCGAGTAATCTTTCTACTCGATCGAGGGGTTTTCGTGTGCTTTTAGTTTATTTCCGCCTAATCTTTTATGGGTTTTTGGTAATTAGTCCTTAGATTAGGTTTAAGGCGATTTTTCAGTATAAGACTGGGGAGAACATTACGTTACTCCCATCTTTTTACTACGTACAATTCGACTGTTACTTCTGTCACTGTTCTTGGGATTTTCATCCTCTACATTTTGCTACTCGGATTCGGTATTATCAATCTAGTTTTATTTCTTAATCGTATTTATTGCTTTTAATTCCTTTTCCCTTGCTTTATAATTGTTCAATCAACCTCTTAATAGTTTATTCATCATGCTTAGTTTTAATTATTTGGTTATTGTAATTGTTAATCCGACGATTATGAGTAGCTAATTTCCCTATGCTAAGACTATAGGGGATCCATAATATGAAGGGAGGGTAATCAATCTACTAGGTTAATGCCAGTACCGTCTTTGTTGTTAAGTGCTACAAATAATTGTAATTGCCTAATCGAGTCGACGCGGTTAGACCCTTATTCTTAGTGGACCTTGACCTAGACCGAAAGGTTGGAAGAGGCAGACTAGTAGCGAACAGTAGAGTATTGCAGCGAGGGCGAAAGTTAAACTGTTTACACTTTAGGGTGAATTAAGGACCGAAAGGTGACGTTCGCTACCCCTTAGACCGTACTGCATTGACCTGGGACCTAGATTACTCGACCAGATAATTATGGTGAACCGTTTGTCTTAGCTATTCTCTTTTATCTGTTAAACTCCTTCCTTTTATTCCTCTTTCCTTATTCTCTTAGTTTAGAAATCACATTTTATAAACCCCCAAATTGGTTACTTGGACGAACTTAAGTTTAGCCGACAAACTCCTACCTCTCTGTGGATTCGACCCGACTTCCCTAGCTATATTAGTTAGAGCCAGTTGGTTATTTTTGACAGGTACGCGACAGACGTGTCAAATTTTGGCGCCGTTGCCGGGGAGGTGGCGCAATTTTGTTGCTTTAATTAAGTTTGTCTTTTGTCTCAAGGAATTTATTCCTTGAGGCTGGTCTCATTTTCTGCAAAGTTTTGACAGTTTTGCAGATTAGTTGTTGCTTCGAAAGCTGCTTGACAATATGCCTACGATTACAGAGCATACAGAGCCATGTGGTAGATGTGGCGAGGAAGGGCACGATCTTTATGAATGCACGGCAGGTGTAGAGCGCGCCCTTGCATATAAGAAGTACAAGCAGAGAGTTCCTTTCTCCCAGCTATATGAAGAGATAAAGAGCGTTTCTACCCTTTCTACGCCAATACCACAACCGGTCTCTCCATCTGCAAGAGAAGAAATCGCCGAGTTGAAATCCATTATGATGAGTATGTCACAGAAATCTGATACGGTTATATCGGAATTGAAAGAGCAAGTCGCGCAGTTGACACACGCGACGGATCAAGCCAAGTTTCTTCCAATTTGCGATCCAGCCACTACGATGAATTTTCAAAATGACCTTATTCATGAAGAAGACAAGGTTTTGACAGCTGATGATGACTCAGATGATGATCTAGACGAGTTTTTGCAGGAAATACTTGCTGCGTGTGCTGTAACCACTCGATCGAGTGACTCTTCTACTCGATCGAGCGGTTCTAATCGCCCAGTAACTCGATCGAGTGACAATAGTGCTCGATCGAAAGGTGCAGAATTCCAAGACGCTCGATCGAGTGACACTATTACTCGATTGAGCAACCATGCTGAAGATATCACTCGATCGAGTGAAGAACAAGGTCGATCGAGCGACAAAGATACTCGATCCAGTACTTCAAGTGGCGGAAATTCCAATTTACTATCTAATACCGCCACCGTGTCGTCTTCCCCTGCTGTGGAGACGTCACGAATTGATAAGGGTAAGGAAAAGGTTGCAGGACCGCTCATCGCTACCAGAGTACCCTTCCCAAGTCGTCTGAAGGACGCAAAGGTCGAGCAACAGTACGGTAAGTTCGTGGACATCGTGAAGAACCTCCAGGTAACTGTCCCTTTCTCCGAACTTGTTACTCAGGTACCCACTTACGCTAAGTTTATGAAGGATATCGTGACGCGTAAGAGGAATTTGAGTGAATTTGAGACAATTTCATTTATGGAAGAGTCTAGTAATTTACTGTTAAATAAGGCCCCTCCAAAAATGAAAGACCCGGGCAGCTTTTCTATTACTTGCGTCATAGGTAATACGGTTATTGATAAGGCCCTATGCGATTTAGGTGCCAGTGTTAGTGTCATGCCCCTTCCTGTCTGCAAGAAACTGAAGATGAGTCACTTCAAAGTGACTAACATTACCCTACAGATGGCTGATAGATCTGTTAGGAGACCTTTAGGTGTCTTGGAGGATGTGCCTGTGAAAATAGGCAAGCTTTACATCCCAGTAGATTTCATAGTTTTGGATATAGCTGAGGACACCCGGACCCAAATTATCTTAGGAAGACCATTCCTTTGTACAGCTGGGGCCGTTATAGATGTCAGACAAGGGCGTCTAACTCTTGCAGTAGGGGATGACGTTATCACATTCAGTTTGCCGAGTACTTTAGCCCACCCAATGATAGAGAACACTTGTTATTCAGTCGATATCATTGATGAGTCTATATACGCCTTCTGGTCGGGTTCTTTTATGAAGGACCCACTGGAAGCTCTCATGCTTTTTGATGAGTGTGCAGATAGCCCAGAGGACGATGACGCTGCGTTGGATTTGCCTGTTGATGATTTAGATGAGCATGACGGGGAGCAGGTGGAACAAATGATCAGCACACTCTGCTCCATAGAGGTAAAGGTACCGGAACGTAAGCCTCTCCCTTCTCATCTTAAATATGCTTTTCTAGACGATACAGAGCAGTATCCAGTCATTGTTAGTGCTAAGCTTAGTGATGATCAGCTGACCTCTTTGTTAGCTGTACTTAAGAAAAACAGGAAAGCAATGGGCTATTCACTGGACGATATCACGGGGATTAGTCCCGATATTTGTATGCACAGGATAGAGCTGGAGGAGGATCACAAACCTTGCAGATGGGTCGGCGTCAATTTGAACCGGAAGATGCGAGGATGTTGTGATGGCCGAGGTAATGAAGCTTGGATGCGGTATTATTTATTCGTAGGTAATTCTAGATGGGTAAGCCCAGTCAGGGTAGTCCCGAAGAAAGGAGGGACAATCGTAGTTAAGAATGAGAAGAATGAATTAATACCCACCCGAGTAGTGACTGGTTGGCGGATGTGCATAGATTATGACAGGAAGTGAATGCCGCCACCAAGAAAGATCACTTTCCCCTTCCTTTTATTGATCAAATGGTAGAAAGGTTAGCTTCTCATAAATTTTTCTCGCTATTTAGATGGGTATTCGTGGTTCTTTCAGATCCCTATCCACCCAGACGATCGAGGCTAAGACTACATTTACCTGTCCTAAGGGCGTTTTTGCGTATCGCAGAATGCCTTTTGGTTTGTGCAATGCCCCTGCCACCTTCCAAAGGTGTATGATGGGGATATTTTCAGAGTATATTGAGTCTATCATGGAAGTTGTTATGGACGATTTCAGTGTATACGGAAGTGATTTTTCTAACTGTCTGTCTAACCTTGAGAAAGTGTTGCAGCGCTGTATTGAGGTTAACCTTGTGCTGAATTGAGAGAAGTGCCACTTTATGGTCAACGAGGGAGTTGTCTTAGGGCACTTAGTTTCTGATAGGGGAATAGAAGTTGATAAAGCAAAGGTGGAAGTGATTCAGCAATTGCCACCTCCTGTTAATGTTAAGGGGGTGAGGAGCTTCCTTGGTCACGCCGGTTTTTATCGCCGGTTTATCAATGATTTCTCCAAAATTGCTAAACCACTTACACAGCTGTTGCTTAAGGATGCCCCTTTTGTGTTTACTGATTCTTGTCTTTCTGCTTTTAATAGGTTAAAGCAGGCCTTAGTCTCCGCGCCGATCATATAGCCTCCCAACTGGGACTTGCCATTTGAGATCATGTGCGACGCGAGTGACTATGCACTAGGAGCGGTGCTAGGCCAGAGGAAAGACAAAGCCTTGAATGCTATTTATTATGCGAGCCGAACTCTGGATGAGGCTCAAGTGAAGTACACTACCACTGAGAAGGAGCTGTTAGCTGTAGTTTATGCCTTAGAGAAGTTTCGTACTTATTTAGTTGGGTCGAAGTCACTTTGTTTTTTACCGACCATGCAGCTTTGAGGCACCTCCTTGCTAAGAAGGAGGCAAAACCACGGCTCTCGAGATGGATACTCCTCCTTCGGGAGTTTGATTTGCAGATTAAGGACAAGAAAGGAGCTGAGAACGTTGTAGCCGATCACTTGTCGCGATCGATGCGACAAGAAGGGGAAGATTCTCTACCTATTGATGATTCTTTTCCGGACGATACTTTAATTGTTGTTATATCGTCTATTGTTGACCAGGAACCTTGGTATGCAGATATAGCTAACTTCGTTGTCGGTGGCAAGTCGCCGCCCGACCTTTCTCATCGCAAAAGAAGCGTTTTACGTATAACGCTAAGCGATTTACGGGATGATCCTTACTTGTTTAAGGAATGTGCAGACGGTCTCTGAGACGATGTATTCCGCATGGGAGACCAAAATAGTCCTGGAAGGCTGTCACTCCTCTTCATATGGTGGTCACCACGGTCCATCGCGCACCGTGGCTAAGGTACTTCATCTGGTTTTTTCTTGGCCTTCTTTGTTTTTGCCGACGCCAAGTCTTTTGTTTCGACTTGTGATGCTTGCCAACGATCGGGGAACATTTCGAAGAGACATGAGATGCCACAAAACGGCATCCTAGAGGTTGAGGTTTTCGATGTCCGGGGCATTGATTTCCAAGGACCGTTCCCATCCAAATAAAGGTAACGGGTACATTTTAGTAGTCAGTAGACTATGTGTCAAAATGGGTTGAGGCAATTGCTTCACCTCATTGTGATGGTAAGACCGTGATAAAGATGTTCAAAAAGATCATATTTCCTCGTTTTGGTGTCCCTAGGGTCGTCATTAGTGATGGGGGGATGCATTTTAAGGAAAAGAAACTCACTTCCATACTGTCTAGAGTTGGTGTCCAACATCGGCGTGGTTTGGGGTATCATCCCCAAACTAGTGGTCAGGTAGAGGTCTCTAATCGTGAGCTGAAAGAGATCTTGTCTAAGGTAGTTTCTAAATCACGGAAAGACTGGAGTCTTAAGCTAGATGACACATTATGGGCTTATAGAACCGCCTTTAAGACACCAATTGGTGCATCACCTTATAGGTTAGTTTATGGGAAATCGTGTCACTTACCTTGTTGAGTGGAATGTAAGGCCTGGTGGGCAATCCGTGAGCTTAATTATGATCCTAAATTGTGTGGTCAGAATCGTCTTTTGCAGCTAGATGAATTAGAGGAGTTTAGGCTTAATGCCTATGATGATACTCGCGCATTTACAAGGAAAAGACGAAGAGATGGCATGACAAGAGAATCCTACCTCGGGAGTTTCATGTAGGGCGAAGGTGTTCTTTGTTTAATGCCCGGTTGAGACTATTTTCCGGCAAGTCAAGTCCAGGTGGAGTGGTCCATACACGGTGACAAATTTGTTACCAAATTTGGATCCGTGGAGCTTGAAGATTCCGAGGGTCACAGATTCAAGGTGAATGGCCAATATGTGAAGCATTACCATGAGGCGAGCGAAGCGGACAACCGCGTTGAAGTCTTGCGCTTCGACGAGCTCGACGCGCGCGCCATTACTTGATACCGAAAGGTCGTGCGGGACCTCTTAAACCAGCGCTCTCCGGAGGCGGCCGGACGTTTTATTTGTACTTTTGTTGAACTATTTGTTTTTCTTTAGCTTTACGTTGAACTTTAGACGCTGTTTATAAACCCCCTCTGTATTTTCCTTGCTTTTAATGCGTCTTTTGCAGGTTAAAGTACTCGATCGAATGATTTTGTGTTCGATCGAGCACTTTCTGATGCAGCTGCTACTCGATCGAGGGATGATGTCCTCGATCGACCAGATCCAAACCCGTGCTTACTCGATCGAGTGGGTTGTCACTCGATCGAGCTCTTCCAATACACCGGTTCACTCGATCGAGCAGTCCCAGCTGCTCGATCGAGTAGTTTCGACTTCCCGCTGCTGTTTTACGTCTATGGAGCTACTGCTTGACTTTTCTTGACCTCCCATGTTCATGGTCGGTTTGGGGAGGTCCCTCCTTATGACATTTTGTAAGTTTTCCGACTCCATTTTTCCTTTTCCTTTCAGTTTGCATTTCCTTCCCTATTTTTAGTACAATGAGGACATTGTACGGTTTGGTTTGGGGAGGTATGCATCCATATCTGTGTCTGCATGTTTCATTGCATTTCTGCCTCCATATTTATCATTTTCGCATGCATCATTGTTTGTTTCAAAAATTTCAAAAAAAAAAAAAAAAATTCAAAATTTCATGTTTAATTTGAGTCGGAACGTTTGAACATTGACGCCACATTGAATCCTTATTTGAGCCTTGCATTTTCTTGACATTTAATTGGCATAACTATGTGCATAATCTACGAGTTTTTGTTTCTCTCTTATCTGAACGAATAGACTTGATTCACTATGTCGGCAAGCTACATTACATTCTGAGGTTAGAGCTTATTAAACTGGTGACATTCATGACCGGTTTCATTTAGGATGTGAGTAGTACTCTCTTTAAGACATGTAACATCAATTTGCATAAGCATGAGTCTAGTCTTCTTAATACCTGTATGCATTCGGTCTGTGGATGGTGACACGTGTTAGGAGAGGCAGTCCCCCTTATTTCGTTCTACCCATGAGCCTCACATAGCCAAATTGTCTTTTTGTCCTATCAACTACTTTCTATAATACTTCCCACCCTAGCTGAGCTAGTAACGAGTAGTTCTTGGAATGTTTTATTGCAATATGGCTATTTTATCTGATTTCAGAAGATGGTGGTAAAAAAAAAAAAGAAAAAAATGTTGAATTGAAGAAAAAAAAAGAGAACGAAAAGTGCGAAGAAAAGAAAAAAAAAAAGAAAATGGAAAATGAAAAAAAATCGAAATAAAAAAAAAAGAGAATGAGAATTGCACAATGTTTCACACTCCCATGTCTTATTTGTATTTTATGGGGAGTTGACGATTTTTGGTGTTTTGTGAGTTTAGTGCATAATTTTGCACCGTTTCATCTTGCTGTTATGAGTACGAAGTTTGGATGCAGTCTATATTTGGATCCGTTGTTGCTAGCCTGGCTATTAACCCCACACATCCAAATTCATTTTAGCCCCTTCTTACCCATTACCTCACTGACCCAAATGTAAGTCCTCGGCACGTGTCTTGGTCATTAGTATGGTTGGAATGCATATGTACGGTTGTAGAGACTTTATTCATGTTAACTGCATGCATGTTCTTATAGGTCGAGTTAGGTGAGTGTCTGATTCTTTCTTATCTTTCACGTTTATACTCACCTGTGCCTGTTTTTGAGTGACGAGCGACCCGTGAGAGTCCGACATCTTTGAGTCTTGCAAGGTCGACGGTTCAGTAAGCTTGAAACATTAATTTAACTCGTTTGCACTTTCCAGTTGCCATTTTGTCATTTTGTTGCATTAAATTGGTTCTAGTGGATGATTTGTAGCTGATGCGTTGGTCCCGTTCCATTGTTCACCCTTAGTTGCATTCATTTTTGCTTGGGGACAAGCAAAGGTTTGGTTTGGGGAGATTTGATACGTGCCTAATGTATAGTCTTTTTAGCCTATTTCAGCACGTATTTCTGTGCTTTTTATGTAGCATCTGGCTACAAATACCCCCGAATATTCTACTTTGGTCCGTTTATTGTAAATTGCAGGAATTGACTTAAGAGAAGCTAAATCGAGCCTTAACTGTTCCAATTGCATGCATTCGTGGGAAATAAGGAGCTGGAGCTTGGACATTTAACATTCGGAAGACGCATGAGCTGAGTTCGGGAAGCAATTCAAGTCCTACATGCCTAAATAGCTCGATCGAGTGGTCTACTGCTCGATCGAATGCTCTACACACTCAATATTGGTCGATCGACCAGTTTAAGGAGTCGATCGAGGAAGTTCTGTAAGAGGTGCTCGATCGAGAGGTTGTTCTAGCTCGATCGAGTGATTTGCGTTCGATCGAGTAATCTTTCTACTCGATCGAAGGGTTTTCGTGTGCTTTTAGTTTATTTCCGCCTAATCTTTTATGGGTTTTTGGTAATTAGTCCTTAGATTAGGTTTAAGGCGATTTTTCAGTATAAGACTGGGGAGAACATTACGTTACTCCCATCTTTTTACTACGTACAATTCGACTGTTACTTCTGTCACTGTTCTTGGGATTTTCATCCTCTACATTTTGCTACTCGGATTCGGTATTATCAATCTAGTTTTATTTCTTAATCGTATTTATTGCTTTTAATTCCTTTTCCCTTGCTTTATAATTGTTCAATCAACCTCTTAATAGTTTATTCATCATGCTTAGTTTTAATTATTTGGTTATTGTAATTGTTAATCCGACGATTATGAGTAGCTAATTTCCCTATGCTAAGACTATAGGGGATCCATAATATGAAGGGAGGGTAATCAATCTACTAGGTTAATGCCAGTACCGTCTTTGTTGTTAAGTGCTACAAATAATTGTAATTGCCTAATCGAGTCGACGCGGTTAGACCCTTATTCTTAGTGGACCTTGACCTAGACCGAAAGGTTGGAAGAGGCAGACTAGTAGCGAACAGTAGAGTATTGCAGCGAGGGCGAAAGTTAAACTGTTTACACTTTAGGGTGAATTAAGGACCGAAAGGTGACGTTCGCTACCCCTTAGACCGTACTGCATTGACCTGGGACCTAGATTACTCGACCAGATAATTATGGTGAACCGTTTGTCTTAGCTATTCTCTTTTATCTGTTAAACTCCTTCCTTTTATTCCTCTTTCCTTATTCTCTTAGTTTAGAAATCACATTTTATAAACCCCCAAATTGGTTACTTGGACGAACTTAAGTTTAGCCGACAAACTCCTACCTCTCTGTGGATTCGACCCGACTTCCCTAGCTATATTAGTTAGAGCCAGTTGGTTATTTTTGACAGGTACGCGACAGACGTGTCACAAACATGTTTACAAAATTAAGCAAGCAATTAGTGTTGTGGAGGAACCGAGTTGGTTTATGTCTTACGGTTCATAGGAAGAGTTGGGTCCCGGAGCCGAATCGATTAGATTGTACAACACCTACAAGTCGACTTACTTTCCTCCTATTCAACTTCTATGCATGGTCTAACAAGACTCGAGTTGGTTTATATCTTACAAGCCAAGTTGAGTAGATAAGAGATGGTTGTAAATGCAAAGATTCATAGGCTTAGCATTTCATCAAACATAACATGTGCATAAAGTTGACATCACAACAAGCAAGCAATTTAATCATGTGAACATATTAGATTAAGCATGAATCAATCCCATGTTGGTTTCCCTTAATTACCCACTAATCCTAGCTAAAAGACTACTCACTCATTATCATGGGAAACATGTCATTAATGGTGTCAAACATCACAACAAGTATAAACATGATAATAGAATGAAGAAATGAACAATTAAGATTAAAGGGTAAAGGAATTATACCAAACTTGAGGTGATCCAAATAATAAAGCAAAGAATAATAGAAGAAACTTGATTGATTGATGAAGGGTTGTCAATCCTCCAATAATAACCCAATAATCTTCAATTACCCAAAAGTAACAAACTTGAATAATAAACTTGAACAATAATTAAGGAGAGATTAATGTGTAATTTGTGGAAAGATTAAAGAGTAATCTATTCTAATCTACTCCTAATCTAATCTAAAGAAGGATTTTAATGTAAGGAAACTTGATTCTAATCTAATAAAACTTGATGATTTGATTATTACAAATGGGGTATATATAGTGGAAATTAGGTGGATGCATTAGGGTTAACTAAGGGCTAAACTAGTAATTACACTTTTGAGATTTGAGCAGGGAAACGCCGGTATTTTTCGAAGGAAGGGCGTCTTTCTTTGAAGCTTGAAGAAGACGAAATTGTGTTGTGAGGGAATCCGGGCGTCTTTGGGTCGGGACGGGCGGATTTTGGAGATTCTGCCCGGGCGTCTTTGGGGGAAGACGGGCGGATTCCTGAGAAGACGGGCGGATTCTCTTCCAGTGAAATTTCTTGTTTTTCCCAGCCAAAAGACGGGCGTCTTGTGGGGAAGACGGGCGTCTTGAGGAAGACGGGCGTCTTGAGGGGAAGACGGGCGTCTTGGCGAACAGCTTCTTTGTTTGACCTCGGATTGTAAAACGGACGTCATTTTCTCATCCGGACTCCTATTGGAGTGATTCAAAAGCCTAGATCACTTGTTTTTTCGATGCCGTTCCATCTAGCATATTTTCAGAGCCAAAGGAGCAACCCTTGGTTCGGTTTTCGAGCGATTTCTTCTTGTAATGCCTTCCCTCTCGTCATTCTTACTTTTAACCCTTTGATCCTTCTATATACACTTTATTCCTACGTCTTTGGTCATCATTCTTGCCTCCTCTTCATACTAGTCCATCTAATATCATCAATAAGCTTCCAAATATGCACGAAAGACGGGAATTTCCGCCTTATTATCTCCTTTTCTACAAAACATATGAAATTCGATAGAAAAGCAAATAGGAAGGTTTTGACGGATAAAATGGCCATAGAATATTATAATAGTATGCAAAATGGGTTCAATTAGGGGACTAAATGTGCGCAAATAATGTTCACATCAATAACACATGGTGACATTATAAAATCTTTATTATGTGAGCATTTTTGTGGAGAATGTGACCACCTTAGTGAAGACTACATATCTTAACATGGTAACATAATAGACAATAGATGAACACACATGAATTAACATCATAACATCTATATAAAACATGGTGACATTATAAAATCTATATTATGTGACCACTTTTGTTCAGAAATGTGACTACCTTGGTGAAGCCTAAATATCTTAACATGGTAACATAATAGACAATAGATGAACACACATGAATTAACATCATAACATCTATATAACACATGGTGACATTATAAAATCTTTATTATGTGACCGTTTTTGTGGAGAATGTGACCACCTTAGTCAAGACTAAATATCTTAACATGATAACATAATAGACAATAGATGAACACGTATGAATTAACATCATAAAATCTATATAACACATGGTGACATTATAAAATCTTTATTATGTGACCACTTTTGTTGGAGATCGAAATATACATTTGTCTGAGCTTTACATATATCTTAACATGGTAACATATACTTTAGTATTTAGTTGTGACTGTAACACCCCCGCACACCAGAACGCCTTACTAAGGACCATTCCAGTGTATGACGGTGTCACCATCTCGGTTTCCCGAGGAAGTAGATCAAATCAGACAATAAAAGAACATTTATAAAATGTTAATGCACCTTATACAACACAACTCATTACCAACTCTTTACACTCAAACTAAAGACTACAACAACTCATGACACAGCACTTCTAGACTGGTAGCGTGATAACTCGATCCCTCCAATCCTAGCGGCCACAATCAACAGTACCTGCTAAGCCAACTGCTCACCATCCCCGAATGGATCACAGCAGATACCACAAAACAACACGGGGTCAGTACCGACTAATCAAAAGTAAAATCAGATAAACAATGTAATCAACTGATCATCCTCTAACCCAGCCTCCCGATCTCGCATAGTAACCGACTACACACCGAAGTGTGTAGCCCTGCCAGATTACCCATCGCAACAGGTAATCCTCGCCGCCAGTGGGTGACCGCAGCCCATCCCACCTAGTCCAGCTCATCAACGAGCGACTAACAATCCCTGTCCCTTAATGTGCACATCCCCTCTTGTGGCGGGTTCCACGGAGGGCGAACTAGGGTGTGAAGCCACTCCCGCAAGTGACTCCACCGCAATCACACACCCAGCATCACAGCTGTCACAATACCACAACCATCACAACACGATCACACCAACACCGTCACCACAGCACTCAAACACCGATGATCAGGAGATAACAATAGATATGAAACAATAACAACCACAATCAATTAACGGTATTGAGTAGGAAAACCTACCTCGTCACAACCATGAGAGACATCTATAACAGCCAAGCAGGACTCCAGTACGCATCCTACAATGATAACCATTCCTATTACACAACTATCCTCAACGAACTACCCAAAAGAAGCACAAGGCAGAAACTTACCTAATACACGCCTCGACGGCGACACAGACGACAACCACGCACGCCATCCTTCCTAAGTGAATCCCGTCCTTCCCATGGTGAAGGTTTAGCCTATACTCATGAGAGTGTGTAGGAATGGATGATAGGAGAGGGAGGCAGGCTAGGGTTAGAGAAAGAGGAACTGTCGAGGAAATGGGAAATGAAATAAATCTCGCGAACTTGCGTTTTATATTAACGCGTCAACAGCAGCCATACTCGGTCGAGTACCAGAGTACTCGGCTGAGTAGGCTCTACTCGGTCGAGTATTGAAGATACTCGGCCGAGTAGCCTCTGCTAGGTCGAGTAAGTCATCCTATAAAATACGTGTTGTAAGTCTGGTCCTTCCTCCATTCCTCCCCAAGGTCGGTCTTGGTCAACAGAGTCAGTCAACAAGGTCCTTAAATATCCTGGGTATTACAGTCTTCCTCCCTTAAAAAGAACTTCGTCCCCGAAGTTCCGTCTCCACAACATCAACAACAAAGCTATGCAAAACACAATCCACACACATAAAGACATACGAACTCCGGCCGTACTCGATACTACCACCACATCACATTATTCAACCAACAATCATACCACCACAGTTACCACGTACAAAATATACGGGAAGGATACTCCATCATAGACTCATAGCAAGGTACGTTCAAATCCCATACCACATGTTTTTCGTATACCAATCCGGTGAAAGCAACACAACGACTACCAAAAGTACACCTCCTACACACCCATACAGGATTGCACGTTCATGCTACTTACAATATAACATAGATACAACTTCAAAGAAACGTAATGAACTTCAATAACGTGTAACATAATGTGATTCCAAATACGAACATAAAAGTGGTTCAAGTATTATAGACATAGTTTCATCATTTATCCTCGCGACATTACTCTTCCTCTCTTAAAGGAACTTCGTCCCTGAAGTTCACCGCTAGCTACTTCCCGTACCCAAAGCCAACGCATACATCATGACTGTGACATTACCCATAAACTCTTGTTGCACAACTTACTTTATGGCATTACACGCTTGTGACTCATAGTGACAGAATATTTCAGCAATTAAGTAGTATATATATATATAAATCCAAATATAGGTTTAGCAAATGATAGCAGCTTTATTCATAAGCTTTTAGGTTAGACATGTACCGACCACCAGTTTCACTCATCCAGTTGGAGCGATTATAACTGTAACCAAACATATACACGTATAAGACTGGTGACAGCTACAACATCGTCTGGGTATTGTGTTACATTTCTATATTGTTTAAAGACTCATGTATTACCTTGAACAATTTAAGTTCCTTGATATTAACCAATGCTATATAACTAAACATTCACAAATTAATATGTGATCCAAGCAATCGCATACCTGTGACGTGATCATAGTCCATCTTTTGGACAATTGATTACACAAGACGACAATATAAGGCACCCACAGACTCTGTCATACAATTATTCACATAACTCGTGCAATTCGTAACTATCACACGTCATGGTCTCTGTATCAGCAATAATCGGCCGAGTATGAATGGCTACTCGGTCGAGTATATTTGTATACTCGGCCGAGTAAGCTCTACTCGGTCGAGTAGTGGCTATACTCGGTCGAGTTATGACAGGCAGTGAGCTTTTGACGCCATCACGTAGTGCATTCACAAATTAACCTGCAACCAAACTCTCCACAACGATACCAAACATAACTAATTCCTAACATAACGAAATCCAACACGTTTCCACACGATAAGTTAAGTAAATAACGGCCTTATGGCCGAGTACAGTCATCCAACAGTAAATAATAAATCCCGAAAGTAAACATCCAACGCAAAAGTAATAAATCCAACACAAAAGAAACCAATCCAAGCAATATAACAACACAAGATCAATAACCAGGACCCTCCTCCATGTCATCGTCACCACCTGCACCAGAAGTACCTGCACCTGAACTCCCCGCTCCTGGAAAGCCTGCTGCTACTGAGTAATCCCCTCCTAGCTGGCTGCCGTAGTTGGCTCCCCATGGTCCCGCGAGGCAGCCAAACTCTGTCTCCTCCGGTGGCCTCCAGTAACTCGGATCAACTCCGTAGCTGTGGAATACTCCCGTGTCCACTCCCGGTCCTCTCTACCAGACAGGCTGTGCTAGCTGTGTCCCTATGCCCTGGTTATAGGGTCATCTCATGCATGTTGCGGAGCACCAAAGTAGTGGAGATCCGCTCAGCCAGGTCACTCGGCTGCATCCTGGGGTCATGCACTGTGGGGTAGGGCGAGTACTGGTAAGGGTAGAAGTCAAGGGCGGAGTAAGAGGGCTCAGGTACCACCGGGTCTGCCCTAGACTGTCTAACCCTACGGCGCTCTCGAGGTGGGGGAGGCTCCTGCTGTTGTCCCTCAGGCACGGTGACAGGCTCAGGTAGGTCCAAGAGAATTCTTGGGTCAATCAGGTAGGTCTGGGGCTCAGGCCTAGGAATATAACAAGGCTCCCACTCAGCTAAATGGTCAACAACAGGGAGATGAGCTGGGTCTGGAAGCACCATCCACATAGATCCCCTCACCCTCCAGGCATAAGACCCGTCATCCATCTTCCTCAACCATCTGTTCTGACGCCAGTACTGAGCGTCCATAGTAGGCACAGTCTCTACATACTCATCCCCCTCAGGAGGTGGGGCCTCAAAATCTGTTAGGCGCTGAGCTAGGCGGGTTACTATGGCCCCGCAAGCAATGTGTCAGGTCTCAGACTCTCCCATACGCTCAAGACTAGAGCACACTATCCCTGGAGCACTGTAATAAACCGGCTTCCTACGAGGAAGGTTAAGGTAAGACACAAGCAACATGACTTCGTGAGAATTAAGCTTGCTCACGTCATCTCTCGAGTACAGCAAACAGGTCAGCATCCTCAGAAACATACGAAGGAAAACATGCTGCACATCATTGATCAGCATGGCACTGGCACTAGGGACAGGTCTGCCAGTCAAATATGGAAGGTAAAGAGGGGCACCACTGTTTTTAGCTACATCACTGATAGGTCCATTTTATATACATTTTAACCCCCTATACCTCTATTTTACATGTCATTTGCACTAATGTTAGTGTTTGTGAGCTAATTCCGTGTTCTAGTTGTGTTTGCTTGTTTTTCAATGTGTTTTGTAGGAAATTAAGCTTTTAATAGCTTTTTCCCATCAAATTAGTATTCACCCAAGTTCACGAGGCTAATGAGAGAAAGTCTTGATCATGTAAAGGAGTTCCGGGAAGTATAGGGGCATTTTGGGAAGAAATTGGAAAACCCGAGCAAGAGGAGACCAATCTTAGTTGGTGGATATGTAAAGAAATGAAATCCAAATGAAAGCCCATGATAAGAGTTTGCATTGGATGCCAAAGGATGCCTAAGATACCTTAGACGGACGCATTAAGACATAAGCATCGGATTCCGCATCAACATTAAGCGCAAAGTTAAGACGGAATTAAGAGAAATTTGAGAAAACCAACGACCCCGATCGGGGTGGGGTGGCCCCGATCGGGGTTAGCCTCCTCTTGAATGTTTACGTTACTCCCTTCACTCCTATATAAAGGGTGTTGATCCGGGACTTTGGACACCATCTACACACATATTTTTCCATCTAAATTCTCTCTAAATCTTAGTAGTTAGTTTAGGTTAGCTTAGTTTAGTTTAGTTTGTTTACATTTCCTTTTAGCAATTACATTACAATTACATTTCAAGTTTAATTCCAAGTTACATTTCAAGTTTGTTCTAGTTTCATTGTTCTTCTATTTCCATTTCCATTTCCATTCAAGGTAATTCTTATTCTATTTTCATTATGTTATTTATCATTTCATGTAGTATTAGTTTAGTTTATACTTTCAACATGTTTGAGTAGTTATATTTGTCTAGGGAGTAAGGGAAATCATGCATGATTAAGTAATATGTAAATGTGAAAATAAGGATAAGTTAATATTGTATAATTGTTTCTATCACATGTTTGCACCATAATGTTTAATCTATGTTTAAAGGCCTTATTCATTGATTAAGTTTGTTCATTCGTTCTAAAAGTCGAGAGGCATGGAACCGAATTAGACTAAGCATGTGTAGTAGGACGACCTAGTCATGGACGAGAGTTTCTCTAGGACCCGGTCTATGGTTGACACTAATATCGTAACGTGGGTGTCTTTAAGCCTAAAAATTTATCGTAAAACCAACTTCCTAACTTAACATGAGCATTTACATAATTAACATGTGTGACCCGACCTCCCTAGACATTCTCTTTATTATTGTTTTATCATCACATCAAACCAAACTAATCAATCAACCGTTAATCTACCAAGGTAAAATTCAATCCATAACAACTAAATAATAACTCCCGTCTCCTTTGGGTTCGACCGCTAAGTACTACATTCATTTGTTTTCTAAGGTATAAATATTATCTTTGCATAGGTACGCGATAAGCCTATCAATCACTCAGGTATCCCGTCCCCTCCTCCTCCAAACCCAAATGGCCTGCAAACTCGTCTAGGGTAAGCTCATAATCCTCATTCATGAGGCGAAAAGAGATGGTCTTTCCCTTCTTGTCATAAACATAGGAGCTCAAAAACTCCAAGGTCAGGTGGGGGTAAGATTTCTTCCTCAGGTGATATAACCCCTCCATACCCAGAATCCGAAAGATGTGAAATATGTCCTCTTTGATCCCTAAAGTCTCAAGAATATCAGGATTAATACAGCGAGTGGGTCGAAAAGGGCGACGCATAAGAGCCACAAAAGCCTTACGTTGCTTGAAATCAGAGAAAACTACCGATGGGTGTGCCTCCACCGGTGGAACTACAGGTTCACTGCTTGACTGACCCGTCTCAAGCTGGACATTAGCACGAGTTCTTTTGTTGGGTAGGCCTCTGGTTTTCACCATGCTGCAAAAGGACAAGTTTTAACAGGGGATTGACACACCAACTCTTATCGCAAAAAGACGAACTGTTTTCGATTGTATACAGATTTTGAAACGATCTTTTAAGACAAATTTTATCAGGAAATCACCAAATACCTTACAAATTATATCGGTACAAGCTTCAAGTTGTCTCAAACCAAAGGATAAACAACAAACAGAGGGTGTTTCATTTTTTAGCAACCTAAGAATACAGAAATCAAATTTTAAACCATGAAATTGCTTAAACAAGGGCATACACGAGGTTTATATACGATTAAATCCAAGAAATAACAAGATAAAGACTCAATTTCAGTTGCCCAAAATGAAAATTCGAAGTATTGATGAAATTATACCATAACTTTGAAAACAAAGAGAGAAATCGAATTAAAACCTTACCCTGGATTGGTTTATAGCAAGGGAGAATAATTAATCACCAAGAATTGACCCAAAAAGCTTGAGAAAGGAAGGGTGTGGAGTTTTAGAGAGAGGGAGATGTGAAGATGGGAGGCGGAAATAAGAAAGAATGGGACGAGAATAGGGTTTTTGTATAACCCACTTAAGTCCCGATAAAGCAATACTCGATCGAGTGTTGGGCATACTCGGCCGAGTGTCGACTACTCGGTCGAGTATCCCTCTTGCTCGGTCGAGTTTTCAAGTACAGTAGCGATTTTAATTTTCACAAAACGGACACTCGGTCGAGCAGCTTAATACTCGGTCGAGTATGGTCTACTCGATCGAGTACAGTTATCTACTTGGTCGAGTTTCCAAAAGTGAAGACGAAATCATATTTTTCATTGTTCCTGCAAAATAAATAACATCGTTCGGAGTTCCGTGCAACCGGCTCGTCACTATTAGAGCTTACTTCTACCACATTAACACGCACCAACACGAATTTTTGTACATACATCATCAATTTGTCGTTATTTCTACCTACGTATTTTACTTTTACTATAGAACAATTCACATGTCACTTTAAACATATGTAACTATTTAACCACAATACTCGCAAAGTTTAACTTATGTATTATATTATTACACGTTCCGCTAATCATAATATACCTACTTTTAACCAACATTTACAAGACAGCAATTATCGCATACGCAACCATTGTGGAACAATTAATTGACTTACCTCTGATCACTCATCACCACGATTCATTCACCAACTCTAGACTTTTCCATGCACATTGATACGCACCACCATAAGCACAGATGCATGTTGGGGTTGGTGTCCTTAACAGTTAGTGCAAGGACTTATAAACCTCTAAAAGGATCAAAGGGCATACTTTGGTATTATTATCAGTTGATCCACGTTTATCAATAACGGTTGGCTTGCTAGATAAGTTTGACGTTATTGTCATACAGATGGCGGTGATCAACTGGTCCCTAAAAGTCACACCTATAGGATACATTCGAGAGATGTGACGGTATGAAAATACTGTCATGTAGATGCCAATATTGACTAACCAGTTAGTCCGAGTTATTTGACTAGTAATTAGTCAAATATGTGATGTTGAGATATTATATTTAATACAGATTAAATATCATGGGCTAAGGCGAATTAACCAGTTAATTCGTAAAATTAAATATAAGCGTTTTATATTTAATTAAATGTGTATTGAATATAATTATACAATACTGTTTTGTCGGACACGTATTAATAATTCAGCTAACCCGTATTATTAGCTGATGCCTTAATTTCCGATAACCGATAACAGTTTATAATATAAACCCGTCATATACATTTTAGCGATTTTGCGAACCAGACCATGAGCCAAGACTAAAAGGAAGTGGAAGCCCACTTCCCTAGGTAGCCCATGGCCGGCCGAGTGAGAGGGAACAAAAGGGAGGGTTTCTCCTCCCTTCGGACCTGATAAAAAAAAAAACATTTGTAAAAATTTTAGGGTTTTGGAGACAGTTTCTCTCTGAAACCTAGATCTCACATCTCGAAAACCTCACATCAGTTCTCCCAATATTGCAAGGCAATCGGAGAACACCATCTAGCCAAGGGCATATCTCGGACAAGTCTTGGGTGCAACAATTAGGAGGGAATCTCGTTTGATTTCTGTTCTTTACGCCGTGCATCATAAGGACCCGAGGTTATTTCTTGTTCCTTATCATTTCTATTGTATTTATGTTTTATGACTATAATCACATGTTTAAATTTACGTTATAGTCCTAAATTTAAAGGGTAGTATACGGATATTCACCCACAAGTGGTATCAGAGCGAGGCCACGTAAATTTTTCTATGTGTTTTTCATAAAACTGATTTTGAAACGACTGTTTTGTCTCGAATTCCGTGCCATGTATACACGGCTGATTCGTTTTTGTTCTTGTTGAAACCGTGACATGTTTTACACGGTTTTATCATCTTGTTTTTGATTTGTTTTTATGCATATTGTTGTTTTATACAGAGATTATAACAATATGTCATGTTTTGTCAATTGTCAAATTTGTTTTGATGCATTTTTGATCGAATATTGCAATTGATTTTGTCTCGAAAAATGTTTCACGAGGGTTTTAATTTTTCCAGAAAGTTTTGAACTCGATCGAACACGTTTTCAATCGATCGAGTGGTTTTTTCATGTTGTTTTACTCGATCGAGTCCTTCTTTGTACTCGATCGACCGCTTTTAAAACCCTCTTTGCTCGATCGAGTTGTCCTCGTACTCGATCGAAAGCGAGCTTTTCTGATATAGGTCCTCGATCGACCTCATGTTTAGTCGATCGAGCACCTCTGATTGGAATACCCCTCGATCGAATGGCGGCCTCATTTGATCGAGCCCTCTGTCCCTCGATCGAGCACTTATGTGCCTGGATCGAAGGATTTTTGTTTTAACAGCTTTGAAAATTTATTCCTTTTGTTTTAAATTTTCTTTTGGCTATAATATGTACTTTATACGGATATAGTACACTCGCTTAATAGTGAATCAGTTCACTCACGTACCATCTGATTGTTTTAAAGCGTCTTTAAAATGACGGATTGTAATGGATTAAAATTAAATGATAGAAGCGGTTTTATCACATGAATTTTAATCATTAAAAGGTGGTTTGGATAAATTTAACATAATTACGGAATTATGTCACGAATGAATTTGTTTTTAGTTGATGCATTTTTATTTATCGTTAATTTTATGAATGCCGTGAATGCCTTTTTATTACGTATTTATTTTTTACAATTGATTGTAACTTAGTGTGGCCTTAGTAGAACGTGTTACCGTAATGATGGAACACGGTCTTGGTTGTATTTTGAGATCTCGCATCTCCGTTTTGGATTTTTCACTTGTAATTACAGTTTTAATTAGAATGTAAATAGGTTTATATTTGTAATTTTAAATTGTAATTTTTGAGAAGACCAAAGATGGAGACCAGATGCTCACTCCCGCTACTTGGATCAAGATGGAACATCAAGACAAGCTTTTCGGGTCCAACGGTGGATTCCAAAGTTGTATTTTGTTCTTATACTAGGATAGGCCACACTAGGAAATTTTTATTTACGTATCGCATTCCTTTATTTATTTTTGTAACGATAGTATGCATCATATTCCGCCTAAAAACCAAACCACCTAATAATTGCATGAAAACTGACACATATAGAGGTCACGAGTTAGTTTTCTTTGACATTCGTATGTCACACGATCATGCCAAGCCATCACCTAAATTGATTCATTCACGCAGACGCTAGTTATTCGTTCACTTAAAATGAATTATAATTAAGTTGATGGGATCTTCCTCGTATAAACAAAAATTGAGAACGGTCTTTATAGGTCAAACTCCAATGAATCCCTTCTTCGTCGGTAGGCATACTATGACCCCTTCTACGTCGGGTAAGTTGGAACCGATTGACCTATTTTATCTCAACACTATGGTCACTCGTACGATCCTGTGGCTATGGTGGACTATAGATAGGATTTACGGAAATCTATCGACCAAGAGTTCTTCCGGAAGAATTAGCTAAACAGTTGGCTTATCGGTTTCTGTAAATTGAGTCTTGGGATCACTTGTATCATTCTTGAGGGAGATCAATTATGCAAGTGGGAGAGTCTACATGTTTAAAATGAATTTTAAAATAGACTTAAATCACCTCGATGAGTTGCTTATTTCGTTTTGTTTTTCTTTCTTTTTCAAAGTGTAGATCACGTTTTTAAACCGCTAAACTACAAATGGTGGTTCTCGATAACCCAATGCCAAGTGTCACATTGGACCGTGAGTCCTGGCTTCGGATCTTCATGGATCGGATGAATCGGTCTACTCGGATCGAAGAATGATGGATCAAACTTCACGGACTCGGGAGGCGGCATTACGGAATCTTTGCCATTGCGATGGGAAGCTCAAATATCCGATTGAGCCCATCCCACCAAACCCAGGCCCCACGGTGAAATTAACGAAATCGACAAGTATAACGATTTCGCCATGGAAGCGGGTGCGGTAAAGAACGTACTTATTTTTGCAATGGAATCCAATTTGCATAAACGCTTCATAGCTCAAAGTGCAAACAAGATTTTCACTACACTCACTAGGGAATTCTCAAAAGCACCGAGAATCGTGACCTATGAGCTTACCACTCGCTTCTTTGATGCGAGACTCGAGAAAGGGCCAACCAGTTAGCCCACACATTCTCAGCATGATTGAGAATGTCGAGAAGTTGGAGACCTTTGATTGTAAGATCAGCGAGAACATTGTTATTGACCGCATACTTCACTCACTCCACGATGGTTATTCGCAATTTAGAGCGAATTACTATATGAATGATTTGAAGAAAACTCCCCATGAACTCCACTCCCTCCTCGTACAGACCGAGAAGGACATGAAGTTCAGTGGGAGCATGAAACAGGATGTTCTCGTTGTGTCAAACAAGGGCAAGGGTAAGGGCAAAGTTCAGCCAGGCCTAGCAAAGAGGCAAACCGAAGTTTAAGAAGTCGGGATCGGGTAAGAGTGGGCCTGGTGAGGCAAGTAACTCATCAGGCGCGACAAAGAGCAACACCGAAAACATGGAATGCCATCATTGCCACAAGATTGGGCATTGGAGGCGTACATGTCCTGTTTATCATGAGGACATAAAAGCAGGTCGCGTTAAACCTGTTGGTATGTCTTCTCCTTCTACTTTTATTCATATGATTGAGATTAACCACGCAAGTTACGGAACTTGGGTACATGATATCTTGGTTGTGGTTCTCATCTCGTGTAGTCATGTGCGGGGCCTCCGAAATCTCAAGCCTCTCGTAAAGGGTGAGGTTGACATGCGTGTTGGAAATGGAGCAAGAGTAGCCGCCATCTCCAAGGGGACATATGTGATCCAGCTTCCTAGCGGATTTGAGTTGTCTTTATTTGATCGCTATTATGTTCCTAGTCTTTCGAAAAAACATTATTTCGTTTTCGCGCTTGACAAACTTGGTTTTTCATTTGTAATAGAAAATAATTCTTGCATTTTCTCATTACACGATATGATTTACGGCAAGGCAGTCTCCATGAACGGAATTTATGTTTTAGATCAGACCTCGGAAATATTACACGTAATGAATAAAAAGTTAAAGGTTGGTGACAAAGATCAAACATATCTATGGCACTGCCGTATGGGACACATTAATGAGAAACGCGTAAAACAGCTCATCAAACATGGAGCTATCTCGGCCTTTGATTTTCAATCATTTGGCACGTGTGAATCATGTCTCATCGGCAAGATGACTCGTATTTCCTTCAAAGGTGTTGGAATGCGCGCTGCTGACCTATTAGGACTCATACACACGGATGTATGTGGTCCTATGTCAATCACCGCACGAGAAGGCTATAGGTATTTCATCACTTTCACGGACGATTTGAGTAGATATGGCTATGTCTACTTAATGAAGCACAAAAGTGAATCCTTTGAGAAATTCAAGGAATACCGAAATAGGGTACAGAACCTATTAGGTAGAAAGATAAAAACACTGCGTTCGGATCGTGGTGGCGAGTATCTTTCTCACGAGTTTGATCAACACCTAAAGGACTGTGGGATTGCCCTACAGTTAACTCCACCTGGAACACCTCAATTGAATGGTGTGTCCGAACGGAGAAATCGAACACTACTTGATATGGTTCGATCCATGATGAGTCACACGGTTTTACCTGATTCATTATGGGGTTATGCTCTATTGTCACCGCTCTAATACTTAATCAAGTCCGTCTAAAGTCTGTTGACAAGACTCCATATGAACTATGGAAGGGAACGGTCCCTAACTTGTCCTTTATACGGGTTTGGGGCTGCGAGGCTTATGTCAAGTGGAGACTCGAGGATAAGCTCGGCCCGCGATCGGTCAAGACATACTTTATAGGTTATCCTAAAGGATCACGTGGTCATTACTTCTATTCGCCAACCGAACAACGTGTTTTTTTGTTGCGGCTAGTGCGACATTCTTAGAGAAGGAATTTCTCAAGAATGCAAAGAGTGATAGAACCTTCGACCTGTCGGAGATTCCAGAACCAAACACCGAGCAACCATTGGAGGAACCTGTTCCTTCAATCCCGGCTGCGGTGAATATTCCTGAGGAACCTAGGAGGTCGGGAAGAGTCTCTATTCCTCCGGACAGATACATTGGTATGGTCGAGGAACATGACATAGATGACGTTCTACTCTTAACGAGTAGTGAACCCGCAACCTATAAAGGTGCCGTGACCGATTCGACTCGAAACTATGGCTTGAGGCCATGAAATCCGAGATGGACTCTATGTATGAGAACAACGTGTGGGATCTTGTTGACTTACCGGCTAAGGTTCGTCCCCTTCAATGCAAATGGCTTTACAAGATAAAGCATTCTGTGGAAGGTCAACAAGATATCTACAAAGCACGACTAGTTGCTAAAGGTTTCACCCAAGTGCCAGGTTTGCACTACGATGAGATTTTTGCACCCGTAGTTATCTTTGCGTTCCATTCGGATTATCTTAGCGATTGCCGCTTTTCATGACTATGAAATTTGGCAAATGGACGTGAAGACCGCCTTCTTAAACGGCTTTTTGGAGGAAGAGTTGTACATGGTACAACCCGAAGGTTTCATCGATCCAGTACATCCTAAGAAAGTATGCAAACTTAAGCGTTCCATTTATGGACTTAAGCAAGCATCACGGAGTTGGAATCATCGCTTCGACCAAGTGATAAAAGAAAATGGATTTACTCGATCGGTCGAGGAACCATGTCTATATATCAAGTCGAGTGGGAGCAAGATCGTCTTCCTAATATTGTATGTTGACGACATACTCCTGATTGGGAATGACATACCTCTCTTAACTTCGGTGAAAGTATGGTTGAAAAACCATTTCCAGATGAAAGATCTGGGAGAGGCACAAAGAATTCTGGGCATCCGTATCTATCGAGATAGATCACGAAGGATGCTATCTCTCGATCGGGAGTCTTACATAGACAAAGTCCTAGAGAGATTCAAAGATGACTAACTCCAAGAAGGGGTTCCTTCCTATGTCTCCAGGGGTGCATTTGAGCAAGTCTCAGGCACCAGAGACACCGGAAGAGAAAGAGCGCATGACACGGATTCCTTATGCTTCGGCAATAGGATCTATCATGTATGCCATGATATGCACACGTCTTGACGTGGCATATGCATTGAGTATGACAAGTCGATTCCAACAGCAACCAGGTGAACCACATTGGTTGGCTGTCAAGAACATTCTTAAGTACCTACGGAGGACTAAAGATTGGGCATTGACTTATGGATCGAGATGACTCGAAATCTCAGTCTGGATTCGTTTTTACTCTTAATGGCGCTACGATCGGTGGAAGAGTTCCAAGCAAAGTGTTACAGCAGATTCTACGACTGAGTCCGAGTACTATGTTGCGTCTAGACATGTACAACGGAAAGCTCATCTAATCCGGGATTACGTGGAGCAAAAGGAAGTAGTGATAGAAAAGATTGCTATAGATGATAACATAGCAGATCCTCTCACTAAAGCATTACGACAAGATAAGCATGAAGGGCACGTAAATTCCATGGGAATTAAACGTGTTCCTAAGTTGTAGTACTCTTTTATGGATCAGATTCATTCTCTCTTGTACTCTATACGACATCATCGTTTTGATATTTTATATATATATATTTTGTTTTTCATGTGGAATTGTACGACAATTTTGAACACCACAAAGTGAACTGAACAAACATCATATCTTTTTAGTCCTTAATTGCCCACATGAGCTGATAACTCTGGCAATTATTTTGTGACGTTGGTTGATGGTGGGTTCAACGAGCCATAAGTCAACTGGTTGACTGACCAATCACAGAGGCGAGTTATACGGATATCTCGTAGGACACCATTGTGACATCGACGTGGAGTCCTAAATGTTTTATAACATTCGTTGCCCGGTCGTGGATAGGACTTCCATGGTGATCCTAAGAGTCGATTCTTTTGACTATCGACTGTCTCTTGAGACTACGGCAGATTTTGGGTGACTTTGGTTTCTTTCTCACGGTCATCCGTAACAGGGGGCCAAGTAGATTTTTTCTGGGTCATTTCATGCTGTGCTTAGATCGGAAGGAGTCGAGTTGAAGGAAATATTCAGCCTTTATCAGGTACTCGATATTTCTCAGGGCCACTCGAGGAGTCAGAATCGAAATGCATGGCCATGCTCGGATACGGATTCGTTTTATCGGTTAAGTTACTCTCTAGTCGGGAAACCACTCATGATACTGGATCGATTGTAAAATACGACCTTTGTGGATCCGGATCGCAAATTGTTTTACATTGAGTGGGAGAAATTTTAAATGAATATGAGAATCGGTTATCGCACATACACTTGTACGGACAAGTGGGAGTTTGTTGGAGCTTGTGTCCTCCAGTTAGTGCGGATAACGTCATTGCACATACACTTGTACGGACAAGTGGGAGCTTGTTGGGGTTGGTGTCCTTAACAGTTAGTGCAAGGACTTATAAACCTCTAAAAGGATCAAAGGGCATACTTTGGTATTATTATCAGTTGATCCACGTTTATCAATAACGGTTGGCTTGCTAGATAAGTTTGACGTTATTGTCATACAGATGGCGGTGATCAACTGGTCCCTAAAAGTCACACCTATAGGATACATTCGAGAGATGTGACGGTATGAAAATACTGTCATGTAGATGCCAATATTGACTAACCAGTTAGTCCGAGTTATTTGACTAGTAATTAGTCAAATATGTGATGTTGAGATATTATATTTAATACAGATTAAATATCATGGGCTAAGGCGAATTAACCAGTTAATTCGTAAAATTAAATATAAGCGTTTTATATTTAATTAAATGTGTATTGAATATAATTATACAATACTGTTTTGTCGGACACGTATTAATAATTCAGCTAACCCGTATTATTAGCTGATGCCTTAATTTCCGATAACCGATAACAGTTTATAATATAAACCCGTCATATACATTTTAGCGATTTTGCGAACCAGACCATGAGCCAAGACTAAAAGGAAGTGGAAGCCCACTTCCCTAGGTAGCCCATGGCCGGCCGAGTGAGAGGGAACAAAAGGGAGGGTTTCTCCTCCCTTCGGACCTGATAAAAAAAAAAACATTTGTAAAAATTTTAGGGTTTTGGAGACAGTTTCTCTCTGAAACCTAGATCTCACATCTCGAAAACCTCACATCAGTTCTCCCAATATTGCAAGGCAATCGGAGAACACCATCTAGCCAAGGGCATATCTCGGACAAGTCTTGGGTGCAACAATTAGGAGGGAATCTCGTTTGATTTCTGTTCTTTACGCCGTGCATCATAAGGACCCGAGGTTATTTCTTGTTCCTTATCATTTCTATTGTATTTATGTTTTATGACTATAATCACATGTTTAAATTTACGTTATAGTCCTAAATTTAAAGGGTAGTATACGGATATTCACCCACAATGCAAACAACGACCACCACTAAGCAACCAACGACTCTTACTAACTACCCTTATTCCCGTGTCTGGCTTAAGTTCGATGGGGCCATGATTTTGAAATGAGGGCGCCTTCTCACCCAAAATCTAGCATCGGCTGGGGCACCCAACGCACATACACCAGGTTCATTTTAATTGACACCCTACATTCATTAGATTCATTGGTTTAGGTTCCAAAAACCTGGCTCTGATACCACTTTGTAACACCTCCGCACACCAGAACGCCTTACCAAGGACCATTCCAGTGTATGACGGTGTCACCATCTCGGTTCCCCGAGGAAGTAGATCAAATCAGACAATAAAAGAACATTTATAAAATGTTAATGCACCTTATACAACACAACTCATTACCAACTCTTTACACTAAAACTAAAGACTACAACAACTCATGACATAGCACTTCTAGACTGCTAGCGTGATAACTCGATCCCTCCAATCCTAGCAGCCACAATCAACAGTACCTGCTAAGCCACCTACTCACCATCCCCAAATGGATCATAGCAGATACCACAAAACAACACGGGGTCAGTACCGACTAATCAAAAGTAAAATCAGATAAACAATGTAATCAACTGATCATCCTCTAACCCAGCCTCCCGATCTCGCACAGTAACCGACTACACACCGAAGTGTGTAGCCCTGCCAGATTACCCATCGCAACAGGTAATCCTCGCCGCCAGTGGGTGATCGCAGCCTATCCCACCTAGTCCAGCTCATCAACGAGCGACTAACAATCCCTGTCCCTTAATGTGCACATCCCCTCCCGTGGCGGGTTCCACGGAGGGTGAACTAGGGTGTGAAGCCACTCCCGCAAGTGACTCCACCGCAATCACACACCCAGCATCACAGCTGTCACAATACCACAACCATCACAACACGACCACACCAACACCGTCACCACAGCACTCAAACACCGATGATCAGGAGATAACAATAGATATGAAACAATAACAACCACAATCAATTAACGGTATTGAGTAGGAAAACCTACCTCGTCACAACTATGAGAGATATCTATAACAGCCAAGCAGGACTCCAGTATGCATCCTACAACGATAACCATTCCTATTACACAACTATCCTCAACGAACTACCCAAAAGAAGCACAAGGCAGAAACTTACCTAATACACGCATCGACGGCGACACAGACGACAACCACGCATGCCATCCTTCCTAAGTGAATCACGTCCTTCCCATGGTGAAGGTTTAGCCTATACTCATGAGAGAGTGTGTAGGAATGGGTGATAGGAAAGGGTGGAAGGCTAGGGTTAGAGAAAGAGGAACTGTCGAGGAAATGGGAAATGAAATAAATCTCGCGAACTTGCGTTTTATATTAACGCGTCAACAGCAGCCATACTCGGTCGAGTACCAGAGTACTCGGCCGAGTAGGCTCTACTCGGTCGAGTATTGAGGATACTCGGCCGAGTAGCCTCTGCTAGGTCGAGTAAGTCATCCTATAAAATACGTGTTGTAAGTCTGGTCCTTCCCCCATTCCTCCCCAAGGTCGGTCTTGGTCAACATAGTCAGTCAACAAGGTCCTTAAATATCCCGGGTATTACAATGACCATCTTGCATTATAGTACACATTCTAAAATGGTTACATTATTATTCAAAAATGGTTACATCTTTAATATGTTATGTGGTGACCATCTTACATGTGATATGTATGTTTGTTTTAGTGAGATTCACATGCTAAAATGGTAACATAACTAGGCAGTATGGTGACATATTTTTGAAGTTTACAAATGTGACCATCTTGTTTAAGCAGATCCTCTCAAAGTAGCAACTGTTGTCGAAAGCTCGAAGGAGGTGGAGGTTGGGCAGGGATCGAAGAGAAAGTTACCCGAGGGGGCAGTGGTTCAGAAAAAGAAACGACAGAGAAAGGAAGGGACGTATGTTGACCATCTTAACTTCATGTTACCATCTTAACTTCATGTTACCCATGTTATAGTTTTTCTTTAACGACTAATTGTTTGTGTCCGATCATAGGAAATTGAAGGGGTCGAGGGACATGGATCACCAGCGTCCCTACACTATGTCATAGAGCATTTATCGTCGGCTCAGAGGAAAGATGTGGAAGATATTGGGTTCGGAGGTCTTCTGGAGGTGAAGGCGTCTAAGTTTATTCATACCATGTTGATTGGTTGTTGGAGCATTACGATACGCACACTAGGCTGATGTTATTCAATAGGTTTGTTCATTTCTCAATCAGTAAACATGATGTCTTTATGTTACCGTGTAGGGGTGAGGATGTGCCTACTGTTACTAACGATAAAGAGCTATTGCACGGATGGAGAGAGAGGTTCGGTGCTTTACCGAAGAAAAAATACAGTTGGACAAGGTTAGGGGTGAGATGTTGCAATTGGTGGAAGGTGGATCAGATTTTAAGAAAATGTTTGTGTTGTTTGCAATAGGATCGTTCTTGACCCCAACCGTTCACAATCGTGTTGACACTAGGTTGATTGGGGCAGTGGAGGATGTTGCTGCCATACAAAAGATAGACTGGTGCTCTTACGTACTGGATCGGTTTGACCATTTTGTTGAATCATGAAAAGAGAACGATTCCAAAAGCATTGGGGGCTTCTTAATGTTCTTTCAGTTAGTCTACTTTCACCGACAGATTTGGAAGGGTGAGCCTGAGGCCAGAACACTGCCCTTGATACAACATTGGCCGTATGAGGAAGTGAAGAAGCGAGTTAAAGAGGAGTGCAAAGCTTACACCATCCATAGGGGCTTCAGAATAAGGGTGTGGGACCTGAACACGTATCCTATATTCCTTCATCTGGAAAAACCATTCTACAGACTTCCGGTTGAAAGGGTTGATCATGAAGGGGAAGATATCAGGCAGGAGGAAGCTCGTCCGGCCGAGAAAAGTACGACTGCCGAGGACAAGGGATGTAGGACTGTGTATTTCACACTACCAGATGACCTTCCTTCTGATGAGGATCTCCGCCGTTTGTATAATGACGTAAGTCCTACCACTTCAATTTATACTGTTATGATATGTGAAGACAATTGTTACTTTGTTGCAGTCTGAAATTTGACAGCATGTTATGTCTTGAAATCTATAAAATGGTCACATTTTGGTTAAAGTTGGTCCCATTCTGGTTTACTTATGAAATATGACCCGTATAGTTGTGATATGTAGAAGTTGTATTATCATTTTGGTTAAAATTAAAATGGTGACATTATGATCTTAGATGGTTACATTATGATTAACTTTGAAGATATGACCATGGTACAAGTCATATGTAGTTGTGTTAGAATGAAATGGCACAGCAGGTTCTGTGTGTTTTTTAACTATAAAGGGTGACATTTTGACAAACCATGGTTACATTATTATGGACTATTAACATGTTGCCATCATTAATGTGATATATAGGTGTTATAGTATGAAATGTGACGATAGGTAGTGTGTGTTTAAAACTATAAATGGTCACATTCTTACTTAAGATGGTTACATTCTGATTTAATTTCAAAATGTGACCCTGGTAGTTGTGATATGTAGTTGTTTTAGTATAAAATGTGACAACATGTTCTGTTTGTTTAATACAGTAAAGGGTGACATTATGATAAGGAATGTAACCATTCTTATGGACTGTGAGCATGTGACCATCATTGGTCAGATATGTAGGTGTTGTAGTATGAAATGGGGGAGAAAGTTGTCTGTAGGTACCTGTTTAAAATGGTTACATTCTGACTTATGATGGTTACATTATGATTGACTGTTAAAATGTGCCAATGGTCGTTGTGATATGTAGTTTCTTTTAGTACAGAATGTTGTGTGTATAAATTGTCAAAATGTGCCATTGTTCTATGTGTTTAAAACTCAAAATGGTCACAAAGTGACTAAATTTACTGACATTCCTATGGACTGTTGACATGTTACCATAATAGCTGTGATATGTAGGTGTTTGTTGGAAATTTAAAATGATGACATTCTGACTAAAGTTGGTTGCATTCTGATTCATTGTCAAAATGTGAGCATGGTAGGTATGTTGAACCTTATATTGGTGTATTCAGGTTGTTACATCATATTTGTACATGTGCAGGCGCGAGTACTGAAATGGTACCAGACAAAGAGGAACCAGAGGTTAATTTCGCGCTTACATCGTGAAGTGGCAGCAGAAATGGTGGCGGATCCTCCACTGTCTCAGCAGGTGCAGGAACAGCAGGTCGAAGATGGTGAAGCAGCGGGTGAAGCGGAAAAGACCTTGACGCAGAAATTGGATAGCGACCCCGTATTCTATGCTGACTTCATTGCCATGCTTGATCGGGTGGACCAGGCTTTGGAGAACGTGGTTCTCCCACCCTCGTTTGACTTGGGGATAGAGGACATTGGAACACAGGTTCCAGCCCGCTCGTACGAGCTCAGGTACACTCATGCTAAAGATCGTCCACAAGGAGGTCTGGTTAACAATAGCGCTAAGGATGTCAGCCGTGTCCCGAACCGTCCAGTACCAAAGCCTGGCGGTAAAAAGAAATGAAGTGGGGTCACATTCTGTTAATGTAACTGTCGGTTTTTAATAATTAAGACTTTCTAGTTTTTCGTTCTGTTAATGATGTATTATTTTGGGACTACACTTTTTGTGCTTCGGGGACTGTGAAATAGTCCTTGTTTTGTAAGCAACTTCTGAACTACCTATGCTATGACATGTTAAGACTCATGTGGTGACATTATTAATAGTAATGTAGTTACATTTTGAAGAGATTGAAATATGTCCCAATTTTATTAAGCAGGTGTTATCATGTTATGTTGAAGTTGAAACTATCCATAAAGACAGTTATAGGAAACTATGATGAGTAGTTATGTTGCAAAAACTTGTGTTTTTATAACCTTCAACAAAACTAAAAATAGGTACATTTTTCAACAAAACTAAAAACTTGTGTAAAAAAACATTATAGGTATTGATTACACTACACAAACTCTATAAAATGGTCACATTATACACAATGCCAACAATCATAATGCCATATGTTACCATTTTTAGGTAAGGTAAAAGGGTCACATTATACCTTAAAATGATAACATCTGTGTTTTATAACATATGTGTACAAACTTGTGTAAAAAAACATTATAGGTACTGATTACACTACACAAACTCTATAAAATGGTCACATTATACACAATGCCAACAATCATAATGCCATATGTTACCATTTTTAACTAAGGTAAAAGGGTCACATTATACCTTAAAATGACGACACATCTATGCTTTATAACATATGTGTAAATGATATTCAGTGGTCACCATCTGAATATGTTATAAAGCACAGATGTTATCATGTTAAGGTATAATGTGACCCTTTTACCTTAGTTGAAAATGGTAACATATGGCATTATGTTTGTTGGCATTGTGTATAATGTGACCATTTTATAGAGTTTGTGTAGTGTAAAAAAACATTATAGGTACTGATATTTCATTTATGTGTAAATGATATTCCATTTTAGGTGCTGATATTCAATTTTATAATGTGACCATTTTAGAGTTCATTGTTACCCTTTTAACCAGAACTTATTATCGTCATAGGTACTGATATTTCATTTATGTGTAAATTTGTTTGTTAAAAGGGTAACATATTGATCAAACAATGACAACAATGATCACATGTGGAGCAAAATAAACAAACATTTAAACAGCAAAATAAGCAAATCAGAATGTTTACAGAAATCTGCCTCAATCAGGTTCGAAGTGCACCCAAATAACAGGCATTTAAACAGTAAAAACATACAATCAAACATGGCCACATTACGCCACTGCCTTGGTGACATTTACCGGTTTCGTCCACATTAGTACAAACACACTCCGGATTGAGGCGTAGATGATATATCATATCGGACGCGGCATAGCGACGTACATAGTACTCTCCCCTGCACCAACATCAGACCCTTTCCTGGCCTTCTTCCTCGTCCCCATGTTCCTTTTTTTCGTTGACTTTGACCCTTTTGTCGTACAACGTACGGGGTCAAGAATCGGAGGCACGGACACATCTACGGTTGGTTGATCTTCCTCCATATTAAGCTTAGAAAGCAACAATTCCACCTTCTCATTCGCTTTAATAAACAGCTTATCCACAACAGCTCTTGCATCAAATACATTCTTACATTTAGTGATGAGGTAGTTCATAGCCGCAACATTGAACGACGCCAATTGATGGTGTCATGAGCGGCACTTCTGCGTATGTCGCTTGGGAGGAGCCTCTCCCACACTGTAGTCTTTGAAAATTTGGTCCATCTACGTAGTATGTACCTGTCCGGTATCTCGACAACAGAATGCATGTGGAGGACACGGATGATGTGACTACAAAGCATACCCTTAACCTGGAAGTTTCGGCACGTACATTCTGTTAGGTTGTTCTTGCAATCATAAGTCACGTGGTGGTCGTCCTCGTCGTGGCTCCCAGGGGAAACACGATACAACAACACCTCAGGGTCATCAATAGGAAGGATAACAGCACGAGTACCCATGACAAGTGCGAACTCTTTCTCAAAGACTTGAAACATTTCCAATGTGTAAACCTGAGATGCATGCAGTAACAAGTCCACTAGAGGGTACACAGAAGATGGTGTAGATCGTATGCCGTTGAATTCTTTACGCTCTTCCTCCCCTCGCCATTTTTCACCGTGTTTTCAAATATCCCGAAGAATTCAGTGACGGAAGTGGTCTTCGAAGCTTGGAAGCCCATCGCATGGTTTGTGCTCTCACTCCTTTGGGACGATAAAATCCCGGCTGAAAAGAATTCATTGTTCAAGGCAGTGCTCCATTTAGCTCTATGTTTGTACAATCTCTTAAACCATGAATGGTTGACTAACCCATATTCTGTCAACATTTTATGCCAAGTCTCCTCAAATTCAGTTTTACTGTAGCAACCATGAAGGTATTTGTTGAATAGGTTCTAGAACGGACGATCACCCTTTAACTTCCCGAAATGAGATATGGCGTTTTGTTGAATGTGCCACTGACATAGATGGTGTCTCGTTTGTGGATAAACATGTCACCAGTTTAACGTTAAAAGAATTAGACACATGCTGATCTATGGTGACATATAAACTAAGATGGTCACATTTAAGAGGAATGTGGTGACATGAGAAAATAGCACGCAGTGTTACAATATTAGTGTATGTTGCTACAAACTAAGATGGTCACATTTATGGAATAATGTGGTGACATGAGAAAATAGCACACAATGTTACCATATTAGTGTATGTTGCTACAAACTAAGATGGTCACATTTATTGAAGAATGTGGTGACATGAGAAAATAGCACGCAATGTTACCATATCAACTTATGTTCGTATCCAAACAGATGGTAACATATTCAAAAATATGGCAATGTAACCATGTTAACTTATGTTAGTGTTGACCAAGATGGTCGTATTTGTGCTGAAACATGGTGACAAAAGATAATTTGACACAGTGTAACCATATTAGTAAAAAATCAGTCATACCGTTTCAATAGCGTTTGCTATTGCTTGGTCTTGGTCAGTAAAGATAGAGACGGGACGAACATCCTCACCCATGGCTTCGTTGAATACATTGAACAACCATTCGAATGATTCTTCCCTCTCGTTCGACAGGAAAGCATAACCAAACATGACATTCGACCAATGGTTGTTAATACCAACAAAGACTCCACAAATGAGATTGTACCTATTGGTGCGATACGTCGTGTCAAATATTTTAACATCTCCGTACAACAAATAGTCCTCTCTCATTATCGCATCCAGCCAGAATAGGTTACTTAATCTTCTTTTTTCGTCAAACTGAACACGGAAAAAGAACCCCGGCTCCTCCGCTTGCCTACTAGTCATGAGGTTGATCAATGTGGCTGCATCGCCACCTTCAATTGATTTCATCTTCAATCTGTTGACATAATTAATATGGTCTCGCTTTGTAAGGCCAACAAACGCATCACCCCCAGCACCTGCCGCAGCAACCCTGAATTGGACTGAAGGAGGAACATGCGCTTCAGTCATTGCCTTTATTACCTCACCCTCTGCTTCTGTGATCTTGCGCTCCGACCTATGATGATGCTGCCACTGGACGGGTGTGAAAGGGTGATTATGTTCAGCCACATCCTGAACTACCTCCCATAATCCATCATTATTTACTTGTGTCCTAACAAAGGCTTCGCATTTACAGCGAGTAATTGTTGCATTCCTCACATTGCAAGAACTGACTTTACTCCCGTTCCCATGTACACCTGCGCAAGAGCACCTGAAGTATCTCTCAATCAGCGGCCTGTCTTTCACGTCGGCCCTACGAGATGTTGATTTCTTGATACTAAATCCCTTCAGTTGCGAATGTTTCTTATACAAGCTGTAGATGTGTTCCCATTTTCTAGCTTTTATTCCAACTAAACAACCTGATAGATCAGTACCTATGACAAAATATATTAAACATTGGTTAAAAGGGCAACACTTAATTGTAAACACCTTTACTGAGAATGTAACCATTTAAAGTTTTTTAACACACAACATGCGGTGACATTTCAGACTAAAACCACTACATATCACACATATAATGGTCACATTTTAATAGTACATAAGAAGGTAATCATATTCAGACAGAATGTCACCATTTTAAGTTGTAAACACATGCAACATGCTGTCACGTTTCTTACTAAAACGTCTACATATCATAAATATCATGGTCACATTTTAAGAGTAAATCAGAATGTAACCAACGTTAGTCATACTGTCACCATTTAAAGTTTAAAAATTTTGTGACATTTCATACTAAAACGACTACATATGACAAATATAATGGTAACATTTTAATAGTACATCAGAAGGTAACCATATTCAGACAGAATGTCACCATTTAAAGTTGTAGACACGCACAACATGCTGTCAGTTTTCTTACTAAAACGTCTACATATCATAACTATCATGGTCACATTTTAAAAGAAAATCAGAATGTAAGCAGCTTTAGTCCGAATGTCACCATTTAAAGTTTAACGATGAATAGCTATAACGTCTACATAGCGTTGCTATCATGGTCACATTTTAACAATGACTAAGAATGTAACCACCTTCAGCCATACTGTCACCATTTCCAGTTAAAAGATTAAGCAACATGTTGTCGCGTTTCTGATCGGAGCCATTTGGTGTTCACAATTAAGCATATGTGGTCGTTGGTCAATGGTCGATACAAAACACAATTTATACTTCACAAACAACTCTACAATTAGTAAAGAGGCAAGTAAAGGTCGGATCCCAAGGGACGGGTATTGAAATGAAGATTCTATTGTAACTAGTGGTGTCTAAGGGTGTCACAAATTGGGTTGATGTAGAAGGTTACTAAACTAAAATAGCAATGAAAATAAACTAACAAGGTAAATGAAATGAGGGTGTAAACAATTGATTAAAAGCACTAGGGTGTCATGGGTTCATAGGGGAATCATGGGATATGATCATACAAACATGTTCTCAAATTATAAGCAAGCAATTATTGTTGTGATGGATTGAGTTGGGTTATATCTTACAATCCTAGGAAAGTTTGGGTCCCGGAGCCGAATCTCTTGGATTGTACAACACCTACAAGTCGACTTAATCTTCCCTACTTAACACATGCATGGTCTAACAAGACTCGAGTTGGGTTATGTCTTACAAGTCAAGTTGAAAGGATAGAAGATGATAGTAAATGCAAGGATTCATAGGCTTAGCATTTCATCAAATATAACATGTGCATGTATTAAGATCAAAACAAGCAAGCAAATAAGATATGAAAGCATATTAATTTAAGCATGAATCATTCCCCATGTTGGTTTCCCTAATCACCCATTAAACCCTAGCTAAGAGACTACTCACTCATTATCATATTGATCATGCTAGGAAGGTTGTCAATCATACTAATATAATGAAACATGATGAATAAATGAAAGTAATTAGCAATAATTAAAAAGGGATTAAGAGATTATACCTACTAATGATTCCAATAATAAAGCAAGAATAATAGAAGTACTTGAATCCTAGATTGAGAGGTTGTCAATCTCCCAATAATAGCCCAAATAATCTTCAATTACCCAAAATAAAGTAAGAACAAGAGAGAGATTAAAGAACTAAAACTTGGATTAAAACTTGATTAATATTTGATTACAATATTGAAGAGAGATTTGATTGATATTAACTACTCTAATTATTGATAAGAAGAACATACTCCTCTAATTAGACTAATGGGGTATTTATAGTGAAAATTAGAGAGGATGCATTAGGGTTAACTAAGGGCTAAACTAGTAATTACACTTTTTAAGTTGAGCAAGGAGCCTCCGGGATTATCCGAGAGAAGGGCTTCTCCATTTCGTAGCTTGAAGAACGAAACGTTTCGTCTTTGTGATCCGTGCGGGCCGGGAGTCGGGACGGCCGGATCTGGGATGGACGATCCGAGCGGATCAAGGAACAAGACGCTCGGACTGGGCATGGGCAATCCGAGCGGATTCCTGGTGAGGACGCTCGGACTGGCGAGGACGGACGGATTCTCTACAATCCGTTCGGATTGTAGTTCAGCAGCTTTCCTTCTTCTTTTTCTTCCCTTTTCTTCATGAATTCCTTGGGGATTTCCTTGGGGACTCAAGGATCCTTTTCTCAACAATGCTCTTCTACTATGCTATGTACAAAGGCCTTCTAGTCTTTTCTCTCCTTGATGCTTGGTCATTGAATATGATCAATTTAGCCTTGTTTTGCCATGAAAATGCAAGATTCTTACTCCTTTCCTACCAAGGGATCAAAATCTCAAAGAATATGCAAAACAAAGAACTAAAGATAAGAAATGACCCAAATAGGCACTAAAAAGCATGAAAACAATGGTAATTCGGGGGCTAAATATGCGCCAATTATGGTCGCATCAAATATCCCCAAACCGAACCTTTGCTCGTCCCGAGTAAAGAGGTGACAAAGACTAGGACCAATACTAACCTAACCTAATAATAATAGCCGATATGAGACAATTAGCGGGTCTCACTCCGCCCCTTCAACTCACAACAAGACAACCATGAGGTAGGATGCCTTCGTGCAAGGCAAGGTGGGTCTTGCCAAAATGGCGACACATCCAAACATTAAGCACACAAAAACACATAATGGATGCATCTACAAAAAGAATAGCCACTTTCCTCATCTAAGTGGCGGAAATTATCTACAAGGGAAGCAATTCAAGGGTACACAATCCTTCATAGATGCAATTTGTTCAAACTACTAAGCCTAGAAGGATACCAATAAATCACCTCCAAAAGGTGTCAAGCTAGGGTACCTTTGTCCTCAATCGTTAAATGCTTTTGTCAAGAGTAGACTCCCTATGGTGTTAGAAACACTGGAGGATCGCGGAATTCCCCCTCTTGCCTAGACAAGAGGAAGGGTCGTCCCCTCTCTACCATGCACAAAAATGGATACGATGGATAAAGGGATCAATAAAATTTGAGTTTCATTTGGGAGTTTGCTTTTGTTTTTGTTTTTCCCCCCAATTTCTTGTGGCATTTGACTTTTTGAGAACACTTTCTTTGCCATTCTTTTTGATTTTTGGCATTTCAATACTTGACAACTTTTTGCATTTCTTTTTGAACATTTTCAAAGTCACCCCAATTAGTAACGAGGGTGCCTTGTATTTGAAGCTTTAGGAGTTTTATTTTTGCTCCTCTTTTCATTTGATGCATTTTGCAAACTTTCTTTCACTTTTCATTTCGTTGAACTCAAATTGATTTCTTTTTGTGCCCATTCCCTTTAATGACAAAAATGTGGTAGAACATGGATGAATGATAGAAGTATGCATGGTTTCAAGGGTCACCTTGGAATAAACGGTAGCCAAGGAGTTATCACACCACAAGGTACTCTTGACTAGGCCTTAATCCATGGGTCAAAGGATACTAGCATGACACATCCTAGGGTGTTTTACAAGTATTCTAACAAGCAAAGTCTTAAGAACAAAAAGCATTTACTAGGGCCTATGTACACTTGTCAAGCTTCCCAAGTAGACGGTTTCACAAAATTTTTCTAACATGCAAACTACATGCCATGATGCAACTAGCATATACACATCCTAATGCATATGATTCTACCAACTAATATGCCAAATAAACTAAATGCAATCCTAAGTTCACATTGTTATACCGCATCAATCAAAATAAAGCCACATAGTCATTAACATAAAGAGGAAAAAGGAGATTGGAAAGATCATACCATGCGGCCTTCAATATCCTCATGTCTCGGATGTGGCGTAGTCAATCAAAGTGAACAAGGATGAAACAAACACAATATATACAAGACAATATATACAAAGGAAATGAACTTGTTTTTGGTTTTTCAAATTTTCAAATTTTTATGATTTTTGAATAAAAGTTAAGTGTTAGAATTCCCATCCCCACACTAATATGGGCATTGTCCTCAATGGCCAAAATGATGGAAATTATGCAAGGAATGATGCATGATTTCTATACTAAATGCAATTCTACACTAAGCTATACTACATGATGCATGGTTTTTGTTATGACGGAGAGGATAATTTAAATTACCTCCCGTTGCGTATGCATTAACTTCCCCAAACCAAGTAAGACACTATTGCTAATGTCAAAGCATGGGGGAGTTCATGCACATGCTATGCTATGCATGAAACTAGATTGTCATTTTGGATTTTACAAAAGTGGGAACAATAAAGAACACCTCAAAGGAACCGAGGTGTGAGTCCTTTGATGTTGCTAGGACTAAACCAACAATGATCAAAATGAAATAAAATACAAAGAGATATAGACAAACCGTGGGAGAGTAGGAGTCTCCAAGGCTAGTCTTCCATCATGCTACTATCATCACCACTTCCCTCATGAGAAGTGGTCACATTGCCACTTTCCTTGGCACTTTCTTCTTTGCTTTCTTCACCATCATCTTCCTCATCATTATCTTCACCATCTCTTTCTTCATCTCCACTTGCTTCTTCCTCAATATTATCATCAATCTCCTCATCATTTCCAACAACCTCATTGTCTTCCACCACGTCCCTAGATGCACCCGGAAACAAGGCTTCTCTATCCGCCCAACTGGGCAAAGGACAAGATGGATCAAGGAGTCCTTGCCTAGCTAGATGTAGGAGGGGAGGATATTGAGCCAAATAAGCATTCTTCCGATCTTCATAAGCTTGCTTGTACATGGCTTGCATAAGAAGAGTTACATAGTCTTTCCCAATTTCAACTCCTTGTGGTTTGAACTCTTCATAATCATAGGGGTAAGGTGGTATAACAATGGAAGAGGAGGGAGTTTCATGATCACCCTTTTGTTGTTGAATGATGTACTCGGCTTCTTCGGATAGGGGAAGCAAATAGTTGGTCCGGTGGACACTAAGACGGCAAATCTTTGCGGGTAAAGTGAATGATCGAGCCTCACTTGTAAGCCACCCATACTTGGTATCAAGGGAATTGTGAACAACCCACTTAAACTTGTTAATCAAGGTGGACATATCAATAAGATGGCCACCATCCTTAGCCTTGTACTTGCTATCCTTATTGAAATTAGGATCAAAGTGCTTGGCTAGGACCGTGACAAGGCCGCCATTAACAATAACGGTTTGACCCTTCTTCCCACTATCTACATGGAGCCATCTATCAACCAATAGCCTCAAATAATTGTAAGGCTTGGTGTGAATTCTTCCAATATTCAAAGTTGATTCAAGGAGAATAAAATCGAGTCCCGTGAAATGATTGGTGTCTTTCCTAGCAATTATGGTATTTCCCACAACTTTGTGCCATATTCTTATGCCCGGATGATGGACCAAAAGAGCACGACAAGCTTTAAAATCTTCAAATTTCTTCCCGGAGATTGTTTCCCAAAGAGGCTCGGGATCATACTTCCCATATTGCTTATAAAATTTATGTTCATCGCTAAGACCCAAAATTTCACCCAATTCCGGAAAGGTAATGCGTCTACTAGTGTTAGCTAGACGAAACTCAATATTTTCCCTATTCTCAACTTTTGTCACTTTTAAAGAACTTAAGAATTCCAAGACAAGGGAGGGGTATGTTACTTCCTTCATATCAAACAATTTCTTTAAACCCATGGCATTGAAAAAGACTCTTGTTTGTTCAAGAACACCCAACTTCTCTAAAGCATCTTGGCATATGAATTTGGTGGATTGAATTTGTTTCATAGCAAACTTGACAAATGTATTTCTATGGGAGTCGGAAATGAATGTTACCTCCGGATAATGCAAGAGTTGATTAATTACCGGAGTAGAGGGTGATGCTTCCATAGGAATTTGTTGAGGTGGTTGCACTTCCAAGCTTGGTGTCGATACCACCATTGCCAAAGCCTTCTTCATTTGTAGAGCTTTTTGCCTTTGAGAGAGAGTTGTAGTCTTTGGTGCCTTTGTTGCCTTTGCCTTTGCTTTTGTTGCTCCCTTTGTTCTTGCCATTTGATGAGCTAACCAAGAAAAAGATCAAAAATCTTCAATTTGTAGAATGCCCAAATCGATTTTGAAAGTGAAAGGCTTTGCCTTTATGAGAACAAAAATCAATTCAAAGGTGAAGATTTTGTGCTTGGTTTTGATTGTTAATGAAGATGGAGTGATTGATTTGTTATTTGAAAGATGGTTTGATTTGATTTTGGTGAGTTTTGTTGAGGGTTTTTGTTTTTGAGATGGAGAGGATGAGGGTTTTGATGTTATGGGTAGTGTTTATGAGTGAATGAATGAATGAATGAAGGTGGGGTGGGTATTTAAAGAACTCGAAAATATTAGGACGCAGGGACAATCCGTGCGGATTAGGCGCAATCCGCTCGGATTCTTCAGCTTCAAATTTTCAAAAATCCCGCCTAGAGACGGGCGGATTCTGGGGAATCCGCTCGGATTCTTTTTGGATGAGACGGGCGGATTTCGCTTAAGACGGACGGATTCTTGTCCAGAGATTTTTCTTTGTTTTTCTTCAGCTGCAAGACGGACGGATTGTTCACAAGACGGACGGATTGTTCACAAGACGGACGGATTCTGTGAGACGGGCGTCTTTCCAGAAATCCGCTCGGATTCTTCAACAGTCAAGAATTTTGCAGTTTTCAGCTCAGCCCAAGACGGGCGTCTTCTCAGCAGGACGCTCGGATCCTCTGTAGACGGGCGGATTCTCGGAATCGCTCGGATTGGTCCTTGTGTACACCGATTCGATTCCATCCGTGCACCAACGCATTCCCTTATCATTCTTTCTTTCTTTCTTTCAAATCTTGTGTTCTTCATTGCGGGGGCACTACTAAGGCATGAATAGCCTAGGCAATTGCCATCCCCACACTAAGGTAAAGCACTACACATCAATTAAAATCATTAGTCCCTCCCTCACTTCTCTCTTTTCATGACAATTATTTTGATCAAAGTAAAAATAAATCCAAAAATGACAAAAAATGCAATACAAAAATTAAATGTAAGTTAGGGAGTTAGAAATATTTACAAGTGGTGGTTTAGGGAGGACTCCACCAAACTCTCATTCTTGATGAGATGTCAAGGAGGCATGTTCAAGGTGTTGTTGATGTTGCTCAACACCTCGAAGAAGTAATTAAAAGCTTGTTCATTGTTATGGTAGAGGTCCTCAATAGACCGTGGCCCTTGTTGTTGATCATGATCGATGGCATGCCCAATGTAGGGATTAAAGATCCCTTCAAATTCGTCGTCCCAAAGACCACAAACTTCATTGAGTTGATCATTGAAAATCTCTTGCTTGGATGGAGACAACTCTCCCAATTTCTTCTCTTGGCCAATGAGGCCATTATCTTCTTCCTTGGTTGATTTTGATGAGCTTTGCAAGCTCTCCTTGTCACAATTCACTTGCTCTTTGAATGGAACATCTTCAACTTTCTTCCTCCATTGGAGTTCCGATTTCTTCTTCTCATCTTTCCGGCTATAATGATCAATCATGAAACATGGCTCATGCAAACGAGGAGCTCTCATGGTCTTGTCAAGATTAAAAGTTATGCTTTCATCTCCCACTTCTAGAGTGAGCTCTCCATGTTTCACATCAATCACCGCACCCGCGGTGTGTAGGAAAGGTCTTCCTAAGATGATTGGAATGTTGGAATCTTCCTCCATATCAACAATGACAAAGTCCACCGGGATGAAAAACTTCCCAATTCGCACGGGGACATCTTCCCATATCCCTAGCGGTGTCTTCGTCGATCTATCGGCCATTTGAAGAGTGATATTGGTACATTTAAGCTCTCCCATTCCCAACCTTTTACTTACCGAGTACGGCATGACACTCACACTAGCCCCTAGATCACATAAGGCTTTGTTGATCGTTGTGTCGCCAATGGTACACGGTATTGAGAAGCTTCCCGGATCCTTTAACTTTGGAGGTGAACTCCCTTGAAGTATTGCACTACTCACCTTGGTGAAGGCGATAGTCTCAAGTTTCCGGATTGACTTCTTCTTTGTGAGGATATCTTTCATGTAATTTGCATAGGCCGGAACGTGATTGATTAATTCCGTGAAAGGAATTGAGACTTCTAAGTTCTTCACAATTTCCATGAACTTTCCAAGTTGATCATCAAATTTAGGCTTGGCTTGTCGACTTGGAAAAGGAAGTCTAATCACAATGGGCTCCTTTTCTTTGGCTTTGTCTTCATCTTTCTTTGAGCTTTCTTCTTTTGATGATTCCCCTTTCTTGGGACCTTGCACCACAACTTCATTCTCACTAGCTCTCACAACTTCATCCTCAACTTGCTCCTTCGGTGCTTCATATCTTGTACCACTTCTCAAGTGAATGGCACTAACCGTTTCATGTCTAGGGGGATTACCTTGAGGTGGTAATTGCCCCTTTTGTCTTTGTGAGCTCGAAGATGCTAGTTGGGTCAATTGTGTTTCCAACATCTTGGTGTGAGCTAGAATGTTGTTGATGGTGGTGTTTTTTGCTTGGCTATCTTTTTGCATTTGGGTGAAAAATTCTTGTTGATTCTTTTGCATTTGAAGGACCGCTTTTTGGACATCAAAACTTTGGTCATTGTGGTGATTGTATGGGTTTTGATTTTGGTAACCTTGGTTTTGATTGAAAAAGGGTCTTTGATTTTGATTTCTCATGGGTGGTGGAGTGTATGTTGTTTGAGGGTTTTGGACATTTTGGCTTTTGTATGAGAGATTTGGATGGAACTTGGTGTTTTCATTGTAAAAATTTGAATAAGGGGTACCACTTTTGTAAGCTTGGAAAGCATTGACTTGCTCGGTTGTTCCCCTACACTCACTTGAGTCATGACCTAAGGTTCCACAATTCTCACATATCCCGCTTGGGATTGATGAGGATGCCGTCATGGCATTGACATGATGCTTTGATGATTTTGAGCTTTCCTCAAGTCTAGCCATAGCTTGTTCAAACTTCAAGTTGATTGTGTCAATGTGAGCACTAAGTTGAGCACCCAATTGAGTAACGGTGTCCACTTCATACTTTCCTCCTCTAGTAGCCTTGCGAGGCCTACTATATTGCGAATTATGGACCGCCATTTCCTCAATCTTGTTCCATGTTTGATTGTCATCAACTTCGGTGAACATTCCATTTGATCCCATATTGAGAATGTTCCTTGAATCTTCATATAAACCATTCCAAAATTGTTGCACTAAAAACCATTCGCTAAGTCCATGGTGAGGACATGAGCGACAAATACCTTTGAACCGCTCCCAAGCTTCATACAAAGATTCTTCATCCCTTTGCTTAAAACCCGTAATTTGAGCTCTTAGCATATTGGTCTTTTCCGGTGGGTAGAATTTTTTGTAGAAAGCTAGAGCTAGCTTCTTCCAAGAATCTATTCCAAGGGTGGCCTTATCAAGGCCTTTCAACCATTGTTTTGCGGTGCCGATTAACGAAAAAGGAAATAAGACCCATCTTATTTGGTCTTGAGTCACGCCCGTTTGAGAGATAGCTTCACAATAATCACAAAATGTTTCCATATGAGAATGAGGGTCCTCACTAGGCATTCCCCCGAATTGGCTCCTCTCAACTAGTTGAATGAAGGCGGACTTGGCAATAAAGTTTCCGGTAAGATGTTGTGGGGTAGGAGTACCATTTGGTAGATCCTCCTCGGTGGGTATAGAGTGTGACGAGAATTTAGGCATTGTAGGTGGATTTTGTGTGGTATTGTTTAATGGGTTTTCTTCTCCTTCTATTGCGAAAGGATTGACAAACTCACTAGTGGGTTGAACAACTTCACCAACACCTCCCAAATTCCTCCTAACAAGTCTCCTATTATTCGTCAAGGTTCTTTCGATTTCACGATCAAAAGGTAACAAATCTCTTTGTAACCTTCTAGACATGCAAAATATCAAACAACTAGAAAACAATTAGAACAAACCTTGAGGAGTTTTACTTCCCCAAGGTGAAAAAGACACAACTAAAAACAATAAAAGAAATCTTAAATCAATTAAACAACGTCCCCGGCAACGGCGCCATTTTTGATCGGAGCCATTTGGTGTTCACAATTAAGCATATGTGGTCGTTGGTCAATGGTCGATACAAAACACAATTTATACTTCACAAACAACTCTACAATTAGTAAAGAGGCAAGTAAAGGTCGGATCCCAAGGGACGGGTATTGAAATGAAGATTCTATTGTAACTAGTGGTGTCTAAGGGTGTCACAAATTGGGTTGATGTAGAAGGTTACTAAACTAAAATAGCAATGAAAATAAACTAACAAGGTAAATGAAATGAGGGTGTAAACAATTGATTAAAAGCACTAGGGTGTCATGGGTTCATAGGGGAATCATGGGATATGATCATACAAACATGTTCTCAAATTATAAGCAAGCAATTATTGTTGTGATGGATTGAGTTGGGTTATATCTTACAATCCTAGGAAAGTTTGGGTCCGGAGCCGAATCTCTTGGATTGTACAACACCTACAAGTCGACTTAATCTTCCCTACTTAACACATGCATGGTCTAACAAGACTCGAGTTGGGTTATGTCTTACAAGTCAAGTTGAAAGGATAGAAGATGATAGTAAATGCAAGGATTCATAGGCTTAGCATTTCATCAAATATAACATGTGCATGTATTAAGATCAAAACAAGCAAGCAAATAAGATATGAAAGCATATTAATTTAAGCATGAATCATTCCCCATGTTGGTTTCCCCTAATCACCCATTAAACCCTAGCTAAGAGACTACTCACTCATTATCATATTGATCATGCTAGGAAGGTTGTCAATCATACTAATATAATGAAACATGATGAATAAATGAAAGTAATTAGCAATAATTAAAAAGGGATTAAGAGATTATACCTACTAATGATTCCAATAATAAAGCAAGAATAATAGAAGTACTTGAATCCTAGATTGAGAGGTTGTCAATCTCCCAATAATAGCCCAAATAATCTTCAATTACCCAAAATAAAGTAAGAACAAGAGAGAGATTAAAGAACTAAAACTTGGATTAAAACTTGATTAATATTTGATTACAATATTGAAGAGAGATTTGATTGATATTAACTACTCTAATTATTGATAAGAAGAACATACTCCTCTAATTAGACTAATGGGGTATTTATAGTGAAAATTAGAGAGGATGCATTAGGGTTAACTAAGGGCTAAACTAGTAATTACACTTTTTAAGTTGAGCAAGGAGCCTCCGGGATTATCCGAGAGAAGGGCTTCTCCATTTCGTAGCTTGAAGAACGAAAGCGTCTTTGTCCGTGATCCGTGCGGCCGGGAGTCGGGACGGCCGGATCTGGGATGGACGATCCGAGCGGATCAAGGAACAAGACGCTCGGATGGGCATGGGCAATCCGAGCGGATTCTGGTGAGGACGCTCGGATCGGGCGAGGACGGACGGATTCTCTACAATCCGTTCGGATTGTAGTTCAAGCACTTTCCTTCTTCTTTTTCTTCCCTTTTCTTCATGAATTCCTTGGGGATTTCCTTGGGGACTCAAGGATCCTTTTCTCAACAATGCTCTTCTACTATGCTATGTACAAAGGCCTTCTAGTCTTGTCTCTCCTTGATGCTTGGTCATTGAATATGATCAATTTAGCCTTGTTTTGCCATGAAAATGCAAGATTCTTACTCCTTTCCTACCAAGGGATCAAAATCTCAAAGAATATGCAAAACAAAGAACTAAAGATAAGAAATGACCCAAATAGGCACTAAAAAGCATGAAAACAATGGTAATTCGGGGGCTAAATATGCGCCAATTATGGTCGCATCAGTTTCTTACTAAAACGTCTACGTATCAGAACTATCATGGTCACATTTTAAGAGTAAATCAGTAGGTGACCAACTTTAGTCATACTGTCACCATTTAAAGTTTAAAAATTCTATGACATTTCATGCTAAAACAACTACATATCACTACTATAATGGTAACATTTTAATAGTACATCAGAAGGTAACCATATTCAGACAGAATGTCACCATTTAAAGTTGTAGACACGCACAACATGCTGTCACTTTTCTTACTAAAACGTCTACATATCATAACTATCATGGTCACATTTTAAAAGAAAATCATAATGTAAGCATCTTTAGTCATAATGTCACGATTTAAAGTTTAACGATTAATAGCTATCACGTCTACATAGCGTTGCTATCATGGTCACATTTTAACAGTGACTAAGAATGTAAACTTCAGCCATAATGTCACCATTTCCAGTTAAAAGATTAATATTGTTGATTACATAAACAAATTAACTAGGTTTGGTTAAAAAGGTAACACTGAAGTCTAAAATGGTGGCAGTGTACATACACAATGGTAACATATATTAAAGATTAGTACCTATGAAAAGGTAAACAAAAGAATGACTTTTGGTTAAAAGGGCGACACTGAACTAGAAAATGGTAACGGTATACACTATACAATGCTAACATATATGTATGAAAAATTAGTACCTATAACGAGCACCCAAAATTTTAGATTTGGTTAAAGTCACAACACAATGCTAAGATGGTCACACTATAACCTGAAATGATAATCTGTTGAAAACGCATGAGTTTCTTTAATGTTAGCTACTGTTAATCTTCATCTGCTTCAACTAATACAACATCAAAAGCATGTCTTTCACATCAAAAATATGCCTAAAATCTCATGAACACAAGCTTAACAAATTGACCCATCTTCATTAACAATTTGACCTACCAATATTGATCTAAATATTGACCTAAAATCCCCTGAAAAAGAAACATATAACATTGCCCTAAAATCTCATGAAGACAAATATGACAAAACAAATTAATAAATACAATCCTTTAATAATATAACACAAATCGTTCAAAAATACTCATCAACAACACAAACATTGCATACTAACATTTATGCGACTAAATTTGTCAAAATATCGTCAAGAAAATGTCATCAAAACAAAATAAGAAACAAACCTTTGCTCATCAACATCGTCGAAAAATCATCGTCTTTACCATCAAATAATACATCAGCGGTCTCAGCTTTACCATCAGCGGTCTCAACAGAATGAGCGGTCTCAAAATCAACAATGTGTTGATTATTATCATCCTCCATTATTTCCGAGTTCCCCTCCATAGCCATGGTTTTGTGAGAAATATTTTAATTGATGATTATGATTGTGAAAAAAGTATGAAGATTTGATGAGGATTATGAGGATTGGGAGAAAAGTATGAAGATTATGAAGGATTTGTATGATAAATCGCCAATTTTGAAGGATGATTAGGGTTGATAGAAAGTTTCAGCATGGGTGAAGGATTTGGCTGCAATTTTTTGACGTAAAAATGATTTGGTGTGGTAATTCATGCAAATTGGCATTAAATGCAATGGTACTTCATGTTCCCCACTACAATAATACCCCAATATTATATATTATAAACATACCCACTAAATAGTACTATCCGGCCCACATTGCACAATACGGTACCTATTCGCCCCCGTCTCTTGTTTGTTACGGATAGCGTCCGTCACAAACAAGAATTTGTGATTATTCTAACATATACTTAGACAAATTTTTTTTTTTTATCATGATATTGCATACACTTAGTACCAAAACTAAAATTTTGAAAATCTCTATAATTCTCAAACAAGTTAGATAAATTCAAACAAGACAAAGCGAATGTTATTTGTAATCCTGTCTGTAGCAGACCTGTCAGTCGGTTCGGGTCAGTTTGAGTACAAGAGTGCGTCACGTTTTCGAGTCAATTTTGGTCGTGTCGGGTTATTTTGGGCTTCAGATCTGTTTCGATATGTTGGCCGGATCATTTTTGGGTCAAGCAGGCCACGTTATTTCTAGTCCAGGTCATTTTCAGAAAAAGTACGTTTAGTAGTGTATTATTTGTTTATTACCTATTTTTAGTTTAGTGTTGATTGATTCTTTATTTTAACGTAAATAATATAAAGTGTGCTTTTAAATTAGTTATTTCAAGTCTTTTTCTCAATTAGTCATGTTTTGTCGGGTCGTTTTCAGGCTTGGTGGTTTCGGGTCGGGTCATTTCGAGTAGGGTCAGTTCCGGGTCAACAAAACTCGGGTCATATTTGGGCCGGGCCGCAAATTGAGTTCAGGTCACATTGGTGAGCTATAGTTCGGATCAAGTTCAGGTCTCAGATCAACCTTTCCGGGTCTTCATTTTGCCAGGTCTATCTATAGGTATCATTTCAGGACGGTCATCATTAGGTGACAAATGAAAACATTAATTATCGTTAACCAATTGTGTCAACGTTAGAATTATTCTTAGAACTCCATTTAAAACCAAAAACAAAAATGGCACTATAACAATACCTTTAGCCTACTATATTTAAAATTCATGCAACGCACGAGCAACATCCTACTGTACTACTACATCCTGCTGCATTACTATGGTTGAGACTTGAGAGTTGAGAGTTGAGAGTTGAGAGTTAAGACTTAAGACCCTGGGGGATTGCTTCTCTGCTGGACTGCTGGAGTAATACATGAGTTCAAGCAGGATAATTTTTTCATACAATCACAACCAAATTTATTACAGTGTGCAAAAGAATACACTCCACACGTAGACCAACAAAATTCACATTTCATATAATTTATAAATATCCAGAAAGTTCGTTCTTTTTTAGGAGAAGCATACAAATTAGAGTAGTCACCAAATCCTGTGATTTACAACCCAGAAATAATCAAATGTTAAAACTGATGAATTGACGCACATTTACAACTTGGAGATCATCTAGAGAAAGGTCCAGTATATCCACCCCTATACAACAAAAGAATTACAATGGTCGAAACTCGAGCATGATGTTAAAAGGCACAACCAAAATCACTTAACTCCCTCTTTCAAAAACAAGGGAATGGAAAGTCTGAAAACACACAACAGACGGAAACACCACCAAAATTTCCAACATAACTTAATAAACCTGAAATAAACCAAAATGAGATCACTCACACAAAACTACGTCAGGACGAGAGCAATTAGAATGTGCTTTCTGAAACCATCAAAGTAAAGAAGAAATGATTTGGCCGTACATTGAAAACACATGGTTTAGTGTGAAAATAACTTTCAGCATTGAAGATGAGGGAAAGTCATTGTTCTTCAAGCACCGCTGATAGCCAGTTTGACACAGATGAATGAATTTCTGACTGAAGGTCTGCTGATAACGCTAGAGGCGTGATAGCAACCTGCGACATTATATGCAAATCTTCAATAACTGGATGAAAACTTGCAACTAACAATTTGAGAAATTGGAAACTTACATATCCGTTTTGCACAGCTTTAAAATCCAAATCCTCATCTGGGTTTTCGATTTCTTCAGCGGAGAACTGAAGTTAACCAAGAATTGTGTCAGCAGGGGTGATGAGGCAACAATTAGTGAAAGAGAATCCCACCTCTAGGGGCATGGTTGAAGTATTTGTTTTTTTCTATGTTGAAAAACTTAAGTGCAGCTTGATGATAGTCATTTAATGTCACTATGGGTCAATTCGAGTAATTCTGGATCGCGTCAAGGGTGTAACAAAGTTGAGGCCAGGTACCAATTGGATTATGTCAAATTCGGCCGTATAATCGTATTCCTGTTACTCTGTTCGGGTGTGTTTCTGGACTCAGTCGGGTCATTAAACTTACTCGTCACTTACATACCTCAAGGCGAAAATGTTTTCTTATTGATTGCTGGGAGTTTTGCTTCCTGGCAACCCCAACTGATTCAATCTCTACATTCTTTCTCTGCGTATTCACCCGGCGTGCTGCACCCTAGAAAACAGTGACAAAAACATAAGGTAAACTGACATATTCTGGCGCCTAAAAGCATTATAAGATGGTGCTCACAGCTGCTGAAGCGTCTCTTCCAAGCTGAGCAAGCTGAATACCAAGGCTCTGTTGATTGGCCATAAAATTTATAGCAGAAGGATGTTTGTATGAAGAAATAGCCCGCCAAGATAATCCAGATCTCCACGAGCTCTGTTTTGTCACTCTAAAACCCTGATAATTAGCCATATATTAACAACTGATATTGTCAAACTTCACCGGCGGGCAGTTAGGTCATATCCATTCACAAACTTTCAAAGACATGATAGGGTGGATAACTACAAAAGGTCTAAAATTAATGCACACATTCAATTTTAGTCACACATGCAATTTAAAATGTCAATGCTACACAATATGAATAGATCTGATATCTAAAAGCATGTGAATACTGGTTGAAACTTGAAACATTCAGGAGACCTTAGTGCAATAATAGAAAAATAAGCGATCAATTTCTACAAGACTCGCGTACAATCAAGGTGGCAGAATACTCTAAGACTGGAAAGTCAAAAGACATGAAAAGCATTTCCGAAACTTTGTTACAACGGAAACCGACATTATCTAATAGGCCTATCTGCTATCCTCCACTGCTGCCCTATGTTACTCTACTTGGGGTCTCACTTCTCACGTAAGAACAAGGCAAAAAAGCCAAAAAGTATGAGATTCTACAAAATAGTTGAGTCTAATGTAACTCGGCGAATTTTACGAAGTCCTAGGAAATTAAAAAAAATATCATAAACAAAAACCATTAAAATATAAGATTAAACCCAAAAAAGAAAACAAAATGATTTAGGATAGTGCCAGTTCAGTTTTAGCCTTAATCTTCTGTAACCTTCAAGCATCTCTCTTTAAAACAGCAAAAGGACTCCCAGCGCAAAGCCATTTACCAAGGAAGAAGTAGGTCCCAGCACAAAATCCTTTATGAGGGTAGAAAGATAGAATATCTCCTTACGAACATTGCACTGTTTTCACAAGTTAAATGTGTGCACTGTTGAGACCCATAATTCATAATTATTGTGAAATTGTGAGATATTTGTGCTATGCAGCAAGTCTCATTTCAGACGGGTGGTATCCTCTTACTTTTTTTTTTTTTTTTTTGGTCTAACGAAGCGCGCACTTAGTCGCATTACAATAGAGGGGAGGGGGGATTTGAACCTGGGACCTATTGTCCACAATACCGCCGTCTTAACCACTAGACTAAGACATCTTCGGTTGGTATCCTCTTAAGTTAAGAAGATAAAATGTGACCATTTCACGATAAAATGTGAACATTTCCTGATAAAAAGTTACCATCAGTTTATTGTTAGAAAGTGACAATTTTGGTTATATAACTTTTTATCATTAGATGGTCACTTTTTATTATAAAATGGTGACATTTTTCTCGTCTTAAATGTCGAAATGAGAATTTGTGCTGTCTTTGTGTGAGATATTTTTCTTCTGGTTTAAAGGAAATGGAAATTCAGAAATTCCAACTTTTGAGTCCTATAAGTTTGAAAATTACATGCTTGGAAACCAATAACTATGGCAAAAAGACCACACCAGCAGATAATCAAATTGGAAATGATACAGCTCCAAACCAAATATCTGTGTCAATTCCAGAACTAAGACAACGAAATTGGAAATGAGATAAGCTAAGTGTTGCATAAACCAGAAAAAGAAATTCGAAGTTCAAGCAAAAACCACGACAGTAGAGACCTTCGTCATACATCAGCAGCACTTTCAATAAGTCCCAAATCTAACTTAAAAGAAGGGTAGCACACTAGAAAGTCAAAACTCAGATACCAAGAATAATGACATTACTATGAACTATGAAGGCCATAGTCATACACTAGCTATAACAAACCTTGTTTGCTGAAGGAGAAATTGGTATCTCTACATTCAAAAAACAGCTTTTGGGGAAACTTCCCTCCTCAATGTCTCGTATTGCTGCAGTTATTAATGGCAGACAAATTTCCACTGCATCCTTCAAATCATTTTCTGAGCTTACATCATTTTTCCTGCACCATAAACATTATTTTAAAATATTTTCTATATCATTTACGTAAAGGAAGATGAAAAAGTAAGCAAAAGCATCGGGTATAAGGTAGTACCAATCTATTGATATACAAAGTGCTGGCACACCACTAATTAATGCCTCTCTGGCACCAGCAATAGCCCCGGAATACAACCTATGTATAAGAGAAAACAAACATAATCAGAAATCAGAAACAATAATACCATATGCATATACTAATCATAACTCAAGTAAAATATTTTCAAAGAGGTGATTTTGCATAACAATTCACTAAGGAAACAAGGAAAAACTTGGGCAAAAATAAAATTACAAAAAATGAACTACAAACCAACCAAATACTTACATATTTTGACCGCAGCTTGACCCCATATTAATTCCACTAAGCACCTGAAATTCAGCAAGCTAAAATTAAAATACAGTTCATCAGTAACTCGAAATGAGTGACAAAGTAGAAGGTATACCAGTACAGGCTTTGACCACGAAAACAATGCCTGTGAGAAAGCTAATGAGACACAGTCTGCAGGAGTACCTGATCAAAGTAAAACACAAAGTGGTCAGTGTCGATGCTCCCGACATAACGTCATTCTACGTCTGTTCCTTATTATATGCAATCTCATTATGGAAGTAAGCCTTAGCCTTTTGAATTTACAATAAAAAAAATTATTTACAAATATAATGGAACCTAAATCATTAGATTTTGTAGCCCAAAAAACTTTACATACGAGTACATTTTACAATATTTACTTGTATATTTTGAGAGCTAATTAAAGAGAGAAAAATGTGAGTGTCGATATGTGAAAATGTTAATACTTAATAATATGAAACAAAGAGGGCAGCCAAGAAAAAATCAGAAACAAGCCAATAAAAAAATCACGTGAAATCATCTACCAAAGGTTAAAAAGGGCAAAATCTTAGAAATCCTCCACGCCCTAACTTGTCATTTTGCAACTGCTCAAACACACGGAGAGCAAATGAAATCCAGAGTGCTGTAAATTCTCAAATACATTGATTTGGGTTGCATATTGTGGTTATAAAGTTGATAATCATAATTAAGCAGATAAAAAGCAAGCACCAAATGCTAAAACTGCTATACAACGTATTAAACAACTGTCCGCTTTGGCTAAACTACAAAGGCACTACTTAACTTATTTCATCTTCGAGTTTAATCAAGAAAATCAAATAACCAGGTAAACTGTCAGCACAGCATAGAGGTTAACACATGTCAAATCAAGCTTCTAATACTAACCAACCTCCACACATATAGCACACAAAATTTGTCAAGACAACTTCTTCGTATTAAGTAAACCCATCAATAATGTGATCTCAATTCAAAAAGTAACCAACTATGTTGCGATCAATCACATGATTCACATATTCAACAACAACAACAACAACAACAACGACATTCTCACCGAGTCTAAAGAGCTCCTCCAAATAGTGGTAAGGGGGTCATATTTTATCCATTATTAACAAAAAAGAAGGCAGTATCCAAATGACCTGATAATAAGGCTGTGTGTCTAGAACTACATCAATTTAGTAGAGTCGGGGGAACTAGGAACTAGAAACTAGAAACGGTCACCCTCCAGCATTGAAAATTTGTAGTTATAATTTTGGATGTTTATCTAATTTACCAACTACAAATCCTGGTTCCGCCACTTGAAAAGAATGTACTGGAGAATTCTTTGACAAAAGAAAAAAAAAAAAAAAAAAAAGTACCAGAAACTTGGAAAGCAGTGGCGCCCTTAATATCGGTAGAAGTGACCTCCACCGTCTCCCGTACAGTCAACGAATGTCCAGACGCAGATTTATCACTATCATTATTACATCAACACGTTCCTCCATTAATAACACTTCCTCGGAGAAACAAAAATTAATGAAAATAAATTATGAAGATAGAAAGAAAGAACGTACAACTGAGGAGCGCAGACATTGACATGATAGCGACCTTGGCGAACGAGAGCGTCAACGAGTGAACCGAGTCCCGGCGACTCGATTCCATCCGCGTTCGTCACCAAAATTACCGGCTTTAAAGCCTCTTCCTTCTCCTCGTCGAGGTTTGACTGAGTCAACTCGGTTGACTCGGAGGGAGGAGGCGGTGAGTCTTCTCCGGCGCCATTTCTGCGGGAGGTTAGAACTTGTTGGAGATTGGCGACGAGTGAAGGAGGTAACGCATTTCTGTTGATTGACATTTGATTGGATGGATCTAGATTATGCTTCGTAGCTGCCTTCCTGCTATTATTCGATCAGATAGTAGTTATTTTCTTTTGGATAGTTTTGTTTGATTTACTGGATTCAACAAATCGACAAAATGCAGTGAAATTAGATGGAATTTAATTTAATTTGGGGGGGAGTTTTGGTTTCCTCTCTTTGTTTCTAAAGGACAAGGAGGGACCAAAGGACGAGGGAAATTTTCTCAGAATTTGTCAAGTTTTTATACACGCAAAATTTCACGTGGTACTGGAAAATTTCAAGTGATCATCACTCTTCATAAAATGATGATGATTTTTTTTTCAAATCAATTATTTTTCGAGAATGATGATTTGAAAAAAAGATAAGTAAAATTGTCAAGTTTGAAAATCGTGACCAATAGTTATGATCACTCAAAGTTTATTTGGTTGAAAAGCTTTGACACATAGTAACTCTTAACTACGAGATCCAAATGCAACAAAGTTATTTTCCAAAACCTTGTTCTCGGAAAGATGATCGATTTGAAAAAAAAATCGTCATTTTCAGAGTTTGTAAACACGAATTATGGACTTTTAAACCTCAGGGGTATCACGTGAATTTTCCTTTTTATATATTTTTGGGTACATATTTTTGGGTACGTCTTCATTGGTTATTCCAAATTCCAAACTACTAACTTGAATTGAATCGAATCGGAATCTACGGATTCGAACCAATTTAAATTTTAAGTTTAATGACGGATCTAAATGTTTTTAGGTTTTTTATTTTTTTGCCTTATTTATGTCCAAACCTTGTTTTTCACCGATCTGAACCGAAAAGATCATTTTGAGAGTAGTTCATTGTTTACCCTTAGATTTGTTTAAATAAGATTGTTCGTGACATTTTATCCCTACCCTTTAAAAAGAGAGAACTTGGTGGTACTGTAGCTATGAATAGTACCACCCAAGTTCTCAACTTGACCGCTGATCTCCCCCTCTACATCTCCTCCCTACATTTATCTAACACTCACAGCCATTCCTTTATTCCTTTCTCTACCGAGTACTGACTCTCATCCACTCAAAAAGACAAAAAATCAACTAAAAAAATTATCGAAAATCTCCTCTACTCACAGGCATTCATCACTCCTCAAAAAAAATCATCGACCTCTCCAGCTCAACTCTAATCGAAAATCTCTTTCAAAGGTATGTTCTTCTTTTTGCGATTCGAATTCCATTTTTGTTGTTTATCAGTTTGATTTCGTTATTCATAGGGTATTAAACTGATTTTTTCAATTTTTGTTGTTAATCAAAATGTCCAATCAATTAAAGTTTTCTTTGTCAATTAATTGATTGGATATTTCTGATATGTTTATTAATCAAACTGATATTTTGGTAAAGTTATTAATTAACAAGCAAATATTATACTGATTTTTTCAAGTTTTGTTGTTAATCAAAATATCCCAATCAATTTTTGCTGTTGTTTACTTTCATGATTTTAGTGTTAATTCACACTATTGATAGTTTGTGATGGTAGTGGGTTTTGCGTTTAGTCTGTCCTTTTATTGGCTGTCAATTTGAGCAATGTGTTTACCTCACATCCTCAGATTTGATCTTCCTATGTCGGGTTTTGATTACCTCTTTTACATGTCCGCTGATTTCGATTGTTTAGTTAGGGTTTTGATAGGTTTTAAGTTTGCTTAATTAGCGGTCTGATAAATCACATGTACTGGTTTCATTGGCCTAATTTCTACTGGTTTATTAGGCGAGTGTTGATTGGGTTTGTTATTTCCGTTGTCGCCTTTCTTCTTTTCCTACTGTAGTATCGTATGTATATGTCTTCACGGAGCCTGCGGGTGCCATAGGTTACGGTCCTGGGGCGGAATTTATATGTTGCGTTTTTTAGCATCCTTGTTTTCCCCTTTTCCCATGGGTTACCGTTCTATACTTCTATGGATATCCGACAGATCATGTTCGTTTTTTTAATGCCTTCGGGTTTCCTTCCAGAATAATGGACGTTATTCGGGCTGGCTTCTTGCATGTGCATGCACCTTTTGGGTTTGAATTTTATGGTGCTAACATTGCAGCTTTCAGTGAAGGCATAAAGGTTTTACCTTCTTCTCGTTGGTTGTCTTAATGTGTTTGCGTATGTTTTCTTACTTGTAGAGTCTACAGGCTTAACATTGACTTACTTGTGGCATTTTACGTTGCAGTTCCGGCCTTATTTGGGATCGCCCGTTCTATCTTGGCAATGCATTTAGGATTGGCAATTGTGACAGCTATACCCGGGCAAGAGGTACTGATATTGTTGACCTAATATGTACTGCCTTTTTTTCCCGTGAATATTAATCTGTTTAAATTGACCCTCTGATGGCTTTTGTCTGCTGTGGTTGTGTCCTGTTTATGCGTGGTGCCGAGGCATGGAATTTTTTATTGGCCGGGAAACTGTCAAGGTAATTACGTGCTGTGTTTGCTGAATTGTTTACATTTATTACCCTTTTGTCTGGATGTTTATGACCTTAATCTCAGCTTCTCCCGTTTGCATTTATGGCTATTAAACATTTCAGATCTGTCACAACTAGGGATTACCCATTTTACCTTGCTAACACATGTGACCTCCTGATGGCTTTTGTCTGCTGTGGTTGTGTCCTGTTTATGCGTGGTGCCGAGGCATGAAATTTTTTATTGGTCGTGAAACTATTAAGGTAATTACGTGCTTTGTTTGCTGAATTGTTTGCATTTATTACCCTTTTATATTAGGTATCTCCAAATTTACGGTTTATTTAAAACTTTTAAAGGCTCACCAGATTTTAAAGTCACATTTCATCCAAATTTTAATATTGTAATTTTTTTGGCTGGCCAATGCATGTTTCCATTTTCAAAAATGAATTCAATTGCTTGAGGTTGTTTTTTATTGTTAAGGTTTAATTAGAAGGAAACAAAGGCGATGTGTATTATGGATAATTCAATGTCTTTAGGAAAAATACCATCAAATTGTTATTATATTCAATAATTTTATTGATATTTATTGTTGCAAATGATAATAAACAATAAAGAAGAGCACTAGCTGATAAACATGAAATGTCAATCTAGAATGAGAGCATATCGTGGAAAATTGCAAGGGGCGATAGAGTAATTAAAATTTTAAGTTAAATCTTCAGTGTGGACAAAGTTTATTTTGTAGTGTGGACAAAGGTTGTGATTTTGGACATCGTTTACTTATTTTCTACACCAGATTCACATGGTCTCTAATGTTTCAGGTTTTAGTATTTATTTTCTGTGAATTGTTTTTAATTTGTTTCTTAGAGAAGTTGTTCATTTGCATTAGGAAATGAACTAACCTCCTTTCTATAGTATTGTTCGACTTGATTCTTGTTGGCTGTCGACAAAATTACTTTAATTTCTATTGTGAACTTTGTTTAGATTATAAATTTACCTTAATGAATGTAGTCATCCAACACTGTGAGTGTAGTGAGTCGATGCCCGGATTACTAGCAGTAACTTTTTCTTCTCGTTTTTTTTTCCAAGCCACTTTCTTAGTTGTAAACATTTGTTAGTTGCTCTCTTAGTTGATGATATTTTTGAAAACTGCTTTCTAAATTCTTGAATTCCATCACTAAAAACACAAACCAGAAGACTTGTAGGAGGAGCAGTGTGGCAGGAGAGGGAGGGGGGGGGGGTGTTGAGGTAGAAGGGGGTACGCGGAAACAAGTGAAGACTGATTTCTTGGATGTAGATTGCGACAGGATCTAGGGAAAATGAATAAGGGGTAGGGGTAGGGGAAGACGGGACAAAGGTGGGTAGGGGAAGGGAGGGAGAAGTAGGAGTAGAGTAAGGCATAAGGGGAAAGGATATGGGAGAGTAGGGGAAGGAAAAAAGGGCCGGAATGAGGAGGGAAAGAGAGGGGATAGGGGTGGTGGTGGTGATGGTGAAGAAGAGAAGGACATGATGGATTCTTTCTTATTGGGTACTTCCTTCAGTATTTGTAGAAATTCACTGATTCTTGTAACGGACTAGAGGAGTGGAGGATTATGAGAGGCATGAGGAGGGGAGGGGGAAGGAGGAGTAGCAAGAGGGGTAAAGGCATGAGGGGGAGGAGGATAGGTTAAGAGAAATGTCTTTAAATAATAACTCTTATAATGTTTGACAGTCAGACCTTTGTTTGTTATTTACATTTCTTTTTTTTTTTACTACATTCTTTGTTTGCTGTTATCCACAATCAAGTATTGTGAGACCTAAAACGGTTCAGTACTGTGTATTTTATTCTGCTATTTCCTACTGTTATTCCAGGTAGTTGGTTCGACTTTCTACATAGTGTGACCAGTTTTTATTGGTATATCAAGAAGGGAGTTGAATGTGCGACCAACTGCTTTCTTCTTCTTCTTCTTCATAAAATGCTCGCTTCGGTCAGATGAACTTCAGAAGTTAAGTAATATGGTTCTGGGCAAGATGGTTTCAAGTCAAATCAACTACACAGATTCAAAGGTTAGTTACCCCATTCTCTTTGGATTTTGTGTTGTGCTTGTGTGCTCATCTTCTTAGTTCTCGTCTACGGGGTTTATAGCGCTTTCGACAATGTTTCTTTTTCATATTTTGACGGTGAGATTTGGTATACAGTTCAAATGTGTGTAATTCATTTAACCAACTATGATGGAGGCAGTATATTAGGAACTTTGGAAGGAAAATAGCATAGATGATATTTTCAAATCATTGCGATTGCTTTCTGAAATGGTTTTCACGGGTAGTTTACTACCTATATAGGGGCTCTGAAATGTAAATTTCAATACCACGATGAACTAGAGAACATGGCATGAAAGATAACCTGTGGTCAGTTTGATGGGATTTAGGTACTCTGATATTTGAATTTTGCCTTACCCTGATTATCAATATTGTCGTTGATGAGGGGTAGGAAGTGCTATCGCCATGATTTTTGGCTTACACTTAATTGGATATTCTGAGATAACCCGGTAAATGAAGAGCACTTTATATCAATTCCATCGTTAGTTTTATTGGCCAACATTAAATGTTGGAAGCCTGGTTATGGCTTCCGAAGGTGATTGAGAGTCGTGTTGAATTCAACATTAGGCTTGTTAGAGATTGATGGTGAGTCGGATTCATGGCAAGTCAGACATTTTCTGATGAGTGACGGCAATGCCATGTATTCATAATTTCTCTTGTTGCCTTTCATTTGATTGGGAGCGGATTTAAAGTCAGCTAGGGTAGGCTTGATCCGGCCTTGGACGGTGGTTAGAGACGGAGATTTAAACCCCTGATATAGTTGGTGCATTTGAAGTTGGGAAAAGCAAAGTTGTTATAATTATAACTTGTCGAATGAAGTATGATGCATATCTGCGAAAGTGGCCGCACTGACAACCGTTAATTCAATAGCCAGCATTTCTCAAGAATCATCAAAACGTCCAGTCGTCCGCCCTTCATTCGATGAAGTGCTTTGGAATTTACGCGCAAGTCAACTTCAAGAACCATCATAGGGGAGCTTTATAATATTCCATGTACATGTGTAAGTGTTAACCAATTATAAAGTAAAAAGCTTAATAAGAATAAAATCCAAGGAGATTTTTTTGTTGATACATCTAAAGTGCCAGTTAATTTACAGTGTATGAAAAACAACATGATTGTACTGTGCCACCCCGACTAGAGTGTATGGTAGTTACGGATTCATGTCCCGTAGTTAAGTGTTAAACTTATAATAGCACAGTTTGAAACACGCGTCATGCAATTATTCGATAGTGCACAAGTGTAATTGTTTTTGAAGAAACAAGAATATGAAGAAAGCTGAGTTGGAAATCTTTGATATTAGTCGAATTTTGTCAAAGTTTTGTGCTTTCTTCGTTAATTGGCTTCGCGCTAATTGTTTTAAGCTGCCGTTTAATGATTTTTAAAATATATCAACTTGACCTATTTGAAAGGAGAAACGCAAAAGAAGAAAGTTATTTTCATAGGTATTGACACTGCAAACTTGTTATAGAATGAGGAAGCTTTTGTATCCAATCAGAGCGGTTTATGGAAGGCTCTTAGCAGTGCTTTTTAAACTTGTCGTTATTTAAAAGTTTATTAGGAGTAATTAACAACGATTATAGGCCAACAAATAGAAAGACGGAACGCATAATGGCACCATATACATCGTAAACTGTACAGGCAGTGCAACCATAAACTATGCCATTTTTGTTCAGGATAAAAGACGATATCCAATTTTATTGCGGTGCTTACGTATGCGGTCACTCAAACGGTTTTTCAGATTGGGGTCCCGTGCCCGATAGGGCGCGGGGCAATGACTAGTTTTACTAAAAGAATGTGTTAGAATACAAGTGAGTGAATGATAAGATCTTGATCAATCCTACCGGTCTGCACGGTTTTAGATTGAAATTCTAACAGATATAATTTACCATTTTGATTTCGGTTTATTCTAGTCCGATCTTAAACTAGCACACAATCCTCTTATTGAGCAATTTCGTATAGTAAATTTTGGGCATGTTTGGTGATATGTGCATTTTAAATGCACTTGTTAACTCATTTGGCATCATATTTAGCTTGCATATTACGCTTATAGGAGTTGTTTTGCATGTCATTTCCCCGCGTTTGATCCTTTGATATTGTATGTTGGTTTTGTAGGAAACGTTGCCCAAAATGTGCATTTACGAGCCATATCTGACCCGTGAAGGTAGTTTGAGGTACTTAGCCCGAGTTTCAGCTGCAAAAGGAGCTTGGGGAATGCTTAGAAGAGTCAAAAGGCAGCGGAACCGCCATCAAAGCTTGGAACGAAGAGAAAAGAAGCAAAGGGCGTTTCAAGGGGCGTCAGTTGACCAACCCTAAGCTTGAATCGATTGACATATAGCCTAGGTCCATTGACTTGCGAGTTAAGTCAATCGACCTGTGTCGCTTTTTACTGAACGACTTAATTAATTAGAGTCATGTTTTGATTAGGCTAGGTTTATTATATAAGAACTATTACTTAGCCTACTTGATTATTCAGTTTCAAAACCCTAAAAAAAGCTCGACTAACAGAAGAGGTGCATTGCCACTCGAACGATAGTGAAGAGGCACTCCCTCGACATAAACATAAGGAATAGGCACGTTCTAATAGCGATAGTGAAGATGTAGTCTCACTAGATTACAATGAAACAAATGATATTACTACTATATTAAATGAAATAGATCTTGAAAAGAAAAATGCAAGAAATGCAAAAAAGATGTGATTCTAATAAAAAAATTAAGAAAGCTATGTTAAGCTCTTTAACTTTTATTGTATCTCACCATATATATGCGATGCGGCGATGCCCCATTATCCATATCTAGCTACTAACTATGGTACCAACTTTTATTGTTTACACATCACATGTGGATTGGTGGATTTCTCATAGTTGGTGTTGCTGCGCATGCACCCATTTTTCTGTTAATTATTAACATTAATCTTTTAAATCGGATTGTAAGTTGATGTTAGATTCGCACTCTTGCTAATTTCTATTACATTTTTTGATTCAGTAATTAATTTATCCTTTGTTCTTCATTCATCTTCCTTGATTTCATCTAGTCTTTATATATTTTTTCTATAATTCTTTGTTTTACGTTCAATTATTCAAATCCTCATTAACTCACTTATAATTATTAGTGTTGTAATTGTTATTTCAATTGTGAGTAGCATAATTACTAACTACGGTGTAAGGGATGTATGGATTAATTAGGGGTTTGTATTCAATCATTAAGTTGATCAACTTTATAGTCGAAATCGTTAATTCCAACATTTAATTACAAGTAATTAGTTAAAAGACGTTAATTGATTATTTGATTTGGTAAATTGAGAGCCTGAAAAGGATTAGACTTGTTCCAATCGATAAAGTTCCCTAATACGTAGCGAGAGCCCGTTAGGCGCATTCTAGGGCGATTAGTGATCCAAGAAGACCTTGTCACTACCTTTAAGACCAACCTATGAGATTGATTTATGACCCTTACCTTACCTTACAATGTCCATAGTGAATCGACCCTAGTCCCTTCTCCTGATACCTTTACTCTTAATTTCATTCTTGCAATTTACTTATTATTTTAGTTTAGTTAAACAACCAACAACTTGAATTGTCACTCGACAAAATTTGTTAATAGTATTTATGATCTGGTCAGAAAAAAAAAACCCTTTTAACCCCTTATTGAACCTCGTTTCGCATGCTTATTTGCACTTATTAGGGTCATTTAGGCGTCTTTAGCTTCCTATTTGATTTTTTATGAGATTTTGTGCCATTTTTAGAAAAGGAAACAAAAGAGGCATAAATCGCGCTTAAACAATGCAAATTGAAGCTAAATGGATGCATCTTGTAACACCCCCTTCTTACCCGGCCAAGGTAAGTAGAAGATGTTACCATCTCGATTTCCCGAGGCGGTAAATCGGAGATACAATCAAGAAACATTTATTATAAATAAAAACCTTAGTGATTACAAACCATGAATAAATAAATAAAAGAATACAACTCGTGACTACTATCTATGTTATCTATCAACTATCCAAGTACTCGACTCCAAGTCCAAAGCGCGGCCCAAATCCCGATCACGTCAACAAGAAAAACATGTACTTAACCTTCTCCTCATATGATCGGAAATATCATATGGATCGACACAAGCCACCCCGAGAATAGGTGACTATTACACAGACACAACAAACGTCAGTTTCAACAAATAAAGTGTGACATGACTCGAGTGTGTGAATATGCAACATGACTACGATATGAATGACATGCTATCAAACAACCACCACCACGGTACTGGGACACGCCCAGACATACCGACAACTACACTGCTACCAGGATACGCCCAGACATACCAAAAACCACAAACAGGTACCGGGACACGCCCAGACGTACCGGGTGCGAAAGCCAACCGGATTCCCTGCCAAACGTCGTGTCTCAACCACACGAGTCCCTCCGTAACTCAAGCCATTAATGTGCACATCCCTCTTAGAGTGGGAAGCTCCAAGAGGCAACTTAAGCGTAAGACGGTCTCACAACCGTCTTACGTCTCCTCAATCACCAAGTAACACCACCAAACAATCACAACCATCATATTCTCCAATATGCATGACAAATACAATAATGCAAGATACCACACACATTTTGCCAATTACCGACTCATCAAGTCATCTTAACCAATATCATTTTATAATGCAATCCAACCAACATACTTATCTCCTTAATGATACTATTAACCACTAAACATGCTATAATGCAATTACACTAATTATGTGACACTAATTACAACATTAACCACAACATATGCAATGACCATATTATTGAAACCGAGTAGGATTAACCTACCTTTTACTCTTTAAGCATTCTTAATAAGAAATCTAAAACCACCAAGCATCCATATCATAAAACCGTCTCATCCTAAATAATTCCATAACAACTATCACAAAGCATCCAACAACAACTAATGCTACCAATTAACCTTCAGTATTACCCATTAATTACTCCTAATACTAATTAAAACACTAATTAACATTACCCATGAAAATCCCCCAAATTCTAGGGTTTAGATCAACATAAAAGAAAGGGAAATGATGAGTATCAACTTACTAGTGGAAGGGAAAGAGAAGAAATCAAGCTTGGTGAATAATCCTTCTAAATCTAGGCTTGGTCTTCTAGTTAGTATTCATGGGAAATTTCTAGAGAGTTGTGGGTGTTTGAGGGAGTTTAAGGATAAGGTAAGAGTGAAAAGTGGGGAGAAAATCTGAAAAGAAAGGGTTAAAGAGATAAGGCTTACTCGCGTTTCTAGTGATAGAGACGGGGCACTCGGTCAAGTGCTCGGTTTACTCGGTCGAGTGAGGCTTACCACACAGTCGAGTAGTGAACCATCCACTCGGTCGAGTGACAGACAATCAGGAGCCCTGGATTGCTGTCTATAGGGCACTCGGTCGAGTGAAGTGCTACTCGGTCGAGTGCCACCTTCACTTGGTCGAGTGCCACCTTTACTTAATCGAGTGCCAGGTGCACTTGATCTGCTGCCAAATGCACTTGGTCTAGTGCCAGCTGAACTTGGTCTAGTGTACGGTCATACCTTACTTCCAAGTACAGGTGGGTCCCTTCACGTGTCTTGAGGTCCTTTGTGGGTCCCAAAATATCCGGGTATTACAATCTTCCCCTCTTAAAATGAAATTCGTCCCCGAAGTTCGCCCCACTCTCTCCTTTCCTCAAGTCTCATCACTGATTCTCATGCACTCTCTCGCATCTCACATGTCTATCAACCGTATACGCTCTTTCTAATTACCACTCTCATCCCAAGTTCTTTGTTCAACTCTCATTACTTCCTTACATTCCGTACTTTCTCTTTCCTTAGTTTCCGAATTGTTACATTCACTCTCCTTAAAAGAGAACTTCGTCCCGAAGTTCAATTATAAAACCTCACACTGTGCGCTCACACGATCATTACTAAATTCCATAAATGCTTATGTTCTAGGTTCGACACTCTCTCTTACCTATTGCAATTCCATTATCAAATCTCATATCGTCTTATGCCATTGTCATAATCCCACTCTAGAAGCCTCCCAAACGTCTAAGCGCAAGGTCTAACCTACGGTTCGAAACTCTAATCCCATAAATAACTCCCGTTTCATGTTGGCTATATGTATACGTATCTATCACGGGTACAACTCGATTATTATTACGTATCTATATCACATCAAATCTCATACATTAACATGTATGCACATCAATCACGAATATGCGGACTCCATGTAATAATTAAACAATGTCAAAATTACTCGTAATGTGACTCAATCATGAACAATAGTTCCATTTCCACACACCATGCCACACATGTACCGCGTCAAATCCACCACATGATCACACATGTGTTTCCATATCCGTTCCCATCCATCATCAATACTTCCGCTCATACGAGAGGCCACAATACACAGTCATGCAAATGGTCACTATGCAACACATAATTTGCATATTTCCTCTTAATTTTACACAACCAAGTAAAATCACGTCGATTAACATACATCAAACAAGATTATCACATCATTTTTGGTCATCAATCCATTCATGTCGAATTAACAATTTCCACTTGCTTGCAAAATGCCACACCATATAGTCAAACATAAACAATTCACAAATATCACCCATGTAAGGTCAACATTCTCATCCAAACACAAGTCAACTAATATAAACCGCGAAATAAGGATACATGCTCAATATTTGGTCAAATATCAACAAAACAGGGTCAAAGCAGTCTAGTGATAGTCTGATCAGGATATGCATAAGCGTTTGCCCACAAGAGATAGACTGATCAGGATGGGACTTCCTATTGATCCAGTATGCCCTACTTGTTGCCAAGCACCTGAGAGTCATTCTCATCTGATTTATGAATGTGCTTATGCAACAGAATGTTTCAGGTTGATGCAATGCAAGCTGCACATCTGTTTCAGAGTGCAGGATCTCGTCCACTGGTTTTCTGCTGTAAGAAGGATCACTAAACTACAGAAGAGGGTCATTGGCTCTTGTCATGTGGCTCTTATATATTTGTTCTGGAGAATTAGAAATGAAGCTAGGATGGATGCAGTGGTGAGGAGGCCTGAGGTACTTGTACTTCAAGTTCTTCATGATATCAAGGCTAGAGTTTTGGCTCTTACCAATGCTCCGCTCCTCCCTAGAGATCAAACTTGGTTCCAAAAATTATAACTTTTGTAGCTTAGTTCATTTTGTCTGATCATTTTTTTTTATGTAAATTCTATATGGAGTGATGTAATCCTTTATGATGATGATATATATACTTACCTTTCCCCAAAAAAGAAAAAGGGTCAAAGCAGTCCACTCGGTCGAGTGTAGGAGGCCACTTGGTCGAGTGGACGACCACTCGATCGAGTGCATGGTGCACTCGGTCGAGTGTCACCTGGGGCAAAATGTTTTTATTCTCAACTCGGTTCTAAACTTTCAGATTTCATTGCACAAATGCTAATAGACTCCGATGGCGACTAATACGCTGACAAACAACCGAATTAGAACAACTCACGGCCTTATGGCCATTATTACAACCTAACTAAAACAAAACATGATACAACATAACATTTAAAATCCGTTTCACAAGCATTGCATCCCCTTATACCATGTGACGGTATCACCATACCGTCACCAACAACCACAATAGTCACATCGGTAACCACACACTTATACTATCTTATGGACACGGCCCTAACCACTCATTACTCTCAAAGAATATTAACATCATCACCCAAATGGACACTACCACAAGATCACGATGTATACTATGGACTCTTTTCCTGACATTTGAGAGGCAAGTTTACAAACAACATCTATACTACCACTCATAGGATCAAGTCTCACATAACCATTTTCACACTTATACACACCTACTCCAATTAAACGGATACACTCTATAACACGACTGATCAACTACCTCGACAATATGATTGAATCCTCAAGCATTACATCCCACACCCCTACTCTCATGACCGCGAAAACTAAACTTGATAATACTAAATCTACCATCATTTATCTCAATAAGTTTCCAAGTCATGCTCAATAACAATATCCTTTAACATGCAACTCAAAACTCGTTCACTATCCATAAGTTCAAACACTTAACGAATATCCAACCTAGATTACACTTCACTCACTATCCACAAATTGCCTCATATAATCATCTTTCTCAACTCAAGACACCATACGTAAGCTAAAGTCACTTTCTCATACTCCTAGTTTTCAAGGTAAATTATACACAAAGTCACCAATATCACCGCTTCACATAAAAGATTCCTTCCTCAAAAGTCAATAACCATGCTATGTACTCATATCTCTAAATTTTCATACTCTATGTTATCAACACATACTCTTACATCACTCATTTTCATTCACAATTCCCTTACTCACAATACCCACATTACCACTTTATCGAATCCAATTTAATCACAAACAACCATTTCCTCAATTTAGACCAACAACATCCTTATTCATCAAACAACCCTCTCTCTTTCACAAAATCATACACCTATCTACTTAGACGGCTCAAATCCACTTCAAATGCACAAACTCACCTCAATCCCAATAAAACACATATTTCACATTCATAACTCTCATAATGCAAAACCACTCATCACACATTATTAGAACTTGTCCAATTACCCTAACAAGCTTGTTGACTCACTCTCGTTTCACATCTTTTCAATCACAACCACGGGTACCTACACGTCTTTACTCATCAAAACTATACAATCCACAAGGTAAATTAAGCAAAATAGCACATTATTAACAAGGATCATAACATCACAAAACAAGGAAACCATATTTTAAGTACTAAATTTTAAAGTTAATCAATTACACCACGGTGTAAATTTTAAGGTAAGATTTTCGATTTAAAACAATATATGACATTATTAACAAACATTGCAACACTACGAAACAATGAAACTACATTTCAAATACAAAATTTAAAACTTAATCTTATACACCATGGTATAAAAAAAATGTTGGGCTTAAGATAAGATTCTCAATTTAGGGTAATACATAGCACTGTTTGGGCTAAAAATAGCATCATAAGGAAGGCCCACTTAATGAAATAAAAGGCTAGGGGAGGAATGATAAGGAGGAAGGAAGCCCGTAATTAGGAAAAAGGGGGAACGGGCTGGAAGAGGACCACGGGCCCATCAGAGGAGACGTCCGGATTAAGGAAAGACAAGTTAGGGAGAAGTTAGGGAGATCAGGGAGAATTGGGAAAGGCGGCCGAGTTTGGAAAGAGTTCTTATGGAAATTACATTCCCTTTCCATAATCAAAGTAGGACATATCTAGGGTTCTCACCCTATAAATAGCCAAGGAAGCAAATCAAGAAGGACATTCAACAACGCATCCACACACATACTCACGTCAAGACATTAGCATATTCTTATACCCAAATATATATCCATCCAAGATCTTGCAGGCCTGACGCCTCGCGCCAGCAGGATTAGCTTTACGTTTCAATTGTAATCATCCTCCTATTCAAAGTATAGTGCAATATTTGGCAGGGTACCGTCCCTCCCGCGGTTATTCCCACATTGGGTTTTCCGCGTCACCAAATCTTACGTGTCAATTTACATTACGTACTTTATTTATCTACTTACTTATCAACATACGAACAATCATACAACCAACCAACGAGTAAGACCGCATTAACCCTGATCAACCAATCCGGTAAAAAACACCTAAACAGTTTGGCGCCCACCGTGGGGTATTGTGGTCGTCAATCGTTGATACTCTAGATACACAATGGATAAACAAGCATCGGACGCCGTGTCAGGGAGCAGACAACCATCGCCACCACCGCCCTCTACTCAAAACCCTACATCAACAGTGGCTACACAGGCTCCCGGACACACCTCAAGAATCATACCTACAGCAAAAACCTCTCTACCTCCTAGGACTCCTGCTGTCGCGGCCCAAGCCAGATCAGATAAGGGAGCAGCAAGTTCAGGCCTCACCCCGCCACCTAGTCCCACACAAATCTTACTCATCGGCGTAGAAAATCTTCAGAAAGCCATGGAAAACATGAGAGAAGACCAGAAGAAAGCTGAAGCTGAAGCAAGAAAGAGGGACAGAGAGCTCTGGGCATAGATAGACATCCTGAACAATATCTCGCCACCCCCGAGCGAAAGGCGACGTGGGAAGGTCTCCACTAGTAGATCGACGCGGGGGCATCAGCAACAGAAATCCACTTCGACAGAGATACCTACGAATCGATAACTGATTGGATCTGCATCCACAATACTATCGATGGAAGAATAACCCCACAAGGGCCGGGATACCTCACGCGGTAACTGCCCGCGGCCATTTGTGTGGAAGCACGAGCGGTGGCATCCCCGTCGCCACCCCCCACCACGATCGATCGACACCGGAGTAGGATCCGAGTCAAACCAACAAATGAACGCGTAGGGGACGGTCGTTACAACAACTCCTCTAGCACTGAACACATCGAACCTTCAAGAGCTCGGATCGGGAGGCGGTATATTGAACCAAAAGCGGCCGACAGCGGGCGGACCCCGATTCAGCAAAGATAACAAATCAAGAAGATTGAGTTAAAAGAAATACTAAGCAGGTCCTGTGGTTGCCACCCCCACTCGAGAAAGCAAAGACTAGACAACTATGCCGACTCACCATTCGTGGACACCATATCCATCACGGCCATGCCAAAGGGATTCACAAATCCAAATATGCCCCTCTTCGACGGCTGACAATGGATCCCTTTGATCATATAAGCCGATCAAGGTAAGAAGATGATGACGAAGAATTGTAGGGCAAGTCAAGGAGGCTTGTATGTGCAAAGGGTTTGGGTCCACCCTAACAGACCAAGACTTCGATGGTTTGTGAGCTCGCCCAACAGTCGATATCTACATTTCTTTGAATTGGTGAACGCATTTACTCAACGTTCGCAAGCGCAGAAAACCACGAAACACGGGGAGACCATGTACAGGATCGTCTAAGGGGTAGGAGAGACCATTGTAGAGTACAATACTAGATTCAACAATGAGAAGGTAGCAGTACGAGAGTGCGATGTCTCAACAGCAGTAGAAGCCTTCAAAAGAGGCCTCCACCACGACTCCGACCTATACAAGCAGCTAACTATGCATCTCTGCCATAGTTTCGAGGCAGTGCAGGAGAAGGCAGATGCCGCAATCAGATTGGAGGAAGATATCCTAGCCAAAGCCAGCTTACTAAGCACGCCAAGTATTTCTAGTACCTCAGCCGTGGAGAAATCGGGAAGAAAGCAAACCACCAGCAAGAAGGATGAGAGGTACAAGCCATATGGAAGGGGAGTCAACAGAATCGAGGAAAATCAACAACTCCCTACTCTGGCAGAATATGGATTCACTACTGGTATAGGAGGAATCTTGAAGGCCCTCAGGGAGATTGGAGATGGAGTCAGGTGGCCCAACCCACCAGTGGGAGAGCAAGCATGGAGAAAGGACAGCAAGAAGAAGTGTGAGTTCCACCGTGATATTGGGCACAACACTGAGGATTGCTACACATTACGAAGAGAGATCAAGCGCCTATATGAGCAAGGAAAGCTGAGCCACCTATTACCACGTGGGGGCAAGCAGCAGGATAAGGTAGGCTCCGCCAAGCCTGCAAACCCACCTACATGCACCAAAATCATAAACGTGATAACAGGCGGCTCAGACTTAAGCGGGCTGACATACTCAGCAGCCAAGAGACGCGCCACCGAGACCAAAGGAGACAGGCCAGCCAATTCTTGCAGAATTTCTCACAGCGATCTCTACGGTCGGCTTTGATGAAGGAGATACATACGACGAACGAGAACATCATGACGCACTTATTAGCACCTTATCAATGGCCAATTGCACGATTAAGAAGGTCTTGGTAGATACAGAAGCTCGGTCAACCTAATCATGCCGAAAACCATAGAAAACATGGGATTCAGCGAGAAGTATTTGCAGAAGAAGACCATTCCGCTAGTAGGCTTCAGTGGGGAAACAGCCAACTCATTGGGCGAGATAGTCATCCCAACCTATGTGGGAGGAGTCAACAAGCAAGTCAGGTACCTGGTTATAGACGGCCCCTCCACCTACAACGTCATCTTGGGAAGACCATGGCTGCATCAGATGAAAGCAGCCCCCTCAACATATCACCAGTGCATAAAGTTCCCCACGCCATGGGGAGTAGAAACAATAAGAGGAGATCAGGAGGAAGCTAGAGGCTGCTATAAGAAGGCACTTAAGTGCACTGCCAGCCCTCCCGCATAGCAATTCTGACGGACTGTCCAGGACGAATACATCGAACCCCCAGCAGAAGAGCTGGATCAAATCAACCTGGACAAGCTGCACCCAGAAAGAACTGTGCTCATTGGAGCAGGATGCACAGGAAGCTTGAGACGGCAACTAATCAAGTTCCTACAGGATAACATGGATTGTTTTGCATGGTCACATGATGACATGATAGGAATAGACCCGTCCATTATAACGCATAAGCTTAGTATGGACCCAAAGTGTAAACCCATCCAGCAGAGAAGAAAAAAGTTTGCAGCGGAAAGAAACAAGGTGATCAATCAAGAGGTAGATAGTCTGTTGGCAGCAAAGAAAATAAGAGAAGTAAAATATCCAGAATGGCTGTCTAACGTAGTGGTGGTGCCCAAGAAGAATGGGAAGTGGAGAGTATGTGTGGACTTCACCGACCTCAACAAGGCATGCCCTAAAGATCCCTTCCCACTGCCTCATATCGACGCCATGGTAGATGCGACAGCTGGACATGAGATGTTAACATTCCTAGACGCATGGAGTGGATACAATCAGATTAAGATGGATCCTGCAGATCAAGAGAAGACGGCATTCATGTCCGAAAGAGGAATATATTGCTACAACGTCATGCCATTCGGCTTAAAGAACGCAGGCTCCACATATCAAAGGCTGGTTAACCGCATGTTCAAAGAGCAGATAGGAAGAACTATGGAGGTATATATTGATGACATGGTGGTGAAATCAGAAAAAGCCAAAGATCACATGCGGCATCCGCGAAACATTCAAAGCACCCTCGGGAATACAAAATGAAGCTAAATCCATCTAAATGCACCTTCGGAGTATCTTCTGGCAAATTCTTAGGCTATATTGTAACCCAAAGAGGAATAGAGGCCAGCATCGAGCAGATCAAAGCTGTCTTACAACTAGAGTCGCCTGAGAAGCCCAAAGATGTTCAAAGACTAGCTGGAAAGGTAGAAGCCCTGAACAGGTTCATTTCAAGATCTTCAGATAAATGCAGGTTTTTTTACGACGTACTAAGGAAAAGCCAGAAGTTTGAATGGACCTCGGATCACGAGCAAGCCTTGAGAGTCAGTAACACTACCTCGGCCCCGCCGCCGCCGCTTTGTCGGCCGAGCCGGAGAACCACTATTCCTATACATGGCCGTCACAGAGGTGGCAGTGAGTGTTTTCCTGGTCAGAGAGCAAGAAAAGGAGCAGAAGCCAGTATACTACGTGAGCAAGTCTCTGCTGCCGGCAGAGACCGGGTACACATCTCTTGAAAAGTTAGTACTAGCATTGGTAGTAGCAGCTCGCAAACTGCGCCCCTATTTTGAGTTCCACATCATACATGTCGTGACCAACTACCCGCTAAAATCTATCATGAGGAAGCCTGAACTATCAGGCATAATGTCAAAATGGTCTGTACACCTCAGTGGGTACGATATCCAGTATGACCCTAGAACAGTTATCAAATCGCAAGCACTGGCCGACTTCGTGTCAGACTTCAGCCCAGCCATCCAGAGCCTGGCAGATGCGGAAATCCTCACCTTAGAGGGGGGCAAGGAGACAGAAGTGTGGCAGATGCACATTGACGGAGCCTCCAACCAAAGGGGGGCAGGTGTGGGGCTAATCTTGCGATCACCACAGGGAGACCTGATAGCACAAGCAGTAAGATGTGAATTCAAGGCAACCAACAATAAAACAGAGTACGAGGCCTTGATATTGGGAATAAAGCTAGCTCTGGAATTAGGAGTTAGGCACCTGCACATATTCAGTGACTCTCTACTAATAGTTAATCACGTGAACGATGAGTTCATAGCCAGAGACTCAAAGATGATTGCATACTTAAAAATAACGAAGGAATTAAAACAAAAATTCGCAACTTGCAAGCTTAAGCAGATCCCCAGAGATCAGAATGTGGAAGCAGATGCCTTGGCAACTCTGGGGGAAACATTCAAACCGACAGAACTATCCAGCATTCCAATAGCACACATGCTGGAGCCTTCCATCCAGAAGGCAGATGAAGTAGATAAGGGAGAACTGGAGGATTCACAGAACGGGGAAGGAATTCAGGTAGTTACAGAGGAAGGTGAGAACTCCCAACCAACCAGGCAGCCGCCTGACCAGACCGCCGAACAAGCAGGCGACAGGGATTGACGCACACCTTACCTAGACTGGCTGCGTCATAACAAGCTGCCAAATGACAAGAAAGAAGTGAGAGCTTTCAGAGTGAAGGCCTCCAGGTTCATACTTATTGACAATATACTATTCAGAAAATCACCGGCAGGACCCTACTTACGGTGCCTGGAAAAGGAAGAAGCACAAACAGTGTTGCATGCTCTCCACAGTGGTGAATGTGGAAACCATGCAGGGGGTAGGAGTCTGGCAAATAAAGCCCTCAGGCAGGGATACTACTGGCCTACAATGAAGGCAGATGCAGCAGAGTACGCGCGCAAATGTGACGCCTGCCAGCGCTCAGCACCAATGATTCATCAGCCGGCAGAACCCTTGCACCCTATCATTTCTCCCTGGCCATTCATGGCATGGGGCATGGACATAGTAGGACCTCTGTCATGAGCCACAGGAAACAGAACCTGGATGCTGGCAATGACAGATTACTTCTCCAAGTGGATAGAGGCAGAAGCATTCAGAGAAGTAAAAGATAAACATGTCATTTCATTTATAAAACGAAACATCATTTGCAGGTTTGGTATCCCGTCAGAAATCATATGTGACAATGGCTCACAATTCATCTCCAACGATACTGAAGGATACTGTGCCAGGTGGAACATCACCCTAAAAAAGTCAGCACCCAGGACCCCGAAGTCCAACGGGCAAGCTGAATCCAGCAACAAAATCATCATGGACAATCTGAGAAGGAGGTTACAGGAGTTAGGAGGAAAGTGGGCAGATGAATTGCCACTAGTATTATGGTCGGACAGAACAACACCAAAGATAGCAACAGGTCAAACACCCTTCAGCCTGGTGTTTGGCGCATAAGCAGTCATTCCATCAGAAGTTCTAGTTCCCACTCACAGGTATGAAAATATGACAAGGGAACTGAACAGTGCAGAGATGATCAGAAGCCTGGACACAATTGACGAGCTGCGAGCAAGCGCAAAAATCCGTCTGGCTGCCTACAAACAGTCAGTGGCCAAGTAGTTATAACAAGAATGTGAAAGTCAGGCTCCTGGAGGTAGGAGACCTGGTTCTCCGAGAGGTGTTTCAAAACACCAAGAATCGAAAAGCAGGCAAATTCACCTACAAATGGGAAGGACCATACCAGGTAGAAGGAGGTGTTGGCCATGGTGCATACAGACTGATGACTATGGACGGTCAAATCATACAACGCCCATGGAACATACTTCACCTGAAGAGATATTACTTTTAATAATAAGTAGACTTTATTCTTCAGAATAATGTACTATGAAAAGCCAAATCATTTTAAAAAAAAAAAGTTAAAATAAAATCCGGTAGTAGGCATACTGCCAATTTCACTTTTATTTCTGGTGTCTCTAGCTCTTTTTAAAACTTTAAACTACTATTAGATGGTGTGGTCTGGCAGCGTCCTGGGACCACAATTTCTCTGGTACCCCATGAGATGGCGACAGGTATTTCACATCATTTTAATAGATTTTCCTATTTTCAGGCTTCTCTAGGTACATCACTCTGAATCTTAGTGTCTATGGTACTTTGAAAGGATATCTAGCAGGACTGTCAACTGCCAACGCGGGGTGACAAGGCACATGGCACTCCAACATGCCTAACCTATTTTCTCCACAAGGAGCACCCTCACCAGGCGGACTGTGGAACATACAAAAGGGAGCCTGGTTGACAGCTAAACACGCTTACCCAGCTACCCCTGATACCATCCCCTGGACGTAGCTCGCATTAATTGCAATTAATCAGGGCCCCAGCATGCATGCACACGAACATGGAATGTAGGGATATCTGCGCTACCAGAATCATGCAGCATCCCATCGGTCCTAGAATGACGATAAACTTGTCTAAACTACGCCCCTGTTGGCTTTAAACGTGACGAACACACCTTGCGTCATGAACAAGGTTAAGTAGTCCAAAATGCAAGATACGCCTAAATCGCCCAAGCAGCCGACACTAAGCCTAGCTTAGTCTGGATCAGCCTCTTCAGGCTGACAAGGCTGGTCTAAATCAGCCTCTTAGGTTGACACGACCACTCCTCCTTACATTGCGGCATACGCCTAAATCAGCCATCAGGCTGATACGGCAGCTAGCTGAGTCAGAACGTCACCCTTTTCAGGACGACAGGACTCGCCTAAATCAGCCAGACAGGCTGACACGGCAGTTTCCTAAACTAAGGAAACCTAAGAAATAAAACACAAGATATAAATTAAACCTTGCCAAAACCGCGGCAAGGATATTCCAAAATATGGCCAAAATACAGCCCCTGAGTTTTAACCGTCACCTTGGCGGCACAGCCAGAAAAAGTTTAAAACTTACAAGTCTGCCACCTCTGGGCCAGACTGCCAAAATGTTCATTGATAAAAAAAAAATAACAACTTAATTATCGGTCACATTAATGACCTTCACCTCTGGCACCTCTTCTGCCTGCTGACTTTCTCTTTCAGGTACCGCACCAGCTTGCACACCCCCAGCTGCCATAGCATCCAAAGCTCCGTCAGCAGCATCCTGGGCCACTCCAGCATCTTCCCCAGCAGCTTGCTCAGCCAATGCAGGAGAATTCACCTCCCCAACTTCAGGCATCAGCGCACTCAGATCAGGTTCGGTGGGGTAGAGCATCTCCAGCTGTTTCTCCTCCTCCTCTATAGCTTGCTGGGTGGGAGCCTCCTCAAGAGCATCACACATCCTGCTGATTTTTCCCCGCCAGGTGGCATAAGCAACAACATTGGTGGCCAGGGAGATCAGCTCGTTGATCTTCTCATCAGAGCGCTTGAGGGAGTCAGAGAAAGTGCTGCACACCTCTTGAGTGCGAGCCAATTGATCAGTCCCCTCCTTCAGCTTCTTCTTGGTGACAGCAAGCTCAGTTTTCAACTTCACCACACGCTCCTTCAGATTAGACCGCTGCTGCGCCAAGTCGGCAATAGTCCCCTTCAGCTCCTGGTTTTTGACATTGGTAGCATGGCCGGTGGTCTGCACTATGTTGATCATCTTCCTATTATAGAGTGCAGACTGGAGGGTCTGGGGTAAGAAAGTCAGAAGTCAGCAAGGGAAATCTAAACAAAAGCAAACAAACAGGTAGAAGATGAAGAGCATTTACCATGAAGGCGTTGTGTACGTCGTTCTCAGCCATCTCCTCTGGGGAGAACTCTGAGAATGTCTCCTTCAGAGGAGGGAAGAGCAGCTGGTCGATCTCCGGCCAGTATGGCACCTTGTCCACATTCCCAAAACCCTCTGAGAAATGAGCAGTAATACCTCCGCTGGATGAAGCACGGGGACTGACAAGAGGAGTAGGCAGAAGACGAGACAACAGGTCAACCTCCAAGGGCTCGGGTGCAGCCGAACTGGAAAACGTAGGAGGAGTCTGGAAGGAAGCAGCAGGAGCACTCCTCTTGGAGGCAGAGGCCACGTCAGGACTGGCGGAAGGTCTCTTCCTTTTGGCACTTTGGAGGATGATTTCTAAAGGATCAACTTTGGAGCCTGCAAGCAGATATCATCTCAGGCATCAGGACAACTAAGGCATTAATAAAAGCTGCCAACTGAAACGATTGTGGTAAGCTCACAAGAAGACGTGCTGTGAGCTGATTGAAGAGGGTTAGAGGAGGAAGCAGGTGAAAAACTAGGGAGCAGGTCTGGGAACTTTCTCTCAGATTCAGAGATACTGAACAATTTACTGCAGGCAGGGATCTTGGCACCAATGCGGGTCAGGTCACAGGGGCCTGCACGAAGACGATGAAGTAAGCAGCGAGATAAAGTAAATCAGGTGACAGGAAGGCTACTTACTCGAACTTATAACCCATTTCTCGAAGATGTAATTGGCAGGAGGCTGGATGGAGTCCTTACTCACAAAGAAGAAGTCCTCAAACCATTACTCATCACGGGATTTGGACACGTGTTTGAAGGGAGCCTCTCCACGGCTCCGGAATGAGAATTGACCCCTACCCAGGGACCTGATGTTGTACATATGGGCTAGATCGCCCAGAGTGACAGAGTTACCAGTGTTCTGACCGGCGGCCAGGGAGTAAAGAAGAACCCTCCAGATGGCAGCAGAAATTTGTGCCAAGGTGAAATTATTCGTAAAGATGAAGTCTTGGATGAGTTTGGGAAAAGGAAAACGGAGGCCATATTTTAACGGGTACAAATAAAAACAGACCCATCCGGGACGAAGGGCGTCGGCTTTCTGACCCGGTTCAGGGATGGCAATATCCACCCTGTCACCAAGACCAAGCAAACCCTTGATCGTGGGAATGTCAGCAGCAGTCAAAGCAGAGTCGCAGTCGTGGGGATACTTAAAGAGTCCCCGAGAAGGAAAGGTTGGGTCAAGGTTGCAGTCAACGGGTGCGGAGGTTGATCGAGTTTTACCCATGGTGGAAAAGAGAAAATGGAAATTAAAGGAGAAAAGGGGAAGAATACCTGGTGAAAGAGACAGAGGGGAGTGGAACAGTGAAGCCGGCAAGATGAAAGAGGAGGGAAGTTGAGGTTTTAGAGAGAGGGAGTGTTTTTGAAATGGTTTGGAGTAAATGAAAGTACAAAGTGGGGGTTGGGATTATAAAGAGGAGAGAGGGAGTAGGGTGCGAGAAAAGAGGAGTGGGGCGGCTGACGTGATGGAGCTGCATGAAAAGAAGTACAAATGACGGCTTAGGGTTTTAACATTTGATCACGAAAATTCCTTGCTCGACACCTCGAAGCGTACCTCACAAGAAATTTGGGGCAAACTGTTTGGGCTAAAAATAGCGTCATAAGGAAGGCCCACTTAATGAAATAAAAGGCTATGGGAGAAATGATAAGGAGGAAGGAAGCCCGTAATTAGGAAAAGGGGGAACGGGCTGGAAGAGGACCACGGGCCCATCAGAGGAGACGTCCGGAGTAAGGAAAGACAAGTTAGGGAGAAGTTAGGGAGATCAGGGAGAATTGGAAAAGGCGGCCGAGTTTGGAAAGAGTTCTTATGGAAATTATATTCCCTTTCCATAATCAAAGTAGGACATATCTAGGGTTCTCACCCTATAAATAGCCAAGGAAGCAAATCAAGAAGGACATTCAACAACGCATCCACACACATACTCACGTCAAGACATTAGCATATTCTTATACCCAAATATACATCCATCCAAGATCTTGCAGGCCTGACGCCTCGCGCCAGCAGGATTAGCTTTACGTTTCAATTGTAATCATCCTCCTATTCAAAGTATAGTGCAATATTTGGCAGGGTACCGTCCCTCCCGTGGTTGTTCCCACATTGGGTTTTCCGCGTCACCAAATCTTACGTGTCAATTTACATTACGTACTTTATTTCTCTATTTACTTATCAACATACGAACAATCATACAACCAACCAACGAGTAAGACCGCATTAACCCTGATCAACCAATCCGGTAAAAAATACCTAAACAAGCACTATCAACAAAATCAAACTCTCATTACGCAATTAAACCAAGGAAACTTTAAAACACAAATTTTAAAATTTTAAGGCCATGCCTAACATCTTCAAACATGTGAATCTTTATACATAACTGGTAAAGAATGAAGTATGAAAATTAAATTATTCGGTATAAATAACCTACATGTCAAAACTTGGGGAGATTTCTAAAGCAAAACTTCTTTATTAATGCAACACAATGCAACACAATGCAACATCAACAAGAACGAAGTACTAAGTAACAACTAGATCATGCTTTGAGTGCAAAATAAAATAAAATAAAATCATTCGTATCTATATACTATGAGAATTCAAAATTATGGCAACATGTAAGATGAAATTTTGATTCAAGATGATACATGCCATTACTAGCTAAGTTTTAAACGCGAAAATAAATCAAAACTCAAATACGAACGTCAAAGCTTCGAAAAAAATTTAAAACAAAAATTTAAAGGCAAAATCTCAATGTACGACAAGACTTAGCAATAACAACCAAAACTTAGTCTTTGTCAACAACTAACCATGCAACATACACAAAATCAAATCATTGATTCAAAAACACACATTTTCGAGTTCATAAAAAAAAGGGCAAAATTCATCATAAAGATTTTATATTTGACATCAAATGATGTAAAAAGGCGATTAATTTCATGAATTAAACAAAACATGGAATTAATTGACAAACTTTGAAGGGAATAGCGTGGATTTAAACGAAACTAAATTGGAATAAATTAAGACCACTCACATTGTTTAATTAATAAGAATTAAGAGGATAAAATGGAGTAGAAAGCTTAAGTCCAAGCAATACACATCAACAATGGAGTTTTGGAAAGATTTTAAAGTTATTTTGGTATTTTGTTACTAGAAATGATGAAGATATGCAAGAAATAAGGTAACAATACAAATCTTGCGAATTTCACAACCCAAAAAATGGCACTCGGTCGAGTGCTGAGTCCACTCGGTCGAGTGACAGTCCACTCGGTCGAGTGTCTTCTCCACTCGGTCAAGTGACTCACTTCCAGAAACTTTCAAGTTTCTGAAAATTGGTCCACTCGGTCGAATGGTAGGGTTCACTCGGTCGAGTGACTTGTACTCGGTCGAGTATTAGCTCGCACTCGGGTGGGTGCTTCTCTATGGTTTGTAATTTCCGACTAAGGATTACTTTTCTTATACTAGCAACTATTTTACTAATAACCATTACTAGTCACACTCTAACTATAACATTAATGAAATTCAAACATATATACAGTATTGAAATGCTAAAGGAAGGGGCTAAGACTCCTCACACACTAACATGTAACAAACTTTCCCAAAACATGTCATGCGTATCATTATTTTCATACAACTCTTACATGTT